>NC_034196.2:17059137-17374839 GCF_002021735.2 Oncorhynchus kisutch | reverse complement strand
TGTCATGTTTTGTGGGTGATTGTCCTTAGTGTCTTGATGTCCTTGTTCTGTGTGTATGTGCACCAGTATTAGGCTGTTTCGGTTTTCGTTACGTTTATTGTTTTTGTAGTGTTTGCATTTAGATTCGTGTTACTTCAGTTTAGTAAACATGGATCGCAATCTACACGCAGCATTTTGGTCCGACTCTCCTTCACCACAAGAGAACTGTTACAGAATCACCCACCACAACCGGACTAAGCAGCGTGTCAACAGGCAGGAGCCGCAGGAGAGGCAACAGAGGCAGCAGCAGCAACTACAGTGGGAGAGGCTGCACTACTTGGAGAAATGGACTTGGGAGGAGATTCTAGACGGGAAAGGACCCTGGGAACAGCCTGGAGATTATTGTCGCCCCAAAGCCGAGCTGGAGGCAGCAAAAGCAGAGAGGCGGCATTATGAGGAGCTAGCATGGCAGAGAGGATGGAAGCCCGAGAGTCAGCCCCAAAAATGTATTGGGGGGGGGGGCTCACAGGGAGTATGGCTATGCCAGGTAGGAGACCGGCGCAAACTCCCTGTGCTTACCTTATGCAGTGGTGCGCACGGTGTCCCCAGTGCAGGTGCATAGCCCGGTGCGGTATATTCCAGCTCCTCGTATCGGCCGGGTTAGAGTGGGCATCGAGCCAGGTAAGGTTGGGCAGGCTCGGTGCTCAAGAGCTCCAGTGCGCCTGCACGGTCCGGTCTATCCAGTACCACCTTCACACACCAGCCCTCCGGTGGCAGCTCCCCGCACCAGGCTTCCTGTGCGTGTTCTCGGTCCAGTACCACCAGTACCAGCACCACGCATCAGGCCTACAGTGCGCCTCGCCTCTCCAGCGCTGTCGGAGTCTCCCGCCTGTTTAGCGCAGCCAGAGCCTTCCTCCTCTACAGCGCTGCTGGAGTCTCCTGCCTGTTCAGCGCAGCCAGAGCCTTCCTCCTCTACAGCGCTGCTGGAGTCTCCTGCCTGTTCAGTGCAGCCAGAGCTGCCAGCCTGCATGGAGGAGCCAGAGCTGCCAGCCTGCATGGAGCAGCCAGAGCTGCCAGCCTGCATGGAGCAGCCAGAGCTGCCAGCCTGCATGGAGCAGCCAGAGCTGCCAGCCTGCATGGAGCAGCCAGAGCTGCCAGCCTGCATGGAGCAGCCAGAGCTGCCAGCCTGCATGGAGCAGCCAGAGCTGCCAGCCTGCATGGAGCAGCCAGAGTTGTCAGTCTGCATGAAGCAGCCGGAGATGCCAGTCTGCAAGGAGCTGCCAGTCTGCAAGGAGCTGCCAGTCAGCACGGAGCTGCCAGTCTGCACGGAGCTGCCAGTCTGCACGGAGCTGTCAGTCTGCACGGAGCTGCCAGTCTGCACGGAGCTGCCACTCTGCACGGAGCTGCCAGTCTGTAAGAAGCCGCCAGAGCTGTCAGCCTATATGGAGCAGCCAGAGCCGCCAGTCAGCGTGGAGCAGCCAGAGCCGCCAGTCAGCATGGAGAAGCCAGATCTGCCAGTCAACCAGACTCTTCCAGATCCGCCAGTCAACCGGACTCTTCCAGATCCGCCAGTCAGCCGGACTCTTCCAGATTCGCCAGTCAGCCGGACTCTTCCAGATCCGCCAGTCAGCCGGACTCTTCCAGATCCGCCAGTCAGCCGGACTCTTCCAGATCCGCCAGTCTGCCAGGATCCACCAGTCTGCCAGGATTCGCCATTCAGCCAGGATTCGCCATTCAGCCAGGATCTGCCGGAACCACCAGCCAGCCAGGATCTGCTAGATCCATCAACCTGCCTGAGCTTCCTCTCAGTCCTGAGCTTCCTCTCAGTCCTGAGCTTCCTCTCAGTCCTGAGCTTCCTCTCAGTCCTGAGCTTCCCCTCAGTCCCGAGCTTCCCCTCAGTCCCGAGCTTCCCCTCAGTCCCGAGCTTCCCCTCAGTCCCGAGCTTCCCCTCAGTCCCGAGCTTCCCCTCAGTCCCGAGCTTCCCCTCAGTCCTGAGCTGCCCCTCAGTCCGGAGCTGCCCCTCAGTCCAGTGGGGTCCGTTGTTAGGTTTCCTAGGCCAAGGTTAGCGGCGAGGGTCGCCACTCAAGGGACGCTAAGGAGGTGGACTAAGACAATTATGGAGTGGGGTCCACGTCCAGCGCCAGAGCCACCACCGCGGACAGATGCCCACCCAGACCCTCCCCTATAGGTTTAGGTTGTGCGTTCAGAGTCCGCACCTTGGGGGGGGGGGGGGGGGGGGGGGGAACTGTCACGTTCTGACCATCGTTCGTATGTGTTTTCCTTGTTTTAGTGTTGGTCAGGACGTGAGCTGGGTGGGCATTCTATGTTGTGTGTCTGGTTTGTCTATTTCTATGTTTGGCCTGATATGGTTCTCAATCAGAGGCAGGTGTTAGTCATTGTCTCTGATTGGGAACCATATTTAGGTAGCCTGTTTTGTGTTGGGTTTTGTGGGTGATTGTCCTTAGTGTCTTGATGTCCTTGTTCTGTGTGTATGTGCACCAGTATTAGGCTGTTTCGGTTTTCGTTACGTTTATTGTTTTTGTAGTGTTTGCATTTAGATTCGTGTTACTTCAGTTTATTAAACATGGATCGCAATCTACACGCTGCATTTTGGTCCGACTCTCCTTCACCACAAGAGAACCGTTACAACTATTAAGCTTTTTGTCCATCTTTTTATCCTCCATCCACTTATGGGATTTCTTCAGCATTCTAAAGGCCCCCATCCCAGCCCACTTCCAACATTCTATTCACAGTAAACAATGTAACTTTTGACAAAGATCAGCTACTTTGACCACTTTCCCAACAACTTAGTCAAGAACGTATAAAATCTTTGTCTACTTCTCTGCTATTGACATCTGAAATCAGAACTGAATTATCTGTTTTAAAGCTGTTTTAGAACCGCATCAACTAGTTTCATTAAGCTAACTTCCCTATGTTGAATATAACTGGAACTTTGAAAAATGTCAAATAGCAATGGAGAGCACAGTTATTTATACTGCACTCTAACTGCAGTAACACTGCAAAATTACTTCAGTAAAAATAGCTTATTTTGGATGCAGTGTTTGCACCATACTGCAGGTGTACTGCACTCGAACTGCATTTATACTGAAGTGTACTGCAATTATACTGCACTCTGACTGCAATTTTGTTTCGTAAGGGGGCCTTTCATGGCAAATAGTGTGGCCCTCTACGTCACAATGGGATTCGATGAGTTCTAGCTTCTGTTGCTAGAACTGTTGCTAAAACTTTCAACATTCTGACCGGATTACATAATGAACCAAAGTGTCTGTTGCTATGCTGGTTGCTTGGCTCTATTTTACCTCGTAGGAGGATGCAGGCAGTTATAGATCTATTTCACCTCGTAAATTATTACCTCAGAATTACTCAAAGGAGAGGTAGAGGGGGACACTATTTGGCCGGGAGACATTATTTGGCATGACAGGCCCACATTCAAAAGTAATAAGGTTGATATAGTATTCTATTAAAGTAATCAGACCAGATATTTTAATATATTCTACTGCTTCACTTAAAGAAAAACATTTTAAACTTCTTCAACTACCACAAAAATACATTTAAAGAGCTGAAGCAAGTCACAAATTGTTTCTTCATGGGAAATTACCATCTAGTTTGTAGTGCTACACTGCTACTTGCAAGTCTTAAGTATCTGTCTCCATAGTAACGTATCTGTCTCCATAGCAACTTAGGTAACATAACTAAAGTCTACTGTCTACTGCACCTATGAAAGGTAAGTGAGAATAGACAGTTAAACAAAAATAATTCTAATAATTCTTCTGAAGAAGATTGTAAATGTTTGATTCACTGTTCATGTCTGTCAGCTCTTGTGAGTGGGCCTATGTTTGTTAGATTCCCTGTTTGTGTCAATTTTGGCTACCTGTTGTCTGTGTTTGTATTACCTCTTGTTTGTCACAGTTAGTCGGTGTGTTAGTGCTTATGAATGGCTTCTGAGGACCAAGGTTTGCAGAACAGAGCTCTGGTGACCAGCTCAGGGAAGAGGAAGGAGAAACTCCGTCACAGTGTAGTGGCAAGGCCAGTCCACCTCAGCCCTGCAGGTAGGCAGCACACATGCATACACACACACACACCCCAGCTAGAACATCATGTTCTGAGAACCATATGTTTCTTAGAGCTTGGTAAAAGTGTGGTAGTCTGTTATTTTGCATACAACCTTCTCACAATTTTCTGGGTATGGTGCAGGATAGTTGCTTGGCTTTGGAACATTCTCAGCACATTTATTCTGTGGGAATTTTAGTACTCAGCGTAACGTTTCCTCATGGTTCTATTTAAAGTCATGATCTCATTGTTCAGAAAATGTTACAAAAACTTGCTGTAAAAACCACAAGAATACTTCAGTAACGTTCAGAGATCGTTCTAAGAATGTTATTTAAAAACATATACATTCCGTTCTCAGCATCAACAAAACACTCTGTCCTCTATCTTGTTAAGTGTGTTCAGGTGTGTTGGCTGCGCCCACTAATTGGCCACACCTGATCTTAATGAGTGCTTGTTTCCTTTGAAATGGGGTCTGTTGGAATAGACTAAAATGGACAGCTTTGTATGACTTTAAAAAAACATGTCATGCTAACGCCATTTTGGTTCTAAATCCATGGATAGATAACAGAATATCATACGTTCGAATCTCTGATGCCGTGTCACAATAGAAAATACATATTTTTGCGCGATTAATGCCTAAGCAAATTAAATGTATTGTGCCCTATCTGTGCCTGGAGTTCAACACAGTAAACCCAAACTAAGCTAGCAGTGTTATTAAAAGTCTTATTGTGACATTACCTTAAAATAACCTATAATTTCCGTTCTCAGAAAGTTAATAAAGCCTCCCAGGAAAAGTTTCAGGGAATCATAGTAAAATGTTCTCAGAACCTCCCTGCAACCTACAAATTCAGGTTCCAAGAACAAGCAACATTTTCACTTCCGTTCTCAGAATTTTTAAAAAGCTTTCGATTTTACCGGTCAGGAAACGTATGGCTACGTTCCCACAACTTCCAAGGAACCAAATGTGACACACACAGACGCACACAGAGAGAAACTTGATACAACCAAACTTTCTTGTGGTGTCTTTGCCTTGTTTACCTTTACTCCCTGTCCAACTGTACCTCAGTATCTACAGATACCAATGGAACAGTGGCAGTTCCCAAGTGGATACACAGTCACACACAGAGGCCTGGACAAAAGGTCAAGGACCTCATCGGCCCTGAGAGAGAGGCAGCACTGAAAGCTATACAGACAGGTACCACCATCCTCTGCTCACATTTACAACTAACAGATAGGCTCCTACAGTATTTTTGATGTCGCTGCTCTGTGGTGGTGTTGTATTCAGGTGTGTATGTGGGCTGGAGATGTCCAGACTTGACCTGGGATTGTTTTAGAGTGGGTGACTCCTCCATGTGCTTCTGTGGACATCACCTGTATGAGCATGGGAAATACACAGGTACAGACCATCTGTCTAAAAAATTAATTTAAAAAATGGTATGGTGTATATGCCTGGTCTACACGAGTGTACTTAAACTAGTTTGTGATTACATAATGGTGTGTCTGTGTGTGTGCGTCAGGCTCCAGTGTACGTGTGCCTTGCTTGGTCCCGTCCTGTAGCTGCGGGGCCTTTGCCTTCATTCCGTCCCGTCCAGAAGAGGTGGGGGAGCCATGGGTTAGAGGGAGACCTGGGTTTGACTCCCAGGTCTGGAGGGCCCTCTGTCGGTGCAAACACCCCCACCAGCAACACTCTCCCAGGGCAGGACACTCCTGCAGGGTGGGAGGTACGGTAGTGAACAATAAATGGACATGTGAGCCGCTCAATGATGTAATAATTGCAAACATAAATGACAGGACTGTATGTGTTCATACATTTCCCAAATGGTGGGACAGGACCCAGTAGTACAGTTTGATAGGGTTTCACTTTGTTTCATGGCACCCTTACATGGGATAAATCAAATAAATCAAAGCATATTTTATTAGTCACATTGCCGAATACAACAGGTGTAGGTAGACCTTACAGTGAAATGCTAACTTGCGAGCCCCTAACCAACAATACAATACAATACAGTATGGATAAGAAAAGAGATAAAAGTAACAAGTAATTAAAGAGCAGCAGTAAATTAACGAGACTCATATAGCAAGACTATATACACGGGGGTACCGATACAGAGGCAATGTGTGGGGGCATCGATTAGTTGAGGTAGCATGTAAATGTAGGTAGAGTTATTAAAGCGACTATGTATAGATGACAATAGAGAGTAGCAGTGGTGTAAAGAGGGGGTGGGGGTGGACAATGCAAATAGTCTGGGCAGCCATCTGACTAGATGTTCAGGAGTCTTATGGCTTGGGGGTAGAAGCTGTTTAGAAGCCTCTTGGACCTAGACTTGGCACTCCGGTACTGCTTGCCTTGCGGTAGCAGGGAGAAGAGTCTATGACTAGGGTGGTTGGAGTCTTTGACCATTTTTAGGGCCTTCCTCTGACACCGCCTGGTATAGAGGTCCTGGATGGCAGGAAGCTTGGCCCCAGTGAGGTACTGGGCCGCAGGCACTATCCTCTGTAGTGCCTTGCGGTCGGAGGCCGAGAAGTTGCCATACCAAAGCAGTGATGCAACCAGTTAGGATGCTCTCGATGGTGCAGCTGTAGAATCTTTGGAGGATCTGAGGACCCATGCCAAATATTTTCAGTCTCCTGAGGGGAATAGGTTATGCTTGGACCATGTTAGTTTGTTGGTGATGTGGACACCGAGGAACTTGAAATTCTCAACCTGCTCCACTGCAGCCCCGTCGATGAGAATGGGGGTGTGCTCGGTCCTCTTTTTCCTGTCGTCCACGATCATCTCCTTAGTCTTGATCACGTTGAGGGAGAGGTTGTTGTCCTGGCACCACACGGCCAGGTCTCTGACCTCCTCCCTATAGGCTGTCTCATCGTTGTCGATGATCAGGCCTACCACTGTTGTGTCATCGGCAAATTTAATGATGGTGTTGGAGTCGTGCCTGGCCGTGCAGTCATGAGTGAACAGGGAGTACAGGAGGGGACTGAGCACGCACCCCTGAGGGGCCCCTGTGTTGAGGATCAGCGTGGCGGATGTGTTGCTACCTACCATTACCACCTGGGGCCAGCCCGTCAGGAAGTCCAGGATCCAGTTGCAGAAGGAGGTGTTTAGTCCCAGGGTCCTTAGCTTATTGATGAGCTTTGAGGGCACTATAGTGTTGAAAGCTGAGCTGTAGTCAATGAATAGCATTCTCACATACAGTTGAAGTCGGAAGTTTACATACACTTAGGTTGGAGTCATTAAAACTAGTTTTTCAACCACTCCACAAATTTCTTGTGAACAAACTAAGTTCGTTAGGACATCTACTTTGTGCATGACACAAGTCATTTTCCCAACAATTGTTTACAGACAGATTATTTAATTTATAATTCACTGTATCACAATTCCAGTGGGTCAGAGGTTTACATACTCTAAGTTGACTGTGCTTTTAAACAGCATGGAAAATTCCAGAAAATTATGTCATGGCTTTAGAAGCTTCTGATAGGCTAATTGACATAATTTGAGTCAATTGGAGGTGTACCTGTGGATGTATTTCAAGGCCTACCTTCAAACTCAGTGCCTCTTTGCTTGACATCATGGGAAAATCAAAAGAAATCAGCCAAGACCTCAGAAAAAGAATTGTAGACCTCCACAAGTCTGGTTCATCCTTGGGAGCAATTGCCAAACGCCTGAAGGTACCACGTTCATCTGTACAAACAATAGTATGCAAGTATAAACACCATGGGACCACACAGCCCTCACGCGTTCTGTCTCCTAGAGATTAACGTACTTTGCTGAGAAAAATGCAAATCAATCACAGAACAACCGCAAAGGCCTTATGAAGATGCTGGAGGAAACAGGTACAAAAGTATCTATATCCACAGTAAAACAAGTCCTATATCGACATAACCTGAAAGGCTGCTCAGCAAGGAAGAAGCCACTGCTCCAAAACCGCCATAAAAAATCCAGACTACGGTTTGCAACTGCACATGGGGACAAAGATCATACGTTTTGGAGAAATCTCCCCTGGTCTGATGGAACAAAAATAGAACTGTTTGGCTATAATGACCATCGTTATGTTTGGAGGAAAAATGGGGAGGCTTACAAGCTGAAGATCACCATCCCAACCGTGAAGCACGGGGGTGGCAGCATCATGTTGTGGTAGTGCTTTGCCGCAGGAGGGACTGGTGCACTTCACAAAACAGATGGCATCATGAGGCAGGAAAATTAGGTGGATACATTGAAGCAACATCTCAAGACATCAGTCAGGAAGTTAAAGCTTGGTCGCAAATGGGACTTCCAAATGGACAATGACCCCAAGCACACTTCCAAAGTTGTGGCAAAATGGCTTAAGGACAACACAGTCAAGGTATTGGAGTGGCCATCGTAAAGCCCTGACCTCTATCTTATAGAAAAGTTGTGGGCAGAACTGAAAAAGCGTGTGCGAGCAAGGCCTTCAAACCTGACTCAATTACACCAGCTCTGTCAGGAGTAATGGGCCAAAATTCACCCAACTTATTATGGAAAGCTTGTGGAAGGCTACCCGAAACGTTTCACCCAAGTTAAACAATTTAAAGACAATGTTACCAAATACTAATTGAGTGTATGTAAACTTCTAATCCACTGGGAATGTGATGAAGGAAATAAAAGCTGAAATAAATCATTCTCTCTACTATTTTTCTGACATTTCACATTCTTAAAATAAAGTGGTGATCCTAACTGACCTAAGACAGGGAATTTTTACTGGGATAAATAAAAATTCCCTGTCTTAGGTCAGTTAGGATCACCACTTTATTTTAAGAATGTCAGGAATTGTGAAAAACTGAGTTTAAATATATTTGGCAAGGTGCATGTAAACTTATGACTTCAACTGTCGGTGTTCCTTTTGTCCAGGTGGGAAAGGGCAGTGTGGAGTGCAATAGAGATTGCATCATCTGTGGATCTGTCGGGGCGGTATGCATATTGGAGTGGGTCTAGGGTTTCTGGGATGATGGTGTTGATGTGAGCCATGATCGGCCTTTCAAAGCACTTCATGGCTACAGACGTGAGTGCTACGGGTCTGAAGTAATTTAGGCAGGTTACCTTTGTGTTCTTTGGCACAGGCACTATAGTGGTCTGCTTGAAACATGTTGGTATTACAGACTGGTTCAGGGAGACGTTGAAAATGTCAGTGAAGACATTTGCCAATTGGTCAGCGCATGCACAGAGTACACGTCCTGGTAATCTGTCTGGCTCTGCAGCCTGGTGAATGTTGACCTGTTTAAAGGTCTTACTCACATCGGCTGTGGAGAGCGTGATCACACGCACATATTGCCTGTTTGATGGTTCGTCAGAGGGCATAGCGGGATTTCATATAAGCTTCCGGGTTAGAGTCCCGCTCCTTGAAAGTGGAAGCTCTAGCCTTTAGCTCAGTGCGGATGCTGCCTGTAATCCATGGCTTCTGGTTGGTGTATATACATACGGTCACTGTGGGGACGATGTCATCAATGCACTTATTGATGAAGCCAGTGACTGATGTAATGCCATCGGAGGAATCTCTGAACATATTCCAGTCTCTGCTAGCAAAACAGTCCTGCAGCTTAGCATCTGCTTCATCTGAACACTTTTTTTATTGATCTAGTCACGGGTGCTTCCTGCTTTAACTGTTGCTTGTAAGCAGGAATCAGGAGGATAAAATTATGGTCAGATTTGCCAAATAGAGGGTGAGGGAAAGCTTTGTTTGCGTCTTTGTGTGTGGAGTAAAGGTGGTCCAGAGTTCTTTTTCCTCTGGTTGCACATTTAACATGCTGATAGAAATTTGATGATACAGATTTAAGTTTACCTGCATTAAAGTCCCCGGCTACTAGGAGCGCCATCTCTGGGGGAGCATTTTCTTGTTTGCTTATGGCGGAATACAGCTCATTCATTGCTGTCTTCGTGCCAGCCTTTGACTGTGGTGGTATGTAAACAGCTGCAAAGAATACAGATGAAAACTCTCTCGGTAGGTAGTGTGGTCTACAGCTTATCATGAGACGCACTACCTCAGGCGAGCAATAGCTCGAGACTTCCTTTGATATCGTGCACCAGCTGTTGTTTTCGAAAATACATAGTCCGCTGCCCTTTGTCTTACCAGACCCCACTGTTCTATCCTACCGGTACATCGTATAACCAGCCAGCTGTATGTTGATATTGTCGTCGTTCAGTCATGACTCGGTAAAGCACAAGATGTTATAGTTTTTAATGTCCCGTTGGTAGTTTAATCTCCCGCGTAACTCATAGATTTTAATCTCCAAAGATTGCACGTTTGCTAGTAGAATGGAGGGAAGTGGGGGTTTCTTCGATCGCCTACGAATTCTCCGTCCCCTCTTTCTCCGTCTCCACTTCACGCAGATCACGGGGTCCAGGAACTGTTCCCGAGGAAGCAGTATATCCTTTGTGTCGGGCTCTTCAGAGTCTTGAATTTTAAAAAAGGATTCTGCTAGTCCGTGGTGAGTAATCGCAGTCCTGATGTCAAGAAGTTCTTTTCGGTCATAAGAGACGGTAGCGGCAACATTATGTACAAAATAAGTCTCCGGCGCCATGTTTACTCCTGTGTGTAATGGTGTCTTATGGCCCCCAGGATGTCGCTGTGTTATCTTCCAGTCCAGCTTCCTGTGTGCTTCATGTGACCAGCACTGGGAGAAGCATGAGACGTTCTTCGAAACTGAGCAGTCCAGGAGAAAGCAGGGCCTGCCATACGGTGAGCTCGGAGAAGTCCTGGAACATTATACCAAATGGTCCACCCAGCCACTAAAAAACGTTGTTTGAATAGAAATATCTGTAGGGGAGAGTAGGGTAAGTGGAGCCATTTTTTACATTCAGCATCACTCCGTCAAGGGAAATACAGTGGGGCAAAAAAGTATTTAGTCAGCCACCAATTGTGCAAGTTCTCCCACTTAAAAAGATGAGAGAGGCCTGTAATTTTCATCATAGGTACACTTCAACTATGACAGACAAAATTAGAAAAAGAATCCAGAAAATCACATTGTAGGATTTTTAATGAATTTATTTGCAGAATATGGTGAAAAATAAGTATTTGGTCAATAACAAAAGTTTCTCTCAATACTTTGTTATATACCCTTTGTTGGCAATGACAGAGGTCAAACATTTTCTTTAAGTCTTCACAAGGTTTTCACACACTGTTGCTGGTATTTTGGCCTATTCCTCCATGCAGATCTCCTCTAGAGCAGTGATGTTTTGGGGCTGTTGCTGGGCAACATGGACTTTCAACTCCCTCCAAAGATTTTCTATGGGGTTAAGATCTGGAGACTGGCTAGGCCACTCCAGGACCTTGATATGCTTCTTACGAAGCCACTCCTTCGTTGCCCGGGCGGTGTGTTTGGGATCATTGTCATACTGAAAGACCCAGCCACGTTTCATCTTCAATGCCCTTGCTGATGGAAGGAGGTTTTCACTCAAAATCTCACGATACATGGCACCATTCATTCTTTCCTTGACACGGATCAGTCGTCCTGGTCCCTTTGCAGAAAAACAGCCCCAAAGCATGATGTTTCCACCCCCATGCTTCACAGTAGGTATGGTGTTATTTGGATGCAACTCAGCATTCTTTGTCCTCTAAACACGACGAGTTGAGTTTTTACCAAAAAGTTCTATTTTGGTTTCATCTGACCATATGACATTCTCCCAATCTTCTTCTGGATCATCCAAATGTTCTCTAGCAAACTTCAGACGGGCCTGGACATGTACTGGCTTAAGCAGGGGGACACGTCTGGCACTCCAGGATTTGAGTCCCTGGCGGCGTAGTGTGTTACTGATGGTAGGCTTTGTTACTTTGGTCCCAGCTCTCTGCAGGTCATTCACTAGGTCCCCCCGTGTGGTTCTGGGATTTTTGCTCACCATTCTTGTGATCGTTTTGACCCCACGGGGTGAGATCTTGCGTGGAGCCTCAGATCGAGGGTGATTATCAGTGGTCTTGTATGCCTTCCATTTCTTAATATTTGCTCCCACAGTTGATTTCTTCAAACCAAGTTGCCTACCTATTGCAGATTCAGTCTTCCCAGCCTGGTGCAGGTCTACAATTTTGTTTCTGGTGTCCTTTGACAGCTCTTTGGTCTTGGCCATAGTGGAGTTTGGAGTGTGACTGTTTGAGGTTGTGGACAGGTGTCTTTTATACTGATAACAAGTTCAAACAGGTGCCATTAATACAGGTAACGAGTGGAGGACAGAGGAGCCTCTTAAAGAAGAAGTTACAGGTCTGTGAGAGCCAGAAATTTAGCTTGTTTGTAGGTGACCAAATACTTATTTTCCACCATAATTTGCAAATATATTCATTAAAAAACACACTGCCCAGGCAACGAAGGAGTGGCTTCGTAAGAAGCATTTCAAGGTCCTGGAGTGGCCTAGCCAGTCTCCAGATCTCAACCCCATAGAAAATCTTTGGAGGGAGTTGAAAGTCCGTGTTGCCCAGCAACAGCCCCAAAACATCACTGCTCTAGAGGAGATCTGCATGGAGGAATAGGCCAAAATACCAGCAACAGTGTGTGAAAACCTTGTGAAGACTTACAGAAAATGTTTGACCTCTGTCATTGCCAACAAAGGGTATATAACAAAGTATTGAGAGAAACTTTTGTTATTGACCAAATACTTATTTTTCACCATAATTTGCAAATAAATTCATTAAAAATCCTACAATGTGATTTTCTGGATTCTTTTTCTAATTTTGTCTGTCATAGTTGAAGTGTACCTATGATGAAAATTACAGGCCTCTCTCATTTTTTTAAGTGGGAGAACTTGCACAATTGGTGGCTGACTAAATACTTTTTTGCCCCACTGTATATTATTCTTTCTAACAAAGACTTTGATGGGGTTAAGGTCAGGGCTCTGTGCAGGCCAGTCAAGTTCTTCCACACCGATCTCGACAAATCATTTCTGTATGGACCTCACTTTGTGCACAGGGGGCATTGTCATGCTGAAACAGGAAAGGGCCTTCCCCAACTTGTTGCCACAAAGTTGGAAGCACAGAATCGTCTAGAATGTCATTGTATGCTGTAGCCTGAACCATAAAAAAACAGCTCCGCCACCAAACTGTACAGTTGGCACTATGCATTCGGGCAGGTAGCGTTCTCCTGGCATCCGCCAAACCCTGATTGGTCCGTCAGACTGCCAGATGGTGAAGCGTGATTCATCACTCCAGAGAACGCATTTCCACTGCTCCAGAGTCCAATGGCAGCGAGATTTACACCACACCATCCGACACCAGCCGACACTTGTGTTCGGCTGCTCGACCAAGGAAACCCATTTCATGAAGCTCCCGATGAACAGTTATGGTGCTGCTGTTGCTTCTAGAGGCAGTTTGGAACTCCGTAGTGAGTGCTGCAACCGAAGACAAACGATCTTTACGCGCTTCACGCTTCAGCACTCGGCCGTCCCGTTCTGTGAGCTTGTGTGGTCTACCACTTCGTGGCTGAGCTGTTGTTGCACCTAGACATTTCCACTTCACAATAACAGCACTTACAGACCGGGCAGCTCTTGCAGGGCAGAAATTTTATTAACTGACTTGTTGGAAAGGTGGCATCCTATGACGGTTCCACGTTGAAAGTCACAGGTCTTCAGTAAGGCCATTCTACAGACAATTTTTGTCTATGGAGATTGCATGGCGGTGTGCTCGATTGGCTGTGTGCTCTGTTAGCAACGGGTGTGGCTGAAATAGCCGAATCCACTAATTGTATATATAGTGTGTATTTCAGGATGTTGTGTATCCCTGGAAATAATCGGAATTCATGTAAACAGTTTTGAAACATAGCTTGTCCAAAAAGTGGTCTCTTTACTCCATACACCCCGAGTATGGAGTAAGTTGAGCCATGGGACAGTGTAAGTTAAGCCACCTACAAACGTCTGTACTGAATTAAATATTACCACTGCCTTTTTTAAAGGTTTTATTTCCCAAACATAATTCAACACAATCACAATAGCTTTTTTTTGTCTTTTAGTAATATTTTAACACAGGCTTAACACCTAACAAACACTTTGTACTTTTTAAAACAATTTAAAAATAGGCCAGCCCCTGTTGTTACCTCGTATCCTAGCGATAATGCCTTGTATCACGCTTGGGAAGAAAACATAAATTTGCTCAACTTACCTCACTCTCCCCTGCAGGATTTCTAATGGTTGTGGCCCACTGGTGGGTTGCAACTGATTCCTCTTGGTCCTATAGAATTAGATATTGGTGATGTTCCAGGTTGTCTTTTTTTGCAGTCAAAATGTTTAAAGCAACAAACTGACATTTCCCTCTGCTTGGTTTCAACAGGAGACGCATACATGCCTTTTGCAGAGGTCCCCACCCTGAGAAATGCTGTTTTAACAGGCAGATTGAAGGACACCTATGACTTGTCAGACAGCACAAGAAAGGCTGTTTAATCATCATCATTCAAGGGGGGGGGGGGGTCTGGAATCAACTTTAAACTAATGACATGCACATTACTGCTTATTATCCATTTTGTCTACAAAAACATATTTACAAAAAATGACACAAGCCAGATACAAATGAACAACAACTTACAGACACACACAAACAATGTCTACATCTCATCTCCCCAGACCCGCATACTCACACCTCCATCCCTAGTGCCTCCATTATTGTTTGCCACTTGGCCTTAAATTGTGCCAATTCGTTTTTCTCGGTCGCCCATGCTATTTCAATATTTAAATAAGAAATAATTAAAACAGATTAAAAGTATGTTTACATTGTAATTCTTCTGACAGCCAACTTTCTAGCTCCACCCATAACTTCCGGACTTTATAGTATTCCCAGAAAGTATGGATTATTGAGTCATTGTTAGTTGACTCATTGTTAATTTTCAGAATTTTGTCTCTTGTATAATTAATTCTATACTTTAGTTTATACTGGATTAAGCATCAATTTTCATTAACTTGAATTATGTTATTTATGTTCCAACATTCCTCCATCTTGTGCTGATATCAGTTCTTTTTTAGTCTTGATTCCAATAGTTTAAAAAAATTCTAAGAGATTGTCAGTTGGATAGGCTCTCTGCAAGGTTTTGTATATCTTACCTATCATATGAACATCATTTTCTGACTCAAATATGGTTCCCTCAAGGTTGCGCTGATGTCTAAAAGATGTCAAATAAACATTTTGTGACGTGTAACTTTTGGTCAGTCCAAAATTACTTTTTAATTTGGTCATGGAAATAAATGTATTTACTGTTACCAAGTCATTCACAGTTTCTATGCCTTTAGTTTTCCATCTTGATCAATTTATTGGTGAATTCTGAATTAGTGAGTGATATTGGTTCTTGTAGAATACATTTAATTTTCTTCCATATTGTTATAGTGTTCTTAACTATGAAGTTGTTAATGTCCTTAGCTTTATCCTTTTAAAATAGACACGTACAAAGATTCTGGGGAGAGCATGTGCATCTTCAAAATGTACCCATTGTTCCTCCATATAGTATCACGACCCAGTGAGACCCAAATGCAGACACAGGAGGCAGATGGTTAGAGTCTCTGATATTTAATGATAGACAAGGCAGGTCGAGGACAGGCAGAAGTTCGTAAACCAATTCAGAGTCAGATGGGAACTGGATGGCAGACAGGCTCGAGGTCAGGGCAGGCAGAATGGTATGGCAGGCGGGCTCAGAGTCAGGGCAGGCAGAAAAGGCAAGAACCGGGAGGACTAGAAAACAGGGACTGGAAAACAGGGGTATGGAAAAACACACTGGTAGACTTGACGAGACAAGACGAACTGGCAACAGAGAACACAGGTATAAAAACAGGAGACAGAGGGCATGTGAGACGTAGGTTTAATTCTGGACACATGAAAGATGTATACGGAGGGTACGGGGCAACAGAAGACGAACAGCAGGAGGGGCTAAGGATCTTGGAGATGGGGAAAGGGCCGAAAAGTAGTTCAGTAGGTCCTATAATTGAGTGTAGTCTGGCCCAAGGGTGAGAAGGTGAACAGAAAGGCACTGGAGCGACGAACCTCCCTTGCTGTCTGCCTGGCCAGTTTCCCTCTCTCCACTGGGATTCTCTGCCTCTAACCCTATTACAGGGGCTGAGTCACTGGCTTACTGGTGCTCTTCCTTGGCGTCCCTAGGAGGGGTGCGTCACTTGAGTGGGTTGAGTCACTGACGTGATCTTCCTGTCCGGATTGGCGCCACCCTCGGGTTTGTGCCGTGGGGGAGATCTTCGTGGGCTATGCTCAGTCTTGTCTCAGGGTAGTAGGTTTGTGTTTGAAGATATCCCTCTAGTGGTGTGGGGGCTGTGCTTTGGCAAAGTGTGTGGGGTTATATCCTGCCTGTTTGGCCCTGTCCTGTGGTATCGTCGGACAGGGCCACAGTGTCTCCCGACCACTCCTGTCTCAGCCTCCAGTATTTATGCTGCAACAGTTTGTGCAACATGTATTTGAACTCAGCTTTGACTGTATGGAGGTTTAATCACAATAGTCTAGTGGCTTCCTTTCCTAGTGTTCTGTGCTTCATCTGCAGTAATCTGAAAACAAACAAAGAGTTAGAGATAGCAGTACGGGGGATTTCAGAAATGTGACATTTATTACCTTTCAGGATCTTTTATATCAGTGCAGACGAGGGGAAGCAGACAAACAGGAATCTCCTTTAGACCATTGAGACTAAGTATAGCATTGTTCAGCAATCTTATGCATTTCCTAAAATTATATAATAAGTAAACATAATAGCCTATTTATTGTCCCAATAAACCATTTGGATGGAGGAAACCAGGTTTAGCTTTCTGATTGGTGTGTCTGTGCAATTTCTTCTTTGCTTTTGCATATCAGACTTGGCTGTTCATATTATGCTGATTCATTTTGGAAGACCCTATGAAATAGGAAGTAGATATGTCAGATATTATGTGATATATTATGTTTTTGTATCGAGAGAATGAAAAATAGAAAAGTATATTGTTTACTCACAGATGGGTTTTTGTTGAGTTGGTGCCACATCGCAAATGTATGATTTAATAATATTTATTTGGCTGTGGCTATAAATAAATCTTCTTCAAATCCATTCTTATGTAATAGCATAATGTATTCTTATCCAATGAGTCAGGACCATGGATTAAATTGAGAATTTGGAGGAGCCTGATTTAGAGGAGTTAAGGTAAGGGTTGATCCAAGGTTGAACAAAAGGCTAGGGTTATGCCAATATTAGGGTTAGGGTTGTAGATGAGGCTAGAATAAGGTTTGTACCGGGATGTGGATATGAAGCTAGGGTTGTGGTTGAGGGTTAGGTTTGAATCAGGATGTGGATACGAAGCTAGGGTTAGGGTTGTGGTTGAGGCCAGGGGCGGTCCTGGACATAAGTGACATAGACGGTCGCCTAGGGCCCCCGGCCGCCAGGGGACCCAACCACCCAAAAATAAATAATAATGTAAGAACTCAGTCAGGATCTCAACTTACTGTTGAGTGTTAGAATAGTATGCACAAGGTGCTATTTCAAAATTTGGTTGTACATTAGTAGTTTTCCTCTTATGTTTTTAGATTGGTAAAGTGGTCTACCCAGCTATCTAAACTTATAGAAATCATGGTCAAATTACTGCCTGGGCACGAAGGGCACGTGCCCAGGGGCCCTGACCTCGAAGGTGCCCCATTGATTTTGTTAGTCACTCAGATATCATATTAACATGGCATAAGTCATGGCAAAATGTGTAGAATTTCAGGAAATTTGCTTAAAAATGGCAAAAATGTTTATCCATCTCATGTCAAAATGTGTAGAATTTCAGGAAATAATCTGTAAAACTACGAATGTTTCTCTCCGCACCATAGCATAACGTCATGAAATTAGAAGAAAAATGTAGAAATGTTCTCTCCGCCCCATGGCAAAATGTGTAGAATTACAGGAAATTATTATTTATTTATTTATTCTTGCCATCTAGAGGTGGGCCACTAAAATGTTTTGCCAAATCTCAACTAGGGCCCCCAAAAGGCTAGGGCTGGCCCTGGTTTAGTCTAGGGTTAGGGTTGTGGCTGAGGTTTAGGTTTAGGGTTGCACCAGGAGGTGGACATGAAGCTAAGTTTAGGGTTATGGCTAGGGTTACTGCTGTAAGGAAAATGTATTCCATTCTAGGGTTAGGATTAGTACTTTAATACTTTTATCCTTCTTCTACTCTTTGACCCAAGGTGCAGTAGCTCAGCTCTGGGTAGCTCAGCTCTGGGTAGCTCCGCTCTGGGTAGCTCCGCTCTGGGTAGCTCAGCTCTGGGTAGCTCCGCTCTGGGTAGCTCCGCTCTGGGTAGCTCCGCTCTGGGTAGCTCCACTCAATGTAACGGACGTTTCTTTGAAGATAAAAGAAAGGTTACCATAAGGTCTTGTAGTTGGGGATATGTTTGCATTATTTATGAATTTATGTGTGTGAAATGCTTGATTACTCAACTACAATAAAAACATGAACACTGAAAAAGTTTGGCAAGATCCTGCCAGTCATTTACCTATTTTATGACCATGGGATCTATGACCGAATGAGAGAGAAAGACACTCCTAGGTCATAAAAACCTAAGTATTGATAAGGGCTACAAATGACGTTACATACCTGTGGACAGAAGCTTATAGAACAGGATTTGAAAAGAAATCAACATCTTTCTGTTGGGGGGAATTTACGGTCTTGGTCTACCAGCGACAAAATGATGGCAAATCCACTGTTGAATATCTTTTTCCTGGGAGTTATGCTTCCTATAGCTTTGTCCATTGGTGAGTATATTCTATATGTCTTTACATTTCTGCATTCTCTCAATGAACCCTTCTTTGCTTTATCACCCTGATTTAACTACAGCATGTGTGTGCTACTGTAAGAAGTACCTGCACTCCTACTTTGTCATCATTTCTTTATGCCAGTTATATCAAAGCAAAATCAAGTAAGGCCAACATGGTTACTAAATCTAGTAGTGGAAATAATGTATTTTTTTTCCCTCGGTAATGAATGACTGATGATATCATGTATTCCATCCCATCTTACATGTAAGGCTGGGTTTACATTGTGAATGGGGTCCTTTCTCAATATTATTCAGATGCATATTGAATTTTTTTTGAGGTGTGTCAGAAATAAAGAAGGAAACACACAACTGAGATGGTTCAAACTAGATTGAGAATGCAATTGCAAATCATGAATCCACACTGTTTTTACTGTTAAAGAACTCAGTCCAAACTGTCAAGAGAACATGGGCTGTCACTACTCAGTTACTTCTTCGGTGTTGGGGAATTTACTCTGAAAATATAGTTTCAATTGTTAACAATTACTTCAAGCGATACTTAAGCTACCATTAAGAAAAACATAGCTTATTTAACTAAAGTGACTTAGAAAAAGTAGTCCAAACTACTTTGTGAAAAATTATATCTAAATCTGAAATGTCATAGACTACAAATTGCAAGAAAAGATCACTCTGAAGTCAGATGTTAACAGAATGTGCAATTTAGACTATTAAAAACAAAAAGTGAGAATTAGGCACACATAAAGTGAGAATTAGGCTTGAATACTTCACCCATATTTTATTTTTGCTAAAAAAGATGTGTAGTTCCAGTAATTAGCTACACCACTACATGGCAAAAAAAAGTAATTAACTACTGAAAATTGCAACTTGAATTTAGTTAAACTACCACCAAGCTACTGCAAAATGTAATTAAATTACTAGTTGAACTAAATGTAGCTCACTACTCCCCAACGCTGATCTTCTTCTCTCAGAACCGTTTTGCAGTAGGAAGATGGACGAGGGAAAGCCAGCGGAGGGAAAGGAAGATCTCACTAAACTGCAGTATTACTACGATGAGAGGGCAGGCATCTGCTTTCCTTTCATCTACAAAGGACTGGAAGGGAATGAGAACCGCTTCGACACAGACAGGACGTGCATGGAGGCCTGCTCTGCCAAGTTTGACGAGCTCTACCCAGCTGCAGGTAGGCTGCTACAGAGAGTGGGGAGAGAGAGTGGCTGCTGTATGGTGGCCATTTTTTTTAGGTGTAGATTCAAAGAGGACTAACAAACAGGAAGTCTATATGACAGATACAAACTGTACAGTGTTGCATTGGTGTATTGGATTTTATAATAATGGTTAGTGATTGATGAACTCATAATGGACAAGATATTGTCCAAACCATATAATAAGCAAATAGACATAGCATACACAGCAATTCTATAATCAGATTATTATGCTACGCTACTCTCTCAAAATGATCCATCCATTTAAGGAAGAATTGTTGAGCTATTCATAGAAGTTCATCAAACCCATAATTACCCCTCATATGTTCTCTCTGCTCTCTCAGGTGCAGTGTGTGACCTTCGATTAGACCATGGCAGTTGCTTTGCCATGTTGTTGATGTACTACTACAACGCAGTAGAGGGAACCTGCCGTATCTTCCACTACGGGGGCTGTCAGGGCAATGGCAACCGTTTCGAGACCAGAGAGCACTGTCAACAGACATGCATGGGTCAGTTCACGATCAATTTTTGTGATACCACTGTTTCTTATCTCTCCCTCTACATCTGAGGTAATGATAATATGTACCCAAAGATAACAACACCCCATTTTCAATATAAAGAACATACATATTTCTCTTTCTCTCTACTGCTATATGTAAATGCATCTTTATGTATGAAATGTGCATGAAAATAGTCTGTAGACACTAAAGGGCATTTTAGACAATGAGGTGCATTTCCTCCTTACACTGCACAACAGACACTCAGCTGACTTCCACTGTCTTGACAGTTTTTCTTTAGTCCACTAGAGGTCCTTCCTCCACCACTACATTACAACTACAGTATATTACTGATGCTTGTTCATCCTGTTCATGTGAGCTGTTCTTCTTCTGCAGCCAAAGGAGCCAGGGGTGGTGCTGCTGCAGAGCCAGGAGCTAACCCAGATGAGAGTTCCACTAATGCAGGTACATCAATACTTCTTGTGCCATTTTTGTAGAGTTCATTATCTAGAGTTGGAGATCATGTTGACCCTAACAAATTAGGTAGTATCTTGATGATTATCTTGGTAATGGACCCATATCGTCATTATGAAAGATTTATTTTTAACTGTCTGTTGTGTTTTCCCTTTTCTCAGGACTGATCGTGGGTATTTTAGGAGGAGTTGTGTTCACCGTGGCAGTGATCTCTGCTATTGTTCTCTTTGTTGTCCAAAGGTAGTAGGTATTCTTACAAAGTCAATACAGTAACCTTTTTTTAAGGAAAGGGATGAGAACACTATTTAAATGTCATGGTAATATCAATAAGTGTGTTACATTCTGACATTTTATAACATTCTTTTTCAAATTCACAGGAAAGGGACATCAAGCAAAGATGGGAGAGAGCAGGAACTACCTATTGAGATGTCCTAGAGATGTATTACCCTCGACACCATTTTCAAATTCCTTTTTTGTTTAGGATTTCATTTACATTTGATAGGAATTAAAATGTTGTACTCCATTTAGGTTGAATAAAAAATGTTTATTTTTTTTACTGTGGAATGTTTTTGACATTGGATAGACATGGCTAGACACTATCCCCCTTGTATTTGCTGTTGACATAGTTAGTACAGTAGGTAATGAACATTAACCAACCTGTAAATAATACAAAACTGCAGGTTGAATGTAGTAACAGGACTGATCTTATCAACTCTGATCTGATCAAAAGCATTGATCAACTCTCAAACTGGCCTGATATACTGTATATGTATATACTATCGGTCCAAAGTTTTAGAACACCTACTCATTCAAGGGTTTTTCTTTATTTTCACTATTTTCTACATTGCAGAATAATAGTGAAGACATCAAAACTATGAAATAACATATTGTAGTGACCAAAAAAGTGTTAAACAAATCAAAATATATTTAACATTTGAGATTCTTCAAAATAGCCACCCTTTGCCTTGATGACAGCTTTGCACACTCTTGGCATTCTCTCAACCAGCTTCACCTGGAATGCTTTTCCAACAGTCTTGAAGGAGTTCCTACATATGTTGAGCACTTGTTGACTGCTTTTCCTTTGCTCTGTGATCCAACTCGTCCCAAGCCATCTCAATTGGGTTGAGGTTGGGTGATTGTGGAGGTCAGGTCATCTGATGCAGCACTGCATCACTCTCCTTCTTTGTCAAATAGCCCTTACAAAGCCTGGAGGTGTGTTTTGGCAGGGCGACCGGGAACATTCAACCAGGTAAGGTTGGGCAGGCTCGGTGCTCAAGAGTTCCAGTGCGCCTGCACGGTCCGGTCTATCCAGTGCATCAGCCCTCCGGTGGCAGCCCCCGCACCAGGCTTCCTGTGCGTGTCCAGAGCCCAGTACTCCCTGTTCCTCCTCCCCGCACTCGCCCTGAGGTGCGTGTCCTCGGCCAAGTACGGCTCCACGCACCAGGCATACAATGTGCCTCGCCTATCCAGAGCTGCTAGAGTCTCCCGCCTGTCCAGAGCTGCTAGAGTCTCCCGCCTGTCCAGAGCTGCTAGAGTCTCCCGCCTGTCCAGAGCTGCTAGAGTCTCCCGCCTGTCCAGAGCTACTAGAGTCTCCCGCCTGTCCAGAGCTGCAAGGAGCCGCCAGAGCCCCCAGTCTGCCAGTCAGTCAGGATCCGCCATTCAGTCAGGATCCGCCAGAGCCGCCATTCAGACAGGATCCGCCAGAGCCGCCATTCAGCCAGGATCCGCCAGAGCCGCCATTCAGCCAGGATCTGCCAGAGCCGCCATTCAGCCAGGATCCGCCAGAGACGCCATTCAGCCAGGATCTGCCAGAGTCGTCAGCCAGTCCGGAGCTGCCCTTCAGCCCGGAGCTGACCTTCAGTCCGGAGCTGCCCCTCAGTCCTGAGCTGCCCCTCAGTCCCGAGCTGCCCCTCAGTCCCGAGCTGCCCCTCAGTCCAGTGGGGCCATTTAGTAGGGTTGCCAATACTAGGTCGGTGGCGAGGGTCGCCGGTTTAGGTTTGCGGACGGGAGTCCGCACCTTTGGGTGATTGTGGAGGCCAGGGGGGGGGGGGGGGGGGGGGTACTGTCACGCCCTGGCCTTAGTTATCTTTGTTTTCTTTATTATTTTGGTTAGGTCAGGGTGTGACATGGGGGATTTATGTGTTTTGTTTCCTGTCTAGGTCAATTGTAAATTGTATGTCTATGGTTGCCTAGATCCAAACTGTTACAGACCTATATCCATCCTGCCCTGCCTATCTAAGGTCTTCGAAAGCCAAGTCAACAAACAGGTCACTGACCATCTCGAATCCCACCGTACCTTCTCTGCTGTGCAATCTGGTTTCCGAGCCGGTCACGGGTGCACCCGAAGAGGGGGATGACTGAGGCAGCAGGGTTTAACAGGGTTCATTGCCTGTATCCGCTACGGATCCGCAGTCAAACGACCACCCCTCATCACTGTCAACGCTCCCTAAAACACTTCTGTGAGCAGGCCTTTCTAATCGACCTGGCCCGGGTATCCTGGAAGGATATTGACCTCATCCTGTCAGTTGAGGATGCCTGGTAATTCTTTAAAAGTAACTTCCTCACCATTTTAGATAAGCATGCTCCGTTCAAAAAATGCAGAACTAAGAACAGATATAGCCCTTGGTTCACTCCAGACCTGACTGCCCTCGACCAGCACAAAAACATCCTGTGGCGGACTGCAATAGCATTGAATAGTCCCCGCGATATGCAACTGTTCAGGGAAGTCAGGAACCAATACATGCAGTCAGTCAGGAAAGCAAAGGCCATCTTCTTCAGGCAGAAATTTGCATCCTGTAGCTCTAGCTCCAAAAAGTTCTGGGACACTGTAAAGTCCATGGAGAACAAGAGTACCTCCTCCCAGCTGCCCACTGCACTGAGGCTAGGTAACACGGTCACCACCGATAAATCCATGATTATCGAAAACTTCAACAAGCATTTCTCAACGGCTGGCCTTGCCTTCCTCCTGGCTACTCCAACCTCGGGCCAACAGCTCCGCTCCCCCCACAGCTACTCGCCTCTCCAGGTTCTCCTTTACCCAAATCCAGATAGCAGATGTTGTGAAAGAGCTGCAAAACCTGGACCCGTACAAATCAGCTGGGCTTGACAATCTGGACCCTCTATTTCTGAAACTATCCACCGCCATTGTCGCAACCCCTATTACCAGCCTGTTCAACCTCTCTTTCATATCGTCTGAGATCCCCAAGGATTGGAAAGCTGCTGCAGTCATCCCCCTCTTCAAAGGGGGAGACACCCTGGACCCAAACTGTTACAGACCTATATCCATCCTGCCCTGCATATCTAAGGTCTTCGAAAGCAAAGTCAACAAACAGGTCACTGACCATCTCGAATCCCACCGTACCTTCTCCGCTGTGCAATCTGGTTTCCGAGCTGGTCACGGGTGCACCTCAGCCACGCTCAAGGTACTAAACGATATCATAACCGCCATCGATAAAAGACAGTACTGTGCAGCCGGCTTCATCGACCTTGCCAAGGCTTTCGACTCTGTCAATCACCATATTCTTATCGGCAGACTCAGTAGCCTCGGTTTTCTAACGACTGCCTTGCCTGGTTCACCAACTACTTTGCAGACAGAGTTCAGTGTGTCAAATCGGAGGGCATGCTGTCCGGTCCTCTGGCAGTCTCTATGGGGGTGCCACAGGGTTCAATTCTCGGGCCGACTCTTTTCTCTGTATATATCAATGATGTTGCTCTTGCTGTGGCGATTCCCTGATCCTCCTCTACGCAGACGACACCATTCTGTATACTTCCGGTACGTCCTTGGACACTGTGCTATCTAACCTCCAAACGAGCTTCAATGCCATACAACACTCCTTCCGTGGCCTCCAACTGCTCTTAAACGCTAGTAAAACCAAATGCATGCTTTTCAACCGTTCGGTGCCTACACCCGCACGCCCGACTAGCATCACCACCCTGGATGGTTCCGACCTAGAATATGTGTACATCTATAAGTACCTAGGTGTCTGGCTAGACTGTAACCTCTCCTTCCAGACTCATATCAAACATCTCCAATCTAAAATAAAATCTAGAGTCTGCTTTCTATTCCGCAACAAGCCTCCTTCACTCACGCTGCCAAACTTACCCTAGTAAAACTGACTATCCTACCGATCCTCGACTTCGGCAATGTCATCTACAAAATAGCTTCCAATACTCTACTCAGCAAACTGGATGCAGTTTATCACAGTGCCATCCGTTTTGTTACTAAAGCACCTTATACCACCCACCACTGCGACCTGTATGCTCTAGTTGGCTGGCCCTCGCTACATATTCGTCGCCAGACCCACTGGCTCCAGGTCATCTACAAGTCCATGCTAGGTAAAGCTCTGCCTTATCTCAGTGGTCACGATGGCAACACCCACCCGTAGCACGCGCTCCAGCAGGTGTATCTCACTGATCATCCCTAAAGCCAACACCTCATTTGGCTGCCTTTCGTTCCAGTTCTCTGCTGCCTGTGACTGGAACAAATTGCAAAAATCGCTGAAGTTGGAGACTTTTATCTCCCTCACCAACTTCAAACATCTGCTATCTGAGCAGCTAACCGATCGCTGCAGCTGTACATAGTCTATCGGTAAATAGCCCACCCAATTTTACCTACCTCATCCCCATACTGTTTATATTTATTTACTTTTCTGCTCTTTTGCACACCAATATCTCTACCTGTACATGACCATCTGATCATTTATCACTCCAGTGTTAATCTGCAAAATTGTAATTATTCGCCTACCTCCTCATGCCTTTTGCACACAATGTATATGGACTCTCTTTTTTTTCTACTGTGTTATTGACTTGTTAATTGTTTACTCCATGTGTAACTCCGTGTTGTCTGTTCACACTGCTATGCTTTATCTTGGCCAGGTCGCAGTTGCAAATGAGAATTTGTTCTCTACTAGCCTACCTGGTTAAATAAAGGTGAAATTAAAATAAAACAATTAAAGAGGCAGCTGTCTATCGTTGTCTCTGATTGGGAACCATATTTAGGCCGTCATATTCTTTGGGTATTTTGTGGGTGATTGTTTCCTGTGTCAGTGTTTGTGCCACACGGGACTGTTTCGTTGCCAGTTCACTTTATTATTTTGTAATTGTGTTCATGTTTAGTTTTTCTTATTAAAAACCATGGACACCTGCCACGCTGCGTATTGGTCCGATCCTTGTTTCACCTCTTCTGAGGAAGAGGAGGAAATCTGCCGTGACAAGCTTTTGTGTATATCTGAAGCGGAAGGGTGTTAAAAGCCATGGTAAATTAAAATCACATCAAATCAAATTGTATTTGTCACATGCGTCAAATACAGCAGGTGTAGACCTGACAGTGAAATGCTTACTTACAAGCCCTCAACCAACAATGCAATTAAGACATAATGGGAAAATCAAAAGAAATCAGCCAAGACCTCAGAAAAAAAACTGTAGACCTCCACAAGTCTGGTTCATCCTTGGGAGCAATTTCCAAACACCTGAAGGTACCACGTTCATGTGTACAAACAATAGTACGCAAGTATAAACACCATGGGACCACCCAGCCGTCATACTGCTCAGGAAGGAGACGCGTTCTGTCTCCTAGAGATGAGCGTACTTTGCTGCAAAAAATGCAAATCAATCACAGAACAACCGCAAAGGACCTTATGAAGATGCTGGAGGAAACAGGTACAAAAGTATCTATATCCACAGTAAAATGAGTCCTATATCGACATAACCTGAAAGGCTGCTCAGCAAGGAAGAAGCCACTGCTCCAAAACCGCCATAAAAAAGCCAGACTATGATTTGCAACTGCACACGGGGACAAAGATCGTACTTTTTGTACTCGTACTCTCCTTTGGTTTGATGAAACAAAAATGGAACTATTTGGCTATAATGACCATCATTATGTTAGGAGGAAAAAGGGGGAGGCTTGCAAGCTGAAGATCACCATCCCAACCGTGAAGCACGGGGGTGGCAGCATCATGTTGTGGGGTGCTTTGCTGCAGGAGGAACTGGTGCACTTCACAAAATAGATGGCATCATGAGGAGGAAAATGATGTGGATATATTGAAGCAACATCTCAAGACATCAGTCAGGAAGTTAAATCTTGGTCGTAAATGGGTCTTCCAAATGGACAATGACCCCAAGCATACTTCCAAAGTTGTGGCAAAATGGCTTAAGGACAACACAGTCAAGGTACTGGAGTGGCTATCACAAAGCCCTGACCTCAATCCTATGGAACATTTGTGGGTAGAACTGAAAAAGCGTATGCGAGCAAGGAGACCTACAAACCTGACTCAGTTACAACAGCTCTGTCTGGAGGATTGGGCCAAAATTCACCCAATTTATTGTGGGTAGCTTGTGGAAGTCTACTCAAAACGTTAGACACAAGTTAAACAATTTGAAGGCAATGCTACCAAATACTAATTGAGTGTATGTAAACTTCTAACCCACTGGGAATGTGATGAAAGAAATAACAGCTGAAATAAATCATTCTCTGTACTATTATTCTGACATTTCACATTCTTAAAATAAAGTGGTGATCCTATCTGACCTAAGACAGGGAATTTGTACTAGGATTAAATGTCAGGAATTGTGAAAAACTGAGTTTAAATGTATTTGGCTAAGGTGCATGTAAACTTCCGACTTCAACTGTACATGGTTCATTCTGCCTCAGTCGATAATTTCACTGCTTTGCCCTTAGTAACGTGCACAGAATGGTAATTAGTATTTACAAAATGGAGGTGACAGGCATTTTAGTCATATGAGAGAATAGAGATTTTATATAATGTTGTTATATAATGGTGTAAGCAGCTTTGGTCATACATGAATATCATCTGTAAACATTTCATCTGGAAAGATATCCAGATATTCTAACATGTTATCTCTACTGCCTTGCAGTATGGTATCGCATATAAACTACATGACTGCATTTGAGTAAATCTCTAACCTCTAAAAAAGAAAGAAGTCACTTTTAATTCTGATGAATGACGCATGCCGAGCATGGGTGTGGAGAGGCAAGAGTTAACTTCTCCTCTCTAAGAAAGGGGAGGGGAGAGAGAACCCTTGCTTTGCTCGCCTTTTAAATTCACTGCTCCCCTGGGAATAGAGTAAACTCAGCTCACATACGCTGTGTGCGCTGCTGTCACAGTGTTTACATTTATTTTATTTTAATTACGGCACAACCTTGTCGTTTTTTTTTTTTTTTTTAATCAAGCTTCAGTATTGTCCAGTACATATAATATTGCGCCCACGTTTTATTGAATAGATACGATTTTGAAAGAAATGGAGGTGCTCCTCCACGAGGATTTGGCAGCTTTGTCAGATTTGGATGAACAAAGTTTGTTGGAATCCCTGAGTCAACGGTTCAGACAAGATCGTATCTATGTAAGTAACTTTACAAGTTCAGATTTATGTGCATGTGACTGCTGTGAAAGATATACAATTTGTTCCCCCATTACGAGGATATTTTGTATCTGACCAATGATTAAATGTTAACACTGATACTGTTATGTTATTGTGATGAGACCATTACTGTGCTTCAGGTTATATCGCTTTGACACTACAGTACAATCCCTGGACATGACCCCCCCCCCCCCCCCCAATGTTCTACCACGTCACCCATGTGTACACAGGACTTTGCACTCTGTAAAAATCCCTGTAATTTGATGTATTTTAATCTGCAACAAATCCCAACAAATCAAATACCTCAACCCTTAACATACTGACAGAACAGCTAGATTATCTAAATCTGTTTCAATGTATTTTATTACTTGACACGGCAGTAAACTCAACAGTGTTGAAGGGTCGGGATCGATGAATAACACAAATAGGCAGTCTAGTGGAGGCTGCTGAAGGGAGGCTGCCTCGTAATAATGGCCGGGAATTGTATCAAACACACCATTCCAGACATTATTATGAGCCGTCCTCCCCTCCGCAGCCTCCACTGATGCAGTCATATATCAACATGCCATTTTATTTCATGTCATTGTTGGCTGACAGAACAAAGAACTTTGTGCAGTGACACGAGTGGTGTTTGTCTTTGAATGTACAGTACACATTAATGACCCGCCAGCTGTATGTTCTTAATGTCGTAGTTCAGCCACGACTCTGTGAAACATAAAATAGATTAGGATATAAATTATTAGGATAGAAATGGCCTGATTTCTATTAAGGTGTTTCCATTTTTCAAGTAAGGAAAACCGGTTTACTCTGCTAATGTGTAAGGGAGGTTTCGTTAACAGTGGAGGCTAACAATCTGAGCTGACTTCAGTTTGAAAGGGAAACACTTGAAAACCAGTTTAACCTTGTCATTGATGGTAAACTCTTTCTCGCTCTCTTTCTTCCACTGCCTATCTCTACCAGACCTACATTGGGGACATCTTGGTGGCCATAAATCCATTTAAATACCTTCCTCTGTATGAGAAAGAGGTAAGTACTCCTACAAGACAAATAAGCATTCAGCTGTGCTGGCAGATTTAGTCCTAAAAGCTGCCCTAGCTGTCCAATGACTCCCTATGACCTGGAAAACATAGAAGTTCCACCAAGTATTTTCAAAGGCTTCTACACTTAAGCTTGCCTTATGGATTTAACCAACATAACTGACCAGTAATCTTTAGAAAAATCGACTAAACTGTTTGTAGACAGTGGCTTTAGAGATGTTCCTCCTTCTATCTGTTCAGGTATCAGAGAGCTATAAGTACCATGAGAAGACCAAGCTACCTCCTCACATATTTGCTGTGGCAGACAGGGCCTACCAGTCCATGCTGGGACGGTTGGCCACAGGACCCCGAAACCAATGCATTGTGATCAGGTGGGTCCATTAACAGTCTACAGTAGTACTTTACTGAGCCAAGCTGTATTGCACCAGCCTGTCACACATCCACTATAATAGTTTCTGGAAACATGTTATAAAGGATAATGTGAACCAAAAATATCCATGCCGGCACAGTTTAGTTTGGGTTGGCACGATTGTGTCTAAAAGATATATAAGGTTTCCTGAACACCACCCTAACAAATGGCAACAGACACCAGTGGCAGGTGTGTCTGCCCTGCTCAGGTCAGCGGTTATTTTTCTCTCTCACATTGACATTCCACTCCCAGTACAGCAGCTGCTTAGCTGTGTTAGCCTGTGTTTGTGGTGCCTGCAGACCAGCAGACCCAGGCTTGAGTCATGTCAACATGACCTTGCTGCTCTACACTGTAGCAGTAAATAGGTCTTGTGTAGCCTCCTGGTGAGAACACCGATTTCCTTGTCTGCCTCTGGTGACCTTCATCCAGCGTGAAATATGGAACCCTTTAATTGCAGAGGGAAGAGAAACATACTTCTGGCCATGTAGTGTATGTTGACACCTGCTCGTCGAACATCTCATTCCAAAATCATGGGCATTAATATGGACTCTTCTGGGAAGGATACCTCGTCAGTTGTACAACTGAATGCATTCAAATATCTTCCACATTTAACCAACCCTTCTGAATCAGAGAGTTGCGGGGGGCTGCCTTAATCGACATACACATCAGGGGCAGAACGACAGATTGTTACATTTATTGTATGCTGTCGCATTAATATTTCCCTTCACTGGAACTAAGGGGCCTATCCTGAACCATGAAAAACAGCCCCAGACCAGTATTCCTCCTCCACCAAACTTTCCAGTTGGCACTATGCATTTGGGCAGGTATCGTTCTCCTGGCATCCGCCAAACCCAGATTGGTCTGTCGGACTACCAGATGGTGAAGCATGATTCATCCCTCCAGAGAATGGGCTTCAAACTGCTCCAGAGTCCAATGGTGGCGAGCTTTACACAACTCCAGCTGCCGCTTGGTGATCTTAGGCTTTTTTGCGGCTGCTCGGCCATGGAAACCCATTTCATGAAGATCCCGACAAACAGTTATTGTGCTGACGTTACTTCCAGAGGCATTTTGGAACTCTGTAGTGAGTGTCGCAACCGAGGACAGAAGATTTTTACGAGCTGTACACTTCGGCAGTCCCGTTCTGTGAGCTTGTGTGGCCTACCACTTCACGGCTGAGCAGTTGTTACTCCTAGAGATTTCCACATCACAATAGGGATGCAACGGTACAGTGGGCCCACGATTCGGTATGTATCACGGTTTGTGGGCCACGGTAACGGTACAGTTTCGGTGTCTTTTTATATTTAAGAAAAAAATAAAAACATTACCCTTTAAACAATGAACTCTTTATTTTTCCTGTAGACAATTAAACTTTCCATTACGAAAAATGGCAGTACTAGGCCTGGTTTCTGTCTCTACTGTAGGTAATCAAGGGGAGAAAAACATTCAAATTAAAAGTGCTTCTTAGCTTTGACGACCTGACCTGTAGGTGCTTTGCCTTCTCTATTTTAAATAAACAGGGTACATACTTGTATAGGCAATATTAAATGTAAAAATAACAAAGTGCAACATTAAGTTGGTACCCTATATGAGGTATCTATTACTTTATGTTGAGGTTCTTCTGTAAAAAGATAAGCATGTCAACATTCTCTGAAGCAAGACAAGAACGACTGCACTGACAATGTCCCCTGCGGTGGAGAGAACGTTTACTTGCAACAGAGGTTCCCAGGACACTCGGGCAAGTCTTGCAACATGGGGAAACATTGACTGGTTTGTTTTCCACCACACAAAAGGATCAGCATCCACATGAAGGCAATCTGCTGCCTTGTATGAGGTGACCACCTCCTCAATCATTTTGGAAAAGGGCTTGGTCTGTTCCTATGCTTTGAAAATCTCCCCAAATAAACTCTAAATAAATTAATTAAAAGAGCCTGTCACTTGAATATCGTAGCACTCTCTTGCTGTCTTTCTCTCTCTCTCCATCAAATTGCATCTAAAATGGTTCCAGATTGATATATAGCCCTATATATAAATGTCCTAGCCTACCTCTTTTCACGTAATACATTCAATGCAGTATTTAGCTTATATTTAGCTAATTAATGATGGGTTATGCATAATAATCTTCTAATTTTAGCCTCTGTCTTTTGCGCAGTAGGCACGCACCTGGGCTCCGCTGGCCGCTCTCCTTATTAAATACTCCTCGGCTCTTGGAGTCAAGCTAGACTACATTCACTTGCTGGACATAATGTTTTTTATAAAGACTATTCGAAGAGGGACGCAAGCTCTTGTTTGCTAAATGTTAAATACAGCATCCAATAGAACTCACAGGTAGTATGAAAGAGTGAACGCGCAATGACGGTAGGCTTAAGGTCTTTTATTCAAACCCATAACCATTCAATCTTCGTGAAGAGAAGTCAAAGCCTTCTGCATCTATTAGTGAAGACAACAGAACTTATTTCATTTAACTGTTGAAGGCATGAAGCAACAATGGAGAGAGAGGTAGGCTAATAACATTAGGGGAAATATTATGAAAGGTGTGTATATATGCGTCAGCCTACTAATTATACAAATAGGCCCTATTATATTTTCAAAATCGCTAGCCTATACTTGTAACTTTGAAGGCCGCATGTGCTGCACCAGAATCACATGTTCTCTTCTGCTTTATCATGGTTTGAACGATGTGCGTAATTCAAATGTATTTAATTTATTTACCCAAGAGAACATATACTGTAGCTAGCTACATCTATGGGCTTTAATGTTTTTCTGTAATGTGCAGTAGCCTATATCATATGTATTGGATAAAGGCACAATCATTTGGTCTTTTTTTGGGCTTGGGCTCCATAAATGTATTTTAATGTAGGACTCATAATGTATTTAATATATGGCTCATGTGGCATCAGGCTTGAATTTTTGATCAAAGCTCTAATCAAATCATTAAAGAGCAGCAGTAAAAAAACAATACTGGGACTTTATACAGGGGGTATCGGTACAGAGTCGATGTGCAGGGGCACCGGTGTCAAGGTAATTGAGGTAATATGTGCATGTACAGTTGAAGTCAGAAGTTTACTTACACCTTAGCCAAATACATTTAAACTCAGTTTTTCACAATTCCTGACATTTAATCCTAGTAAAAATTCCCTGTCTTAGGTCAGTTAGGATCATCACTTTATTTTAAGAATGTGTAATGTCTGAGTAATAGTAGAGAGAATGATTTATTTCCTTAATCACATTCCCACTGGGTTAGAAGTTTACATGCACTCAATTTGGTAGCATTGCCTAAAACAATTTTAAGCTTGGGTAAAATGTTTCGGGTAGCCTTACACAAACTTTCCACAAAAAGTTGTGTGAATTTTGGCCCATTTCCTCCTGACAGAGATGGTGTAACTGAGTCAGGTTTGTAGGCATTCTTGCTTTTTCAGTTCTGCCCACATATTTTCTATAGAATTGAGGTCAGGGCTTTGTGATGACCACTCCAATACCTTTACTTTGTTGTCCTTAAGACATTTTGCCACAACTTTATGAAGTATGCTTGGGGTCATTGTCCATTTGAAAGACTCATTTGCAACCAAGCTTCAACTTCCTGACTGATGTCTTGAGATGTTGCTTCAATATATCCACATAATATTCCTCCCTCATGATGCCATCTATTTTGTGAAGTGCACCAGTCCCTCCTGCAGCAAAGCACCCCCACAACATGATGCTGCCACCCCCGTGCTTCACAGTTGGGATGGTGTTCTTCGGCTTGCAAGCCTCCAAACAATTGTCCTCCAAACATAAATGGTCATTATGGCCAAACAGTTATATTTTTGTTTCATCAGACCAGGGGAGATTTCTCCAAAAAGTATGATCTTTGTCCCCATGTGCAGTTGCAAACCGTTGTCTGGCTTTTTTTTATGGCGGTTTTGGAGCAGTGGCTTCTTCCTTGCTGAGCGGCCTTTCAGGTTATGTGGACTTATTGGACTCGTTTTACAGTGGATATATATAATTTTGTACCTGTTTCCTCCAGCATCTTCAAGGTCCTATGCGGTTGTTCTGTGATTGATTTGATGGTGTTTATACTTGCGTACTCTGGTTTGTACATATGAACGTGGTACGTTCAGGCATTTGGAAATTGCTCCTAAGGATGAAACAGACTTCTGGAGGTCTACAATTTGTCTGAGGTCTTGGCTGATATATTTAGATTTTTCCCATGATGTCAAGCAAAGAGGCACTGAGTTTGAAGGTAGGCCTTGAAATACATCCACAGGTACACCTCCAAATGACTCAAATGATGTCAATTAGCCTATGAGAAGCTTCTAAAGCCATGACATAATTTTCTGGAATTTTCCAAGCTTTTTAAAGGCACAGTCAACTTAGTGTTTGTAAACTTCTGACTCACTGGAATTGTGATACAGTGAAATAATCAGTCTGTAAACAATTGTTGGAAAAATGACTTGTGTTATGCACAAAGTAGATGTCCTAACCGACTTGCCAAAACTATAGTTTGTTAACAAGAAATTTGTGGAGTGGTTGAAACACCTTAGGTTGGAGTCATTAAAACTAGTTTATGTAAACTTCTGACTTCTAACTGTAGGTAGAGTTATTAAAGTGACTATGCATAGATGATCGAGATTAGCAGTGGTGTAAAGGAGGGAGTGAGGGCAATGCAAATAGTCTGTTTTAGCCATTTGATTAGCTGTTCAGGAGTCTTATGGCTTGGGGGGTAGAAGCTGTTTAGAAGGCTCTTGGACCCAGACTTGGCGCTACGGTACCCCTTGCCATGCGGTAGCCGAGAGAACAGTCTATGACTAGGTTGGCTGGAGTCTTTGACAATTTTAGGGCCTTCTTCTGACACTGCCTGGTATAGAGGTCCTGGATGGCAGGAAGCTTGGCCCCAGTGATGTACTGGGCCATAGGCACTATCCTCTGTAGTGCCTAGCGTTCGGAGACTGAGAAGTTGCCATACCAGACAGTGATGCAACCAGTCCAACCATCCTCTCGATGGTGCAGCTGTAGAACCTTTTGAGGATCTGAGGACCCATGCCAAGTCTTTTCAGTCTCCTGATGGGGAATAGGTTTTGTCGTGCCTGTTCCACGACTGTCTTGGGTGTGCTTGGACCATGTTAGTTTGTTGGCAATGTGGATGCCAAGGAACTTGAGGTCCTCAACCTTCTCCACTATAGCCCTTCGATGAGAATTTGGGCATGCTCGGTCCTCCTTTTCACAATCATGTCCTTTTGTCATGATCACTTTCAGGGAAAGGTTGTTGTCCTTGCACCAGACGGTCAGGTCTCTGACCTCCACCCTATAGGCTGTCTCATCGTTGTCGATGATCAGGCTTACCACTGTTGTGCCATCGGCAAACTTAATGATGGTGTTGGAGTCGTGCCTGCCCGTGCACTCATGAGTGAACAGGGGAGAGGAGGGGACTGAGCACACACCCCTGAGGGGCAACCTTGTTGAGGATCTGTGTTGCTACCTACCCTTACTACCTGGGGGCGGCCCATCAGGAAGTCCATGATCCAGTTGCAGAGGGAGGTGTTTAGTCCCAGGATCCTTAGCTTATTGATGAGCTTTGAGGGCACTATTGTGTTGAACGCTGAGCTGTAGTCAATGAATAGCATTCTCACATAGGTGTTCCTTTTGTCCAGGTGTGAAAGTGCAGTGTGGCGTACAATCGAGATTGCGACATTTGTGGATTTGTTGGGGCAGTATGCAAATTGGAGTGGGTTTAGGGCTTCTGGGATAATGCTGTTGATGTGAGCCATGACCAGCCTTTCAAAGCATTTCATGGCTACAGATGTGAGTGCTACGGGTTGGTAGTCATTTAGGCATGTTACGTTAGTGTTCTTGGGCACAGGGACTATGGTGGTCTGCTTCAAACATGTTGGTATTACAGACTCCGAAAGGGAGAGGTTGAAAATGACAGTGCAGACACTTGCCAGTTGGCCAGCACATGCTCGGAGGACACGTCGTGGTAATCCGTCTGGCCCTGCAGCCTTGTGAATGTTGACCTGTTTAAAGGTCTTACTCACATCGGCTGCGGAGAGCGTGAACATACTGTCATCCAGAACAGCATATATTCTCATGCATGTTTTCGTGTTACTTACCTCGAAGCGAGCATAGAAGTTATATAGCTCATCAGGAAGGCTCATATCACTGGGCAGCTACCGGCTATCCCTTTGTTGTCTGTAATAGTTTGCAAGCCCTGCCACATCTGACGAGCGTTTGAGCCTGTGTAGTGGGATTCGATCTTAGTCCTGTATTTAAGCTTTGCCTGTTTGATGGTTCGTCGGAGGGCATAGTGGGGTTTCTTATAAGCTCCTTGGAAGCGGAAGCTCTACCCGTTAGCTCAGTGCGAATGTTGCATGTAATCCATTGCTTCTGGTTGGGATATGTACGTACAGTCACTTTGGGGACTATGTCATCGACACACTTATTGATGAAGCCAGTGACTGATGTGGTGTGCTCTTCAATGCCATCGGAAGAAACCCGGAATGTTTTTCAGTCTGTGCTTGCAAAACAGTCCTGTAGTTTAGCATCTGCTTCATCTGACCACTCATTTTTATAGACCGAGTCACTGGTGCTTCCTGCTTTAATTTTTGCTTGTAAGCAGGAATCGGGAGGATAAAATTAGGGTCAGATTTGCCAAATGGAGGGCAAGGGAGAGCTTTGTATGCATCTCTGTGTGTGTGGAGTAAAGGTGGTCTAGAGTTATTTTAATTTATTTATTTATTTATTTTCTCCTCTAATTTAAGTTTCCCTGCATTAAAGTCCCCAGCCATTAGGAGCACGACCTCTGGATGAGCATTTTCTTGTTTGCTTATGGCGGTATACAGCTCATTGAGTGCGGTTTTAGTGCCAGCATCGGTCTGTGTTGGTATGTAGACAGCTACCAAAAATAATGGTATGTAGACAGCTACCAAAAATACAGATAGTGTGGTTTACAGCTTATGCTCTACCTCAGGTGAGCTAAACCTTGAGACTTCCTTAGATATCGTGCACCAGCCGTTGTTTACAAATATACATAGTTCCCGCCCTGGGACTTACCAGGGGCTGCAGTTCTATCCTGCCAGTAGAGGGAATAACCTGCCAGCTGTATGATATTAATAGCCATCGTTCAGCCACGACTCGGTGAAACATAAGATATTACAGTTTGTAATGTATCGTTGGTAGGTTATACGTGCTTTCAGTTCGTCCCATTTATTAGCTAATATAGTATTAGTTAGCTAATAGTACGGCTGGCAAAGGCAGATTAGCCACTCGTCGCCTGATCCTCACCCCGATCTCCTTCTGTGAAATCTCAGTTTCTTTCTCCAGCGAATGACGGGGATGAGGGCCTGTTTGGAGTATATCCTTCCCGTCCGACTCATTAAAGAAAAGTTATTTGTCTAATTCGAGGTGATTAATTGCTGTTCTGATGTCTAGAACCTCTTTTCGGTCATAAGAGATGGTAGCAGCAACATTATGTACAAAATAAGTTACAAACAATGCGAAAAAACAAACAAAATAGCATGGTTGGTTCCGAGCCAATCAAACGTCAGCCATCCTTTCTGGCGCCATCTTTCATATCACTCTTCTTTTTTCTTTTTTTTCTTTCTCCCTGCAAATCCCCTCTGAGTTTTTCATCATAACCCCTTCTCCTCAGGAGTCCTATGTGGTATCCTAGATTCCTGTAGTTGTCACAAAACAATCTCCTGGAAAATATTTTTGAACAGATTTGGGATCCATAATTACAATAACACTATAGCAATGGAGCATGTTCAGATCACTGCATACTTCGGTATCAAGCTACAGAGGTTTCCACTACAGTAATATGGATTGCTCCCTAAGGAATTAATTTACACTGGGTCTGCCCCGGCATAAACCTACAGTAAACTTGGTAAACATGACGGAGGTTCTCCTCAATGTGTTTAGCAGAGGTTTAGGAGTTTAACTGTAATGTAGTCCTGTCAATCATTCTAGTGGAGGATATATTGTACTGTACTTTGCGGATGTTTGCTCGCCACTGCTGCAGGCTACAGCGTCTCCCTGTTTTTTAAATGTAGGTGTAGGGATTTTAATACTGCAATTTCACTTAGTAATTTCCATGAAAGTGAAACATGCAACCTTCATGTTAATGTTTCATTAATGTTTGTCAAAAGACACGTCTTATCCCTTTTCTCTAAGATAAAATGTTCTTGAAATTGCAGAACTGGTACTGCAGACGTTTACAGGATATACACTGAGTGGACAGAACATTAGGAACACCTTTCTAATATTGAGTTGCACCCTATTTTTCCGTCAGTACAGCCTCAATTTGTCGGGGCAAGGACTCTGCAAGGTGTCAAGCATTCCACAAGGACTCTGCAAGGTGTCAAGCATTCCACAAGGACTCTGCAAGGTGTCAAGCATTCCACAAGGACTCTGCAAGGTGTCAAGCATTCCACAAGGACTCTGCAAGGTGTCAAGCATTCCACAAGGACTCTGCAAGGTGTCAAGCATTCCACAAGGACTCTGCAAGGTGTCAAGCATTCCACAAGGACTCTGCAAGGTGTCAAGCATTCCACAAGGACTCTGCAAGGTGTCAAGCATTCCACAAGGACTCTGTAAGGTGTCAAGCATTCCACAAGGACTCTGTAAGGTGTCAAGCATTCCACAAGGACTCTGCAAGGTGTCAAGCATTCCACAAGGACTCTGCAAGGTGTCAAGCATTCCACAAGGACTCTGCAAGGTGTCAAGCATTCCACAAGGACTCTGTAAGGTGTCAAGCATTCCACAAGGACTCTGTAAGGTGTCAAGCATTCCACAAGGAGGCTGGTCCATGTTGACGCCAATGCTTCCCACAGTTGTGTCAAGTTGACTGGATGTCCGTAGGGTGGTGGACCAATCTTGATACACGGGAAACTGTTGAGCATGACAGGTTGATGGATAAGCTTTTGTTGAAACCATATAGAACCTACAATAAAAGTGAGATGTTGCTCTGTTTCACATCCATGGAAGCTTGTGGATCCATCTGAAAAGAGGGGTGCTTGATATTAATACATGAATGCAAGATTGGAAGGACTTGTGTACGGTTGTTGGTTGTATAGTATTTGGCAGTTTGTTTTTTCAAGCACATGCCTACCAGCAGTCTCTGCAGTGGTTGAATGGGGCCAGTCGTCCCGTGTTACAGCGCTGTCACTGATGAATGAGCCGGTCAGCCAGTCAGGGTGGGAGGGGCTGGATGAGGCCAAAAGTTGCTTGCGGTAACAAGGAAAGAATGTGACAACTTACTGTACCATGACTTATACAATGATAGGGAGAGAACACCCGCCTAAATGCATAGGTATACCCACACATTAGCATGTAAATAACACCTCTATTTTTAACAATGAGAAAGGGTCCGACAAAGGGAATGTATGTCTCATAGGTAATATATCTATTTTATAACATGGGTGTTGATCTCGCTTCATTGGAGGCCGATAAACATGCTAAAGAGTTGCAATGGAGTCTCGACTCTAAATGGGATAAGGAAGTAATTCATTCAACAGCCAGGCATTATCAGTTCTCCCAGGATTTTGAACTATAAATGTAGTTCTTGGACTTGCAGTTGGAATGTAGAGTTCTGAAGCAAACATCATGCAGAAAGTCAAGACTGAGGCTATACTGGAAAAACAACCAGCGATGATGTCATGGAAACATGCCCAGCATTGAAATGAAAAAAGGTTTAAAAACATATTTTGGTAAAATGCCATTTGCAATCAGAGCTTATCACAAAAGCCCTAGGCCATGCTTGGCTTTCTCCCCTTGGCAGGAAGCAGCATGGTGGCATCAACAGAGTGTAGACTACATACAGTGAAGGCACTATCAGCAGCACATGCACATTTGCAAGTCCTATTGCTCATGCAAAACCCTGCACTGGTTTTCAAGTACTACTCATGTGTACAGCTTATCAATTTGGGAGAGACATATCAAGCTCCTGCAATTTGGCTGCCAAATGTCTTTCTAATTATTGGTCACTAGAAACCCGAAAAGGTAGGATGGCGTTCTGAGCTGATATTGTGTTATCTGTGCCAAATTTAATCTTGCAGTCACAGTGTTCAAAAGGTATATAGTGCCCTCCACTAATATTGGCACACTTGGTAAATATGAGCAAAACGGGCTGTGATGAAAATGTCTTTGCTGTTTGTCCTCTTGGTCTTTCATTCAAAATATTCACAAAAATCTAACCTTTTAATTGAAGTGTAATGATTCAAATAAATGTGAAAAGTTTGTGTGCCACATTCTTATGAGTAAAATGTAACTGAAGTATCTTCCCATTCATATTTTAAGTTAACCTGAGTGGTTAGGAATAATTAAGAGGTAAGCCATGACTTCCTGTTTCACTGGGGTGTATATATATGAGGTGTGACAGGCCAAGTTACCATCGTCATCCATCACTATGGGAAAGATCTGAGAATACAGTAATGATGTGCGACAAAAGGTTGTTGAGCTGCACAAATGAGGAAATGGCTATAAGAAAATGGCTCAACGGTTGAAAATGCCCATTTCCAATATCGGGGCAATAATTAAGAAGTTTAAAGCAACTGAAGATGTTAACAATCGGCCAGGAAGAGGACGTGTGTCTATATTGACCCCACGCACAGTGAAGAGGATGGTTAGATTGGCCAAAAAATCTCCAAGGATCACAGTTGGAGAATTGCAGACGTTAGTTGGGTGTTGGGGTCAGAAAGTCTCCAAAACTACAATTAGACGACGCCTACATAACCACAAGTTGTTTGGGATGGTTGCCATAAAAAGCCTTTGCTGTCATCAAACAACAAACTCAAGTGTTTACAGTTTGCCAAACGTTACTGGAACTTTCAATGGGACCGGATTCTATGGTTAGATGAGGACGAAATAGAGCTTTTTGGAAACAAACACCAGATGTGGGTTTGGCATAGTCAGAAACATATCCATGCAGAAAATGACCACATCCTCATTGTGAAGTATGGTGGTGGATCTTTGTTGTAGGCCTGTATTTCTTCCAAAGGACCTGGACAACTTGTTAGGATACATGGTATCATGGACTCTATCAAGTACCAGCAGATATTAAATCAAAACCTGACTGCCTTTGCCAGGAAGTTTAAACTGGGCCGTGGTTGGATCTTCCAGCAGGACAATGATCCAAAGCACACCTCAAATCAGCACACATTGTTCACTGACCACAGAACCAAGGTTTTGCCATGCCATCTCAGTCCCCTGACCTAAACCCCATAGAAAACCTGTGGGATGAGATGAAGAGGAGAGTCCACAAGCGGGAAATCTCAGAATCTAAAGGATCGGGAGAGATTCTGTATAGAGGAATGGTCTCAGATTCCTAGCCATGTGTTCTCCAACCTCATTACTCATTATAGGAGAAGACTCAGATGTTAATTATGTTAAACAGTAATATAAAAAAATCACTGCCCATTTTTTTGCTCATATTTACCAAGCATGCCAATATTAGTGGTGCGCTCTATCTTGGTAGTCTGTGTATGATGGCAATACACAGCTTTTTTTTTCTTTACATTTGAGAAATTGATCATGTCTATATTCAACGTCATACTACAGACGTACTACATAACTCAAATGATACACTGCCAGTTATTTCTAATGGAGTCTTTTTACCGTGACCGTAGTGGGGAGAGTGGAGCAGGAAAGACGGAGAGCACCAAGCTGCTGCTCAGACAGATCATGGAGCTGTGCAGAGCCAACTCTCAGCTGGAGCAACAGATATTACAGGTAAGACCTCATACCTACCCCAATGTATGTCACGAAAGACATTTGTAATTCTCTTATCTAATGCTAACACGGAGCAACATATATTGCCAGCTAGAGCTCTATTATATCTATAATAATGCTCACTTACACTGAGTATTTCAAACATTAGGAACAAGTTCCTAATATTGAGCCAGGGATGCTGGCCCATGTTGACTCCAATGCTTCCCACAGTTGTCAAGTTGGCTGGATGTCCTTTGGGTGGTGGACCTTTCTTGATACACACGGGAAACGATTTAGTGTGAAAAACCCAGCAGCATTGCAGTTCTTGACACAAAGCGTTGCGCCTGGCACCTACTATCATACCCTGTTCAATGGCACTTAAATATTTTGTCTTGCCCATTCATCCTCTGAATGGCACACATACACAATCCATGTCTCAAGGCTTTTTAATCAGTCTCCTTCCCTTCATCTACACAGATTTTAAAGTGGATTTAGCAAGTGACTTCAATAAGGGATCATAGCTTTTACCTGGATTCACCTGATCACTCTATGCCTGTGCCCAAGAACACTAAGATGAAATGACTACCGTCCGTCCCGTAGCACTCACGTCTGTAGCCATGAAGTGCTTTGAAAAGCTGGTCATGACTCACATTATCACCATTATCCCAGAAACCCTAGACCCGCTCCAATTCCCATACCGTTGCACAGACGATGCTATCTCTATTGCACTCCACACTGCCCTTTCCCAACCGGACAAAAGGAACACCTATGTGAGAATGCTATTCATTGACTACAGCTCAGCGTTCAACACCATAGTGCCCTCAAAGCTCATCAATAAGCTAAGGATCCTGTGACTAAACACCTCCCTCTGCAACTGGATCATGGACTTCCTGATGGGCCGCCCCCAGGTAGTAAGGGTAGGTAGCAACACATCCGCCATGCTGATCCACAACTTAGGGGTCCCTCATGGGTGCGTGCTCAGTCCCCTCCAGTACTCCCTGTTCACTCATAACTGCACGACTCCAACACCATCAAGTTTGCCGATGACACAACAGTGGTAGGCCTGATCACCGACAATGAGGAGACGGCCTATAGGGAGGAGGTCCGAGACCTGTCCGTGTGGTGCCAGGACAACAACCTCTCCCTCAACGTGATCAAGACTAAGGAGATGATTATGGACTACAGGAAAAAGAGGACCGAGCACACCCCCATTCTCATCGACGGGGCTGCAGTGAAGCAGGTTGAGATTTTCAAGTTACTTGGTGTCCACATCACCAACAAACTAACATGGTCCAAGCATACCAAGACAGTCGTGAAGAGGGCACGACAAAACCTATCCACCCTTTATGCCGCTGCTACGCTCTGTTCAAATCTATACATGGTTACTTTAACTCTACCCACTTGTACATATTGTGACTAATACGATTTTGATTTGTCATGTTAATGTTTTGTATGCTCAGTGTATATCAGACAAATAAGAGTAATAACAATTGAGTTGGGTGCTGCAGATATGGGAGACTGATACTGCAGCTAACAGAGTAGACTGATTTCGACACAACCCTTCTACCACACCTCAGGCTTGCTCTCATACCTCAATTTAAATGAACATGGAATGGAACATTCTTCTTTTTGCCTCGAGCATAGCTGAATGGGCGTTGGATGAGGTTGCCCTGAACACTGATCCAGTTTGTCAACTTGTATACAGCAACCGTAGCACTGGCACATGAAGGATGTGTGATCACACCTTGATGACATCACCACCTTGATGCTCAGCTCTGTGTGCCAAAAATTATAGGGTTGGCCGGGGACTCGTGACCTGCTCAGAACACTCATTCCAACGTCTATGAGTCAGCCATTTTTGAGTCATTCAGTGGAAAACGGGCCATTTATTGTCCTACTTTGTTCTTTTACGGTCCCACCTTCAGGTTGACATGGCTTTTATGGGAGAGAAACCATGACATGTAATGTTTGCATTAAAAAAAAAATGGCCTTGATTGTTGTATTTATCATAGTCTTGCCCACTGTTTAGTCAGAAGATGTAGCAGTGATAAAGATGTGTGTGTTCTAGAGGGTATAATAATCTTGAACAGGTTAGATTACCTGATGCCCCAGTGTTCACACTTCTGTTCCAACAAACAGAGCACACCATGCACTATGCAGAGACTCACACTTGGGAAATTAACCAATTAGCATAGACCTCAGTTCATTGCACACCTCTCGTAGGAACTAGTCTCCGGTTGCCTATTGTTTGCCGCAGGCAAGACTCGGCAAGTTCAGTTGGCCCTAAGGCTGCCCAATTCTGATATTTTTTTCACTAATTGGTCATGTTTCTGGTTTTCTGCCACAACCCAAGAGAAACTTCCTTCCCACCATTTTGGAAACGCAAATTAAATATCATACCTGTTACATCCTCTTGGCGTCCCGACTGTGAGTACAATGGTAAACAAACAGACATGACCGATGTCTTTCTTTGGTCTCTCCTCTCTCACGCTCGAGAAGCTCTCTGTGGGAGATGAGATGGTCTTGAGGAAAATTCTTGAAGTGTGGGAAATTCTGCCGGCCTTTCTAGGGAAATGTATCTCTGGGACTTGGTGGGAGTGATTGGCTGGCTCCTTGGCTATGAGCTAGGGTTCAGCGAAAGCCTGTGTTTGACAAAACGTTTATATTACACTAAAGTTATTCAAGGGTACATACAGTATTGATGTGATTAGAGTAGATATGGAGTTGATTATCTTGTACAGTATTTCTTAAGTCAGTATTCTGTAGTACTAGGTCCATGTACATTCACTACTTATTCTCTTACACGGAAGTGTTACAGATGCATGTTCTCTCTAGTATTCTACACCTTTTTGGAAGAGTGGGAAATGTAGTTTAACTGACCAATACTAGACGACATACAGTAAGAATGGAAATATGCTTTGCCAGAGATGGCCACATGTTCAAAGTCACTACTTTCTCTATGCCACACAATTGTGTGTGTCTGCTGAGCGGAGCAGGGAGAATTGGAAGAGCCGTAGAGGGAGCACAGAGACTTCCAGCAGTCAAAACAACATATTTTCCAGACTTTTACATCTTCCATTTCCTCCTGCTGTTCTCTTGCGTTCTTCTGATGAGTTTGAGACTAACTTAGGTTCTCCGAGTCCAAATAAACACTCATGCAAATTCTACAACTATTTTTCATAACTCACTGTTCACACCAAACAATTATGTTTTATAAAGGTGCTCCCTGGAACAAGTAAATAGTATTTACAACCTCACTTGACTGATCCAAAATATGGTAGAGTTTCTACCCTCTGACTGTTCTCAACAGTTGTCCGTGTAATTGAAGGGATGGAGGAAGTGAGCATTTAGATGTGAAGTTATACGGGTGACATACTGTATGTTGACAGGATGTCCTGTGTCATTGATTTGCTTGCAATCCTCTGTGTGGGGACAGCCAACTAGAACATTGGTTGCATTACAATTTGTTTAACAATATTGTTGAAAAAAAAACAAGTCTAGTGCTCTTACTGCATTCTTCTGTATGTTTACTGTTAACTTTTGCACACTGGTTAAGTCCTCACCACCACATCAATTCCAATGGCCTGTTAGATTTCAACACACTGACATGACTTGTAATATCAAGTAAAAGATGTCCATTTATTTTTACAGCTACAATGAGCCTGCTGTTTGTCCCTGAATAAGAGCATGTATTGTCTTCTACTTTCAACTTCCACTTCCTCTATTCTCCTGAGGTGTCAGATATAATTAATTTCCTAATTAATCCAATGACCTTTGTCTTGGGTATTCATTTCCTCCATGCAAAGTGGAGAACTCTTGATGTTGCTGCTCTGGTATTGGGGTTTCATATTAACACAGACTTTACCTTAAAGGTTGTTTCTAGTAAAGAAACAAGAGACACTGGTCATGAATTTCATATTGTATTGCGTCCACACTACAATGTTTTAATTCTCCCCTGTGTATCAGATAATAAACCCTCGGTGTGTTTTGATGCCTAGCCTCATGTGACAGCTGGCCAATGTTCTCTCTGTAATGTCGTCAGGCACACGGCTAGTGAATTACTCTAGTACTGTTGATGCCTCATGGAAGGTTGCAAATGGATGTCAAGAATCTATTTATGTCTTTATGATTGGGGCTTGGTCACGGCAAACTCCTGGCACCCATTTAGGATCACTATCATGTAAGTTCTGGAGCTGTACTAATCTTGTGCTGTATGGTATTTCTAGGTGAATCCTCTGCTGGAGGCCTTTGGCAATGCCCAGACTGTGATGAATGACAACAGCAGTCGCTTCGGGAAGTACATTCAGCTGCGCTTCCACAACTCCTCAGGTGTGTGTGTGTATATGAGTGTGAAGTTTTTGAATCATCTATTGCCGTGTGCTTATGTTAAAATGAGTTTATTTATACACTTGCGAGAGAAAGTATTTCCTGTGAATTACGTGACGATTGCATTGATACGACAAAGACATTCAGATGCAGGACGACTTATTTTCGCGTATAATGTGTTGTAACACTGAACCTGTATGTGTATGGTGCTGTGATCTAACAGTCAAAGGAGCTAAGATCAACGAGTACCTCCTGGAGAAGTCTCGTGTGGTCCACCAGGATGAGGGCGAGAGGAACTTCCATATCTTCTACTGCATGCTGGCGGGCATCTCCCCGGAGGACAAAGACATGTATGGCCTCCTGAACCCCACGCAGTACAGGTGGGTCCGACTGTGATGTAATCACTCTGCAACGTTTCCTCAACAGGATACAGTGAGTGTGGTCTGGGAATCAGTTCAAAAATACCACACTGTGTGTCATAGTTCACACACTCTCAATAATCACTAATAGCCATGATGTCATCTTACTGTAATGTTCTCTGCAGGGTGAGATACTGACTTTTTTAAAATTTTTATTCAAGCTTTATTTAGCTAGACAAGTAAATTAAGAACAAATTCTTATTTACAATGACTGCCTAGCCCGGCCAAACATTAACCCAGACAGGGCTGGGCCAATTGTGCGCCGCCCCATGGGACTCCTAATCGCGGCTGTGATACAGCCTGGAATCAAACCAGGGTCTGTAGTGACACCTCTAGCACTGAGATGCAGTGCCTTAGACCGCTGCGCCACTCGGGAGCCCAAGCTGATTAAGCTGACTATCTTCCTGTAATAACTCATATAATATGATACAAAATATTGTATTTTCTTCTTGTCACTTTCTTATCACAGTTTCAAGCTGTAAGTGTCTAAGTAATTCATATTTTTTCCTGGCATAACCAAGGTGTTTGTTTTGAAACTCTGCTATCTAGGTCTAATATTACTGTCTTTTTTTGGTTCTCATGGCTTATACGAGTAGCGACCACAGAGTTCTCAGTGTTCTACAGTATGTATATGCTACTTGTATTTCACTTCTTCTTCTTCTTCTTGACAGTTGAACAGGCCTGGAGGGAAATGCTAGGTATTCAAACAATGTGGTGTTTGTAGAGGCCTACCATACAATGTAGTTGTTGTGCCCTACAATAGTGGGTGCCCTACTATGTTGTACAGCCTTTACAATACAGTGCACCAATGTAGAAGCCTCAAAGTGTTTGTCTATCCGAGATGCATAATGTATTGACCCTCATTCCTTCATATGAAGCCTGTGTGTGTGTGTGTGTGTGTGTGTGTGTGTGTGTAGTTATCTGTGCTCAGCCATCAGATCTGTATAAATGTGTTTCTGTGGCTATGTGTCTGTCAGGTATCTGAATGGGCGGTATGGCTCCGAGGACATAGTAAGGAAATGGGGGGAGAAGTACAGTGAGGTGTGTAACGCCATGGACATGGTGGGATTTGAGGAACAGGTAAGACCTCTCATTGGAAAACTATCTTTCTCATCCTCTTACAGTATATCGGTCATAAAAGCAAACTCCGTATTGTCCGTATTGCCATGGGCTGGGATTTCACATTTTCTCCATGAACATCTGAATGTACTTTAATGTTCGACTAATTGGTTGATTGACTGATAAACGAATGGGTTGATGAATAAGCTGATTAACCAAAAGATAATGGACCAATTGATTTTATGATTGATTGACTGACAAAATGGACTGATATATATGTATATGTTGTGTCATCAGGAGAAGGTAGACATGATGACTATTCTAGCAGGGATCCTTTCTCTGGGAAACATCATGTTTGAGCCCACAGAGACCGACGCTCTCAGAGTCACCGACAAGTCCATGGGCTGGCTCAAAGCCACAGCCGTGAGTCTACTCTACAGCCTCCTCTCCTCTTCTTTCATCCCGTCTTATTTTACTTAACAAGAAAATGATTTGGATCAGGGCTTTCCAACTTTCCTGGAGAGCTACCCTCCTGTCGGTTTTCGTTCCAGTTACTATAACCTGATTCAGCTTACCAACCAGCTAATTACTAGAATCAGTTGAGCTAGATAACCTACAGGACGGTAGCTCTCCACGAACGGGGTTGGAGAGCCATGGTTTAGATACAGTCTCAATTATTACCAACTTGAGGATGATCTCTTTTTTTATGTTTATGGATTGATGAATAATCCATGAAAATTCACCTTTGTCCTTTTTGTCAATTTATTCACCTTTGTCCTTGTTTGTTAACGGTTCCCTTTATCTGAAGTACAGTAATTACAGAAGCAACTGTCTGTTAACATTTACAATTTCCTTATTGACCTGTGGGTGTTTTCCAAATAGGCTATTCACATTTAGCTTGTTTTGCTCTAATAGTTTCATCCCTGACATTGACATAACAAAAGAGAGACTTTAAGAACAGTTCCAACAGTAGAAGAGTCCATGTGTTGGACTAATAATAATAGATTTGAATAAGTTACAATTCATATAAGCAAATCAGTCAATTGAAAGGTCTAATTTCTATCTATGGATTTCACATGACTGGGCAAGAGTGCAGCCATGGGTGGGCCATTTGGGAGCCAGGCCCAGACAATCAGAATGAGTTTTTCCCCACAAAAGGGCTTTATTACAGACAGAAATACTTCGACGCACCCCCTCAGACGAAGCTGTATGTGGAGATCCTGGGCTGGCGTGGTTATACGTGGTCTGCTGTTGTGAGGCCGTTCGGACGTACTGCCAAATTCTCAAAAACGATGTTGGAGGCAGCTTATGGTAGATAAATTAACATTAAATGATCTAGCAACAGCTCTGGTGGACATTCCTGCAGTCAGCATGCCAATTGCATGCTCCCTCAACTTGAGGCATCTGTGTTGTGTGATAAAATTGCACATTTTAGAGTGGCCTGTTATTGTCCCCAGCACAAGGTGCACCTGTGATCATGCTGTTTAATCAACTTATTGATATGACACACCTGTCAGGTGGATGGATTATCTTGGCAAAGGAGAAATGCTCACTAAAGGATGTAAACAAATGTGTGGTCAATTTGAGAAAAATAATATTTTTGTGCATATGGAACATTTCTGGAATCTTTTATTTCTGCTCATGAAACATGGGACCAACACTGTACATTTTGTGTTTATATATATTTTTCTATATATTTTATATAGTGCCTTTCATTACAATGAGCATCTCAAAGTCCCTTACAAAATAAACTTATAGCGTTCTGGTAGTTATTGGACGATGGTCTTCCACAACTTCAGATGAAAGGTTGAGACCGTTCAGAAGGGCAGTAGGCCTAGCTTGAGTGGCGGGAGCTGCAATGGTAGCGGGATGGAGGGAGATCAGTCCGGTCCGGAGCTTATCATCGGGCACCTTGTCTCCTGTTCCTCCTCCTCCGTAGGTAGGTTGGTTGGTTCGTTAACTAACGAAATTGTAGCAACCAGCTGGGTGAAGCTTCGGCAATTGTTAAAGCGGCAGAAGACTAGGCGAGCCTCAACTCCTCACACTGCAGGCCACAGCCTTCTAGAAACCGGTGCAGGTGGCACAAAAAGCCGGTGCTGTGTTTCATCATTTAAAATGCTGGCGTAGCCAGCCAGCTAGCTAGCCAATCCAAACAAACAAACTGATTTGCCACTAGCCCAACAACTCCATTAGTCAATACCACCAGTCAGATATTTTAACTTGGCAACAGTCAGGAAGTTGTATATTTACATACTTATGTACAGGAGCTCTCAGCTTAGGCTGCTTCATTGATCCATTATAGTGGTTTAAACAGCAGAAGAGAGGTGTCCAAGGACTACGGTTGGGGGGAGTCCTAAGCATTCATAGTAAAATAAACAAGGGGATTGTTGAGCTAATTGCTACAGTCCTCACATAATGACCATGGACCGTTCTAACATGGGCAGCTGCTTGGTCCTGGAGACACCGTGTAGACACTTTTTTTAGCGAAAGGGGTGTGTTTTTCTTGGTGTGCTGTTCAACTAGTTTGCGTGTGTATGTGAATTATATTTAAACGTTCTACTGTGTCCATTAGTTTGTGTATGCATAGATCCACATGCATAGATCCACATGCATAGATCCACATGCATAGATCCACATGCATAGATCCACATGCATAGATCCACATGCATAGATGCACAGATCCACAGGTGATAGTGGCGTGTGTGTGTGCATACATATGTATGCCTTCTATTTAAACAGGTGAATGATTGCCCCCTCCTCCACAGTAACTCCCCCATAAGCAGCCTCCCAGGGAGGCAGGCTGGCGGTGGTGGGCTGAGCCGACATCTGGCCAGCTCAGATAAGACACAGTGCTTGTAAAAGGTCACGAGGGGCTATATTTGGAGTTGAATGGAGAGGTATTGCTCACAATGCTAGGTGTACTTCCAACTGACGTAGGATCAGCTGCCCTTTGCCCAGTTTTAATATGAGCAAAACAACTTCACAGATCCTGGTTATTGAGGTGATTCTAGCTCTAACAGCAGAGGTGATTTATTTGTATTTATTTAACCTTTATTTAACCAGGTAGGCCAGTTGAGACAGGTTCTCATTTACAACTGCGACCTGGCCAAGATAAAGCAAAGCAGTGCAACAAAAACAACAGAGTGGCACATAAACAAACCTACAGTCAATAACATAATAGAAAAGAAAAATATTAAATCTATGTGCAGTGTGTGCAAATGTAGGGAGGTAGGCAATAAATGGGTCATTAATACTGGAGTGATAGATGTGCAGATGATGATGATGTGCAAGTAGAGATACTGGGGTGCAAAGTGCAAGAGGTTATGTAATAATATGGGGATGAGGTAGTTAGGTGTGCTATTTACAGATTGGCTGTGTACAGGTACAGTGATTGGTAAGCTTCTCTGACAGCTGATGCTTAAAGTTTGAGAGGGAGATATAAGACTCCAGCTTCAGTGATTTTTGCAATTCGTTCCAGTCATTGGCAACAGAGTAATTGGGGTGGCAGGTAGCCTAGTGGTTAGATCTTTGGACTAGTAACCGAAAGGTTGCAAGATCAAATCCCTGAGCTGACAAGGTAAAAAAAAAATTACAAAATTATCTGTTGTTCTGCCCCTGAACAAGGTAGTTAACCCAGTGTTCCTTGGCCATCATTGAAAATAAGAATTTGTTCTTAACTGACTTGCCTAGTTAAATACATAAAAAAAAATGTTTTAAGTGTTCGGGAATGCAATATACCTGCTGGAGCACGTGCTAGGCTTTCCCTAGCAAAGACTAGATGACCTGGACGAGAGCATACAGGTTGCAGTGGTGGGTAGTATTATGGGGCTTTGGTGACAAAACTGTGATAGACTACATCCAGTTTTCTGAGTAGAGTGCTGGGGGCTGTAAGTTGATTAAACAGGTGCACCTTGTGCTGGGGACAATAACAGACGTCACCGAAGTCGAGGATCGGTAGGATAGTCCGTTTTAATAGGGTATGTTTGGCAGCATGAGTGAAGGATGCTTTGTTGCGATATAGGAAGCCAATTCTAGATTTAATTTTGGATTGGAGATGCTTAATGTGAGTCTGGAAGGAGAGTTTACAGTCTAACCAGACACCTAGGTATTTGTAGTTGTCCGCATATTCTAGGTCAGAACGGTCCAGAGTAGTGATGTTAGTCAGGAGGGTGTGGGCAGCAATCGGTTGAAGAGCATGCATTTAGTTTTCCTAGCGTTTAAGAGCAGTTGGAGGCCACGGAAGTAGGGTTGTATGGCATTCAAGCTTGTTTGGAGGTTTGTTAACACAGTGTCCAAAGAAGGGCCAGAAGTATACAGAATGGTGTCGTCTGCGTAGAGGTGGATCAGAGAATCACCAGCAGCAAGAGCGACATCATTGATATATACAGAGAAAAGAGTCGGCCCGAGAATTGAACCCTGTGGCACCCCCATAGCGACTGCCAGAGGTCCGGACAACCGGCCCTCAGATTTGACACACTGAACTCTGTCTGAGAAGTAGTTGGTGAACCAGGCGAGGCAGTCATTTGAGAAGCCAAGGCTATTGAGTCTGCTGATAAGAATGCGGTGATTGACAGAGTCGAAAGCCGTGGCCAGGTCGACGAATATGGCTGCACAGTACTGTTTTATCGATGGCAGTTATGATATTGTTTAGGACCTTGTGGCTGAGGTGCACCCATGACCAGCTCTGAAACCAGATTGCATAGTTGAGAAGATATGGTGGGATTCGAAGTGGTCGGTGATCTGTTTAATGGCTTTCGAAAATTTTAGAAAGGCAGGGCAGGATGGATATAGGTCTAACAGTTTGGGCCTAGAGTGTCTCCCCCTTTTTGAAGAGGAGGATGACCGCGGCAGCTTTCCAATCTTTGGGGATCTCAGACAATACGAAGAGAGGTTGAACAGGCTAGCAATAGGGGTTGCAACAATTTCTGCTGATAATTTTAGAGAGGGTCCAGATTGTCTAGCCCAGCTGTTTTTTATGGATCCAGATTTTGCAGCTAGCAGCAATGGTGATTAGAGCATGCTAGCAGCAAGGGTGATTAGAGCATGCTAGCAGCAAGGGTCTGATCACTGTAAGTGTTGCTCCTTTCGTGATGCTAAACTGTTGCTAATATAGACAAACCCAAAATGTTGGGTTGCTGACTCTGGTCCGCTGAATACTACTGGGTATACAGACATGAGCCGAATGTATATTTTGGGCTAATTAGTAATAAACTAGTACTACATTGTGAAATCTACAGCACTTGGTCTGTTTCCCCTTTTTGACATTGATTTCATTGAAAGTATCGTTGTCTGAGGATGGCCTTTTGTTTGATATCTGGCAGGAATTTTGCATGCCTAGCATTGCCATGACCTTAGCTTTGCATGTTCAGTAGGGCCACTTCTGGGTTAAAGGGGCCTTGGGGCTAGCATGGAGGTTGCTTTTGGTTAAAATGTGTGTCACTCACTATACCAGTGTATCACTTTATCAGTGGTCTAAATGTTTCTGTGTTTATTTATGAACCTAGGCAGTGATTTTTTTTTTTGTGTGTAAAATATAACTTGTCTGCTTTGTGCACTTTCTATTTAGATGTTTTTGTGTGATTTAATATTTGTGTGTGTTTGCCTTCTCAGGGTCAGTTTGGGGTGCAGGAGGAGGAGTTGCTGAGGAGTCTGACCTGTACTCTGTCTGTAATGAGAGGAGAGGCCATCCGCAGGCTGCACAACCAACAGCAGGCTGAGGGTAAGGAGAAAAACACTCAAGCACTGGTCCGGGATCAACTTTCCCTACCACCGTCACCTTGGTCATTACGAAGGAGGGCCTGAGTTAGTATTAACCACCATGGATACTAACTGTTCCATGGTGGTTAATGCTGGGTCCGGTTTCCTCTTTCACTGGGTCTTTCCATGAAACTGGAGAGCACAATGTTTGTGTAGCTACATACCTGACAATGCTAGAACACAAGTATGAACATAACAGGATGCGGTTTCGTACAATCAATGTGGTGTTTCTTTAGCGCTTATTACTAGTGCCAACCAGGCATGTCCTTGAGGTACTTGGACAGCTTTGAGTTTTCACCCGAATGGTTAAGGCTGGGATTTAGGGAGGGTAAGCTGACCACAACTTCCTTCTAGAGTATTTAAATAAGGCCCATGTTTGTCTGACCAACTAGTGCAAATAGAGACAGCTTTTAGCATCAATGGGAGTGGGGAAAAAGGAGCAAAAGCTCAATATGGAAATGCTATTAATGTTTTTTCAAGAGGTTGACTCCATTAATATGTTGTGTATTTACAGATGCCAGGGACTCCATCGCCAAAGTGGCTTACGGGAGAGTATTCGGCTGGATCGTCAGTAAAGTTAACGAACTGCTGGCTCCCAACGTTGACTTTGACGTTGAGCTCAGTGAAATAGGTGAGTTTCAAGGGGAAACATTTTAAGGCTTCAAATGTAACAAAATGGCTAAACTCTTCATATGTTTTCTTCATCGCAAGTAGAGCTGGTCGACGTCAGATTGACTGTTCTGTTTTCTTGTTCTATAATACAGGTATCCTCGACATCTTCGGGTTTGAGAATTTTGCTGTTAACCGTTTTGAGCAGCTCTGCATCAACCTGGCCAATGAACAGCTGCAGTACTTCTTTAACCATGTAAGTGTAAATATCATTGCCACAAGGAAGTAGCCCTGTAATCTAGGGTGTTTCTCTATTTAAGTCCCATAAAATGACAGCCTGTGGAGTTTGTTAACTTGAGACCCAAACGTTTAACAGAAACATGTGGCCAGCTTGTCTCTTTATTTAGTATTAGTAGAGGAACAGGAAAATTATGAAGATAGTCTACAATAGGTTCTGCTTTTTGAAATGGCTATAAATGCATATTCAGTGAAAGGCTTCAGAAAAATGAATTAGGTCCGAAAGTATTCAAACCCCTTGACTTTTTCCACATTTTGTTGTGTTATAGCCTGAATTTAAAATGTATTTAATGTAGATTTTGTGTCACTGATCTACACACAATACCCCATAATGTCAGTGGAATTATATTTGTGATTTAATGGCTGTGATGGGAGACAACTGAGGATGGATCAAAAACGTGTTTACTTCACAATACTAACCTAAAAGAGTGAGCCTGTAAAGAATACACATATTCCAAAACATGCCTCCTGTTTGCATTAAGGCATTAAAGTAAAACTACAAAAAAAAGTGTCCAAGAAATGTACTTTATGTCCTGCGTACACAGCCTTATGTTTGGGGCAAATTCAACACAACACATTACTGAGTACCAGTCTCCATATTTTCAAGCATAGTGTTGGCTGCATCATGTTAAGGATATGCTTGCAATCGTTAAGGACTGGGATGTTTTTCAGGATAAAAAAGAAACAGAATGGAGCTAAGCACAGGCAAAATCCTAGAGGAAAAGCTGGTTGTCTGCTTTCCACCAGACACTGGGAGATGAATTCACCTTTCAGCAGGACAATAACCTAAGGCCAAATGTACACTAGGTTTGCTTACCAAAATGACAGTGAATGTTCCTGAGTGACCACTTGAACATCTATGGCAAGACCTGAAAATGGTTGTCTAGCAATGATCAACAACCAATTTTACAGAGCTTGAAGAATTTTGAAAATAATAATGGGCAAGTGTTGCACAATTCAGGTGTGGAAGGCTCTTAGAGACTTACCCAGAAAGACTCGCAGCTGAAATTGCTGCCAAAGCTGCTTCTACAAAGTATTGACTCAGGGGTGTGAATACTTATGTCAATGTCCTATTTCTGTATTTAATTTTTAATACATTTGCAAACATTGAGTTTTGTGTGTAGATGGGTGAGAATTTATTTTATTTTATACATGTCCAGTTCAGGCTGTAACGCAACAAACTCTGGAATAAGTCAAGGGGTATGCACACTTTCTGAAGACACTGTACATATGCATGTGATTATGGAGTTAAAGACAACTTATTTTTACTAGTCGTGCTGCTGTAGTTTGGAGCACCATGCTCTACTAGTTAATATTACACAATTTACCTGTTGGGCCTTTTTGTCAGAACCATGTGAGCACTGAGTATATTGGTTCAAAAATATTGTCCACAAGTCCCACAAACAGTATTTGATACAAATGCCATATAGGAAGAAAAAAATCCAACAAATGCCCACAAACCTTTTTGAGTACATTTCCTGATATACTTGACTTGCACATTGATAAACATGACACCAGATCAGGAAGCGCAGGCTTTACTTTCGCCCTTAGGACTGAAATGTGAGGCCTCATCACCACTAGCCATGAAATCTCCCTTAACCCCTTTTCTTTTTGACATACAAAATGTTTATATGAAAGGGGGTCTGTGTTTAATCTCTCGTTCCGCTTTCTCAAATTGCAGCACATATTCCACTCTGTCATTTACAGCTTTTGAGTACTTCGCTGGGTGGGGGTAGAAATCTGCTTGTGATTATTTATCATTGTCGGATCACTACACTGCATTATACGCTGAGTGTACAAGACATTAAGAACAATTTCCTAATATTGAGTTGCCTCCCCCTTTGCCCTCAGAACAGCCTCAATTCGTTGGTGCATGGACTCTACAAGGTATCAAGCGATCCACAGGGATGCTGGCCCATGTTGACTCCAATGCTTCCCACAGTTGTGTCAAGTTGGCTGGACGTCCTTTGTGTGGTGGACCGTTCTTAATAGACACAGAACCCAGCAGCATACCCCATTCAAAGGCACTTCAATCTTTTGTCTTGCCATCTTCACCATCTGAATGGCACATATACACAATCCATGTCTCAAGGCTTAAAAATCCTTCTTTGACCTGCCTCCTCCCCTTCATCTACACTGATTTTTAAATGGATTTAAAAAAGTTACATCAACAAGGGATCATAGCTTTCAACTGGGTTCATCTGGTCAGTCTGTCATTGAAAGAGCAGGTGTTCTTAATGTTTTGTGCTGTCATTCTATTGGAGTGGACTACATTATTTACACTGAACAAAAAATATAAACTGCACATGCATCAATTTCAAAATGTTTACTGAGTTAGAGTTCATATAAGGAAATGAAACAAATTCATTAGGCCCTAATCTATGGATTTCACATGGCTGGGAATAGAGATATGCATCTGTTGGTCACAGATACCTTAAAAAAAGGTAGGGGCATGAATCAGAAAAATAGTCAGTATCTGGTGTGACCACCATTTTCCTCATGCAGCACAACACATCTCCTTCGCGTAGAGTTGATCAGGCTGTGATTGTGTCCTGTGGAATGTTGTCTCACTACTCTTCAATGGCGATGTGAAGTTGATGGATATTGGCAGAAACTGGAACACGCTGTCGTATGTGTTGATCCAGAGCATCCTAAACATGCTCAATTGGTGACATGTCTGGTGAGTATGCGGGCCATGGAAGACCTGGGACATTTTCAGCTTCCAGAAATTGTGACCAGATCCTTGCGACATGTGGACATGGGGAGGATGAATGGCACCACAATGGGCCTCGGATTCTCGTCACAGTATCTCTGTGCAGTCAAATTGCCATCGATAAAATGCAATTGTGTTCATTGTCCGTAGCTTATGCCTGCCCATACCATAACCCCACCACCACCATGGGGCGCTCTGTTCACGATGTTGACATCAGCAAACTGCTGGCCCACATGACGCCCACATCTGCCATCTGCCCGGTACAGTTGAAACCGGGATTCATCCGTGAAGAGCACACTTCTCCAGCGTGCCAGTGGCCATCGACGGTAAACATTTGCTCTCTGAAGTTGGTTATGACACTGAACTGCAGTCAGGTCAAGACCCTGGTGAGATCAATGAGCACGCAGATGAGCTTCACTGAGATGGTTTCTGACAGTTTGTGCAGAAATTCTTTGGTTGTGCAAACCCTCAGTTTAATCAGCTGTCTGGGTGGCTTATCTCAGATGGTAGAGAAATTAACATAATTATTTGGCAACAACTATGGTGGACATTCCTGCAGTCAGCATGCCAATTGCGCGCTCCCTCAACTTGACAAATCTGTGGCATTGTGTTGTATGACAAATTGCACATTTTAGAGTGGCCTTTTATTGTCGAGAGCATAAGGTGCACCTGTGTAATGACCATGCTGTTTAATCAGCATCTTGATATGCCACACATGTCAGGTGAGAAATGCTCACTAACAGGGATATAAACAAATGGAGCAATAGCTTTTTGTGCGTACGGAACATTTCTGGACGTTTTTATTTAGACTCATGAAACATGGGACCAACACTTTACATGTTGCATTTATATTTTGGTTCAGTGTAATTAAATGCATAAGGCTTCTTATGGCAATTTTGTGACTGAAGGCCACACACAATTGAATGTGCCAACTTCTAATGAAATGATTAGGCAAAGCACTTCTGAAAGAAAGTGTGAATACCTGTTGTAATTTTGCATACGTCTTCGCATGTATTTGTTGTCCTGCAGCACATCTTTCTGATGGAGCAGAATGAATACAAGGAGGAGGGCATCGAGTGGGAATCCATTTCCTTCAAAGACAACAAGCCTATCCTGGTAAAAATACATTTCCTCTCGTTTCTCATCACTTAGTACTCTTTTTCTCTCTCAACCTTTTTTCTGTCCCCCTTTTTCACCCTCCCTCTCTCAATTTCCCTCCCATCTCTCTCAGTAATAACACAGACTGGTTGTTTAAACACAGTGTGAGTCTGCCAGACAGACCAGAACAAAGTGACCAAGACCCCAGGAAGGGGTTATGCTGACGGGGCAGTGTTCAGTCACATACCAGGAGCTTAATGGGCACTTCTGCTTTTAGCCTGTGGCATCATCATCTGTCTATATGGATGCATGAGTACAGCCAGTCTGTAAGCTATGGGATAAGATGGACACATTAGTTGTTGTGGGAAGGATCTTAACTCGAGGTAGGATTGGGCCTAGGGCGAGTAATGCACAACCGGGATCCACAGCTCCTGTTCTGTGTACCCACTCTAAGTCCTAATGCCTACAGAGCACTATACAACTTGTAGAGCATTTTACAGTGCAGGGGCCATAGTCAATAAAGATCGGGGAACAAGGTTTTCAGGATAGGACTAAAATATATGATCCTTGTACTGTGAGAAGGCATGTTTTAAAGTCATGTAGTTGTGTACCATGTTTCAATCAGTGAACAGTTGGCAAGATTAACTCAAATATGCATTTTCACAGTAAAGAACTGTATTTGTTTAGGTGTTTTTCCTACAACTAATTAATTTGATGTGCTTCTCTCCCGCAGGACCTGTTCCTCACTAAACCCATTGGAATCCTTTCTCTCCTGGACGAGCAGAGTGCCTTTCCCCAGGTACCTAAGTGGTCTCCATACAGTTTTTGGGGGGAAATGACCTTCCCCTACATCTTTGTCTTAATGTATATGTATTCATTCTAATTTCTTTTCACTATTTGTGCCCTCAGGCGTCAGACAGAGACTTTGTGGACAAGTTGAACAGTAAATTTAAAAGCAGCCCCCACTATGAGGTGGTCCGGAGTCACAGCCCCCTCTTCACTGTGGTTCACTATGCTGGGAAGGTGAGGTTACATTCATACATTACTTTATAATAATAGTTCATTTAACTGTCCAGGGTATTCCAGTTTTCTATTAAATTTGATGTATAATTAATTATGTTAAACCAGCTTTTCTGCGAATTTAATGATGTGGGCACACACCGGTCTTTAAAAATATTCATGCAAATATTCAAGTAGACCACTGATTGGCCAGCTCATCCTTCTCAGGATTTGTGCTCTGGGCACAAATACGAGTATAAGATGAGTCAACAACATTATTTGGGTATGAGTTAACATAATATTAACTCTTAAAAGTGAGATTTTCACTGGACAATTACTTGTATAATGCCTAGGAGTTATGTGTGTTTTATAACTGCATCTATACTACATCATGACTGCATTATAACTCATTATGAGTGTGGTTATGAAGCATAGCTAATTCTCTCCTTTCTGTGTCCAGGTCCAGTATAATGGACTAGGCTTTCTAGAGAAGAACAGAGACACCATCCCAGCCAGCATCAGAAGCCTCTTCATTAACAGTGTCACGCCCCTACTCAGTCTCCTCTTCGCAGGTACATGAGGGAATCTGAATGTTTCTGTATTCAGCAGCTCTGCACTTTGCCAGAAATTACCCATGTTTTTATTACTGCACAATCGCTGATTTATCTATAGTACCAGTCAAAAGTTTGGGCACACCTACTCATTCAAGGGTTTTTATTTATTTGAACTATTTTCTACATTGTAGAATAATAGTGAAGACATCCCAACTATGCAATAACGCATATGGAATCATATAGTAACCAAAAAAGTGTTAAACAAATCAACATATATTTGAGATTCTTCAAAGTAGCCACCCTTTGCCTTGATAACAGCTTTGCACACTCTTGGCATTCTCTCAACCAGCTTCATGAGGTAGTCACCTGGAATGCATTTCAACAAACAGGTGTGCCTTGTTAAGTTAATTTGTGGAATTTCTTTCCTTAATGCGTTTGAGCCAATCAGTTGTGTTGTGACAAAGTAAGGGTGGTTTAAGAAGAGAGCCCTATTTGGTAAAAGAACAAGTCCATATTATGTCAAGAACCGCTCAAATAAGCAAAGAGAAATTAGTCCATCATTACTTTAAGACATGAAGGTCAGTAAATCCAGAAAATGAAGTACTTTGAAAGTTTCTTCAAGTGCAGTCGCAAAAACCATCGAGCGCTATGATGAGACTGGTTCTCATGAGGACCGCCACAGGAAAGGAAGACCCAGAGTTTCCTCTGCTGCAGAGGATAAGTTCTTTAGTTACCAGCCTCAGAAATTGGATCCCAAATAAATGCTTCAGAGTTACAGACACATCTCAACATCAACTGTTCAGAGGAGACTGCATGAACCAGGCCTTCATGGTTGAATTGCTGCAAAGAAACCACTACTAAAGTACACCAGTAAGAAGAAGAGACTTGATTGGGCCAAGAAACACGAGCAATGTACATTAGACCCGTGGAAATCTGTCCTTTGGTCTGATGAGTCCAAATTTGAGATTTTTGGTTCCAAACGCTGTGTCTTTGTGAGATGCAGAGTAGGTGAATGGATGATCTCTACATGTGTGGTTCCCACCGTGAAGCAGGAGGAGGTGGTGTGGGGGTGCTTTGCTGGTGACACTGTCAATGATTTATTTAGAATTCAAGGCACACTTAACCAGCATGGCTACCACAGCATTCTGCAGCGATATCCCATCAGGTTTGCGCTTAGTGGGACTATAATTTTGTTTTTGAACCAGACAATGACCCAAAACACACCCCCAGGCTGTGTAAGGGCATTTTGACCAACAAGGAGAGTGATGGAGTGCTGCGTCAGATGACCTGGCCTCCACAATCACCCGATGTCAACTCAATTTGAGATGAGTTGGACCGCAGAGTGAAGGAAAATCAGCCAACAAGGGCATAGCATATGTGGGAACTCCTTAAAGTCTCTTGGAAAAGCATTCCTCATAAAGCTGGTTGAGAGAATGCCAAGAGTGTGCAAAGCTGTTAAGGCAAAGGGTGATTACTTTGAAGAATCTCAAATATGGGCCTTTTTGTCAGATCTACAAGACCCTGCTAGGTAAAGTCCCCCCTTATCTCTGCTCGCTGGTCACCATAGCATCTCCCACCTGTAGCACACGCTCCAGCAGGTATATCTCTCTAGTCACCCCCAAAACCAATTCTTTCTTTGGCCGCCTCTCCTTCCAGTTCTCTGCTGCCAATGACTGGAACGAACTACAAAAATCTCTGAAACTGGAAACACTTATCTCCCTCACTAGCTTTAAGCACCAACTGTCAGAGCAGCTCACAGATTACTGCACCTGTACATAGCCCACCTATAATTTAGCCCAAACAACTACCTCTTTCCCAACTTTGCACATTCTTCCATTGCAAAACTACCATTCCAGTATTTTACTTGCTATATTGTATTTACTTTGCCATCATGGCCTTTTTTGCCTTTACCTCCCTTCTCACCTCATTTGCTCACATTGTATATAGACTTGTTTATACTGCATTATTGACTGTATGTTTGTTTTTACTCCATGTGTAACTCTGTGTCGTTTTATCTGTCGAACTGCTTTGCTTTATCTTGGCCAGGTCGCAATTGTAAATGAGAACTTGTTCTCAACTTGCCTACCTGGTTAAATAAAGGTAAAATAAAATAAATAAATAAATAAAAATATAAAATATATTTTGATTTGTGTAACACTTTTTTTTGGTTACAACACGATTCCATATGTGTTTTTTTCATAGTTTTGATGTCTTCACTATTATTCTACAATGTAGAAAATAGTCAAACTAAATAAAAACCCTTGAATGAGTAGGTGTCTTTTGACTGGTCCTCTACGTTTGTGTACACCGTGACTGTTGATCTGTAGCTATTAAATCAGTTCTGTAAAGATGCGTAACATGGATCAGAGCTGACACAATGACGTGGGCTTGTTTCCAATGTGGATTTGTGTACAAATATACCCCCTGACCTCTTCTTAGAAAATTATGTAGGATTTTAAATAAATAAATAAATGGGTACTCTTATCTTAACACAGCAACATAGCATTCACAGACTCTGTTTGAGAATTGTTCTAGTTTAAAACATTGATCACTGTCTGTCATCTCGCATCTAATATTCACTTATGATTCGTATTTGATGTCTTTTCAGCCACAATCTCCAGAACAGGCACATTGATGCCACGCAAAGCCAAGGTAGGCACTGTAGATCATAAAATATTCAGAAGTCCATTTTGAAAAAAATATGATATACAGTAGATTCTGTAGAATGAATTGCTATTGGTTCCAAACAGCCAGGGTCATATTTGGACCTTTCTTACAGTGCAAAAGTCAGAGCCAGAATGTGGGTTTAAATTATTAAACAACTATTTTTCTTTTAGCTCATGCAAAAGGCGGATGACAACTTTAACTCAACTAGGAAACAGTCGGTCGGGGCCCAGTTTAAGGTAAGGCGGACGTAGACTTTGTTACTCATCTGGATTTATACATTTCCTATTTCTGAGTGTTATATTTCAAAATGATGTATGAACAATAATGAAAACCCCTGTAAATATGCCTACCTATAGACTGAACTGCTGTAAAATATAAATATAATGGTTAGTGTGTCATACCTTCAGCACTCTCTGGCTGTGCTGATGGAGAAGATGTTTGTTGCCAGTCCTCACTTTGTCCGCTGCATCAAACCTAACGGCAGAAAGCTTCCTGATCAGGTGGACAACAAAATAGTCATGGACCAGGTGAGAACCAATATTTAATATGTTATTTTAGATGTACTGTAGGCATGTCTATCTTACATTGGTGATGAAGGTAGCAGCCTTCATCAGTAGCAGCATTTCCTTTAGATTATTTCCTATGCTTGGATGCACAAGCCTGAAATAACACCAGTCGTTTTGTGAATATACAGTTTGACCCCTTTTTCAGAATAATCCATGCTTTCAAAAGCTAAGGAAATGGTACATCTACACTACCGTTAAAAAGTTTGGGGCCACTTAGAAATGTTCTTGTTTTTGAAAGAAAAGCACATTTTCTGTCCGTGAAAATAAAATGGATCAGACATACAGTGTAGACATTGTTAATGTTGTAAATGACTATTGTAGCTGGAAACGGCAGATTTTTTTTTGTGTGTAATATCTACATTGTAGAGTTGCAAAGAAAAATACATATCTCAGACTGGCCAATAAAATATTGAGATGGGCAAAAAACTGGGACATGCTTAACACCTCGGCCATCCTACAATCCAAGCTTGATGCCCTCAATCTCACACAAATTATCAATGAACTTTCCAGGTACAACTCCAAATCCGTAAACACGGGCACCCTCATAGATGTCATCCTAACTAACTCGCCCTCCAAACACACCTCTGCTGTTTTCAATCTCAGCGATTACTCCCTCATTGCCTGCAACCGTAATGGGTCTGCGACCAAACGACCACCCCTCATCACTGTCAAACGCTCCCTGAAACACTTCTGCGAGCAGGCCTTTCTAATCGACCTGGTCGGGGTATCCTGGAATGACATTGACCTCATCCCGTCAGTAGATGATGCCTGGCTATTCTTCTAAAAGTGCCTTCCTAACCATCTTAAATAAACATGCCCCATTCAAAAAATGTAGAACTAGGAATAGATATAGTCCTTGGTTCACTCCAGACCTGTCTGCCCTTGACCAGCACAAAAACATCTTGTGGCGTTCTGCATTAGCATCGAATAGCCCCCGTGATATGCAACTTTTCAGGGAAGTTAGGAACAAATATACACAGGCAGTTAGGAAAGCTAAGGCTAGCTTTTTCAAACAGAAATGTGCATCCTGTAGTAGTAACTCAAAAAGGTTCTGGGACATTGTAAAGTCCATGGAGAAAAAGAGCACCTCCTCCCAGCTGCCCACTGCTCTGAGGATAGGAAACACTGTCACCACCGATAAATCCTCTATAGTTGAGAATTTCAATAAGAATTTCTCTACGGCTGGCCATGCTTCCCACCTGACTACCCTTACCCCAGTCAACTGCCCGGCACCCTCCACAGCACACCCCCAAAGCCCCCACCATTTCTCCTTTACCCAAATCCAGATAGCTGATGTTCTGAAAGAGCTGCAAAATCTGGACCCCTACAAATCTGCTGGGCTAGACAATCTGGACCCTCTCTTTCTAAAATTATCTACCAAAATTGTTGCAACCCCTATTACTAGCCTGTTCAACCTCTCTTTCGTATCTTCTGAGATTCCCAAAGATTGGAAAGCTGCCGCGTTCATCCCCCTCTTCAAAGGGAGTGACACTCTAGACACAAACAGATATAGGTCTGTAAGCAATCTTACCCTGTCTTTCTAAGGTCTTCGAAAGCCAAGTTAACAAACAGATCACCGACCATTTCGAATCCCACCTTACCTTCTCCGCTATGCAATCTGGTTTCAGAGCTGGTCATGGGTGCACATCAGCCACGCTCAAGGTCCTAAATGACATCATAACCTCCATCGATAAGAGACATTACTGTGCAGCCGTATTCATCGACCTGGCCAAGGCTTTCAACTCTGTCAATCACCACATTCTTATTGGCAGACTCGACAGCCTTGGTTTTTCAAATGATTGCCTCGCCTGGTTTACCAACTACTTCTCTGATAGAGTTCAGTGTGTCAAATTGGAGGGCCTGTTGTCCGGACCTCTGGCAGTTGCTATGGCGGTGCCACAGGGTTTAATCCTTGGGCCGACTCTCTTCTCTGTATACATCAACGATGTTACTCTTGCTGCTGGTGATTCTCTGGTACACCTCTACGCAGATGACACCATTCTGTATACTTCTGGCCCCTCTTTGGACACTGTGTTAACTAACCTCCAGACGAGCTTCAATGCCATACAATTCTCCATCCGTGGCCTCCAACTGCTCTTAAATGCAAGTACAACTAAATGCATGCTCTTCAACCGATCACTGCCCGCACCTGAGCGCCCGTCCAGCATCACTACTCTGGACAGCTCTGACTTAGAATATGTGGACAACTACAAATACCTAGGTGTCTTGTTAGACTGTAAACTCTCCTTCCAGACTCGCATTAAGCATCTCCAATCCAAAATTAAATCTAGAATCGGCTTCCTATATCGCAACAAAGCATCCTTCACTCATGCGACCAAACATACCCTATTAAAACTGACCATCCTACCAATCCTCGACTTCGGTGATGTCATCTATAAAATAGCCTCCAACACTACTCAACAAAGTGGATGCAGTCTATCACAGTGCCATCTATTTTGTCACCAAAGCCCCATACACTACCCACCATTGCAACCTGTACGCTCTCGTTGGTTGGCCCTCGATTCATACTCGTCGCCAAACCCACTGACTACAGGTTATCTACAAGTCTCTGCTAGGTAAATCCCCACCTTATCTCAGCTCACTGGTCACCATAGCAGCACCCACTCATAGCATGCGCTCCAGCAGGTATATCTCACTGGTCACCCCCAAAGCCAATTCCTCCTTTGGTCGTCTTTCCTTCCAGTTCACTGCTGCTAATAACTGAACGAACTGCAAAAATCTCTGAAGCTGGAGACCCATATCTCCCTCACTAGATTTAAGCACCAGCTGTCAGACCAGCTCACAGATCACTGCACCTGTACATAGCCCATCTGTAAACAGCCCATCTATCTACCTACCTCATCCCCATACAGTATTTATTTATTTATCTTGCTCCTTTGCACCCCGGTATCTCTACTTGCACGTTTATCTTCTGCACATCTAACATTCCAGTGTTTAATTTCTATATTGTAATTACTTCGCCACCATGGCCTATTTATTGCCTTAACTCCCTTATCTTACCTCATTTGCACTCACTGTGTATAGACTTTTTGTTTTCTTTTGTTCTGCTATATTATTGACTGTTGTATTTATTCCATGTGTAACTCTGTGTTGTTGTATGTGTCAAATTGCTATGCTTTATCTTGGCCAGGTTGCAGTTGCAAATGAGAACTTGTTCTCAACTAGCCTACCTGGTTAAATAAAGGTGAAATATATATATTTTTTAAAGAACACAGACACTGGACAGAGGAACTCTATTTAGAAGGCCAGCATCCCGGAGTTAATGAAGCTGCAAGTTAAGGACTTGTGAGGCGTCTGTTTCTCAAACTAGACACTAATGTACTTGTCCTTTTGCTCAGTTGTGCACCGGGGCCTCTCACTCCTCTTTCTATTCTGGTTAGGTCCAGTTTGCGCTGTTCTGTGAAGGGATTAGTACACAGCATTGTACGAGATCTTCAGTTTCCTGGCAATTTCTCGCATTGAATAGCCTTCATTTCTCAGAACAAGAAGAGACTGACGAGTTTCAGAAGAAAGTTATTTGTTCCTGGCCATTTTGAGCCTGTCATCGAACCTACAAATGCTGATGCTCCAGATACTCAACTAGTCTAAAGAAGGACCGTTTTATTGCTTCTTTAATCAGGAAAACATAATTGCAAAAGGGTTTTCTAATGATCAATTAGCCTTTTAAAATGATCAACTTGGATTAGCTAACACAATGTGCCACTGGAACACAGGAGTGATGGTTGCTGATAATGGGCCTATGTAGATATTCCATAAAAATCTGCCATTTCCAGCTACAATAGTCATTTACAACATTAACAGTGTCTACATTGTATTTCTGATCAACTTGATGTTATTTTAAGAAAATTTGCTTTTCTTTCAAAAACAAGGACATTTCTCAGTGACCCCAAACTTTTGAACGGTAGTGTATGTGAACTGCACAGTTTAATGCGATACGTTTTATAAACACAGTATCGGTCTATATTGTGGTTTGGGCCAACTCCAGAGAGGGTTGTGTTCAGTACACATGAAATGGAAGAAAATGGACTGAAACTATCTGAACTTGACCAATAAGAAACACTTTGCAAAGCGTTTTGCTTCAGTGTGCCCTAATGAACAAGACCCAGTCCCCAGTATGGTAATCAGTGGTTAGCTAAGCAGCAGAATCTAGGCACTAGGCTAGTGTGTCAGTGTCTGACTGACGGGTGGTGTGTTAATAGGATGTGGATTTGGCCCCAGGGGAGGGTTAGTATAGCCCTGATGAAACAATGAAGCTGGTCAATACCCTGCCGTCAGTGAACACTGCTGTCTAATCTGACAGCAGGGTTCTTTCTTCCCTCCCTCTCATCTATAATCAATGCTTTTTAATGTGATTGTCTAGGCCTGAACTGATATAACAGTACAATGCAGTGTTGGCGGTTGGGTAGACAATGGTTTAACTGAAACAATGGTTAATAACTGTGACATTTGTGGTGGGTAGTCTGTGTTAAAGCTGATTTAACTTCTTATTCATTACATATGTATGTGGTTATAATGGCATGATGTTTACAATGTTCATCATTGAGCTCTCTGCTCTATCTCTATTGCCCTCCATACGCAAGACTAGGTTAAGACTATGTTAAATCTTTTTTTTTTTTTTTAACAATCCCTCCCCCTCATCACCATCATAACTGTGCTTTATGTTACATCGCCACCTGCTGTTCAGCTTTGACATTGCATTTAGTTGTTGAAGTAAGTCCTGTAGGTCTCTGATATGGGCATCAATTACACCTGATTCTGCTTGGGGTATGTGGAACATACACTGCTCAAAAAAATAAAGGGAACACTTAAACAACACAATGTAACTCTAATTCAATCACATTTCTGTGAAATCAAACTGTTCACTTAAGAAGCAATACTGATTGACAATCAATTTCACATGCTGTTGTGCAAATGGAATGGACAACAGGTGGAAATTATAGGCATTTAGCAAGACACCCCCAATAAAGGAGTGGTTCTACAGGTGGTGACCACAGACCACTTCTCAGTTCCTATGCTTCCTGGCTAATGTTTTGGTCACTTTTGAATGCTGGCGGTGCTTTCACTCTAGTGGTAGCATGAGACGGAGTCTACAACCCACACAAGTGGCTCAGGTAGTGCAGCTCATCCAGGATGGCACATCAATGTGAGCTGTGGCAAGCAGGTTTGCTGTGTCTGTCAGCGTAGTGTCCAGAGCATGGAGGCGCTACCAGGAGACAGGCCAGTACATCAGGAGACGTGGAGGAGGCCGTAGGAGGGAAACAACCCAGCAGCAGGACCACTACCTCCGCCTTTGTGCAAGGTGGAGCAGGAGGAGCACTGCCAGAGCCCTGCAAAATGACCTCCAGCAGACCACAAATGTGCATGTGTCTGCTCAAACGGTCAGAAACAGACTCCATGAGGGTGGTATGAGGGCCCGACAAATTTGCCACTGGCGCCCTGTGCTCTTCACAGATGAAAGCAGGTTCACACTGAGCACATGTGACAGACGTGACAGAGTCTGGAGACGCCGTGGAGAATGTTCTGCTGCCTGCAACATCCTCCAGCATGACCGGTTTGGCGGTGGGTCAGTCATAGTGTGGGGTGGCATTTCTTTGGGGGGCCGCACAGCCCTCCATGTGCTCGGCAGAGGTAGCCTGACTGCCATTAGGTACCGAGATGAGATCCTCAGACCCCTTGTGAGACCATATGCTGGTGCGGTTGGCCCTGGGTTCCTCCTAATGCAAGACAATGCTAGACCTCCATGTGGCTGGAGTGTCTTGCAGGAACTGCTGACAGGAAGGCACTGGTGCTATGGACTGGCCCGCCCGTTCCCCAGACCTGAATCCAATTGAGCACATCTGGGACATCATGTCTCGCGCCATCCTCCATGCTTTAGTCGAGGTCTGGGAGGAGATCCCTCAGGAGACCATCCGTCACCTCATCAGGAGCATGCCCAGGCATTGTAGGGAGGTCATACAGGCACATGGAGGCCACACACACTACTGAGCCTCATTTTGACTTGTTTTAAGGACATTACATCAAAGTTGGATCATCTGTAGTGTGGTTTTCCACTTTTAATTTTGAGTGTTACTCCAAATCCAGACCTCCATGGGTTGATAAATTTGATTTCCATTGATACATTTTGTGATTTTGTTGTCAGCACATTCAACTATGTAAAGAAAAAAGTATTTAATAAGAATATTTCATTCATTCAGATCTAGGATGTGTTATTTTAGTGTTCCCTTTATTTTTTTGAGCAGTGTATATTATATGATGATAAAGGGTAATTCAAATGTTTCCAGCTAAGATACAACGGCCTGCTAGAAACCATCAGGATACGAAGAGATGGCTTCTCCTGGCGACCGTCGTTCAAAGAATTTGCTCAGAGGTGTGTGTGTGTGCATGAATTGTGACATGACTACTGCAATCTTGGCCAACACAAAAAATTGGATGCATGATATTGCTGTGCACTGCAGTTTTATTTTCAGCACACCGTGTTAAAATCTTCTGTCTCCCCTCTTCAGGTTCAACATTCTGCTGATCAAGCCAGATTTACCACTAACCAAGGAAAGGTATGTATTTATTATTATTTATTTTTGTACCTTTTATTTAACTAGGCAAGTCGGTTAAGAACAAATTCTTATTTTCAATGATGGCCTGTATATAAAGACACTTGCACCTGTTCGTTCCTGCAATTAAAAAAAGATGCCATACACCATGTTAGGTGATTTCGTAGACATTTGTCCATCTTATGAAATGTACCCTGTGTGGTTGGTGTCTTTTTTTCAGCTGCATGTCCATCCTCAACACTACTGAGATACATGGCTGGAAGTGTGGGTAAGGGTTCATTAGTTGCTCTTGTTGTGTTCAATGAATTGGTTTAGACAATGATTTGCCACAATCAGTCTGAGAAGACTAACTTACTTACTGCTGACTCTTCCTGTAACAAGTCTTTCATAACTTCATCCAAGCATGTCGTTTGGGCTGTATTCCAATCAGATTATTCAGGTTTTTATGCTGGAAGGAACAAGTCAGTGAATAGTTGATTTAGAGTTCAGTTTCAATATATTTGGATCGCTGCCTCCATTGAGACATGGGAACACTCATCACTAATAATTCTCCCAGGTTCCAACTTGCCTAGTCCAAAATGCGGTCTTATAAAACTGTCAACTGAGAATCAGTCTGTCTCATTCTTCAGTTAACAGCTGTGTTGTCTTTGGCTTGTGAGGACAGCTCAGGGTTTATATTGAGTAAAGATCTTTATCTCAATTGTACTCTTTCACCCTTCTCGGTTCCCGCTCTTGGTTTCTCCTGCTGTGTGGCTCTTTAGAAATGTCCATAAATTACACTACATGACCAAAGGTATGTAGACAGACAAGGCTCGTTGAACATCTCATTCCATAATCATGGGCATTAATATGGGGTTGGTCCCCCCTTTACTGCTATAACAGCCTCTACTCTTCTGGGAAGGCTTTCCACTAGATGTTGGAACATTGCTGTGGGTACTTGCTTCCATTCAGCCACAAGCATTAGTGAGGTCAGGCACTGATTTTGGGCGAATAGGCCTGGCTCGCAGTCGGTGTTCCAATTCATCCCAAAGGTGTTCGATGAGGTCAGGGCTGTGTGCAGGCCAGTCAAGTTCTTCCGCTCTGATCTCAACAAACCTTTTCTGTATGGACCTCTCTTTGTGCACTGTAGCATTGTCATGCTGTAACAGGAAAAGCCTTCCCTAAACTGTTGCCTCAAAGTTGGAAGCACAGAATCGTCTACAATGTGTATGTTGTAGTGTTAAGATTTCCCTTCACTGGAACTAAGGGGTCTAGCCCAAACCATGGAAAAACAGACCCAGACCATTATTCCTCCTCCGCCAAACTTTACAGTTGGCACTATGCATTGGTGCAGGGTACCGTTCTCCTGGCATCCGCCAAACTGATTCGTCCATCGGACTGCCAGATGGTGAAGAGTGATTCATCACTACAGAGAACTCGTTTCCACTGCTCCAGAGTCCATTGGCAGCAAGTTTTACACCACTCCAGCCAACGTTTGGCATTGTGCATGGTGATTAGGCTTGTGTTCGGCTGCTCTGCCATGCAAACCCATTTCATGAAGCTCCGTACAAACAGTTATTGTGCTGATGTTGCTTCCAGAGGCAGTTTGGGACTCGGTAGTGAGTGTTTCAACTGAGGACAAAGAACAGATGTGCTGTTGTTGCTCCTAGATGTTTCCACTTCACAATAACAGCAATTTTACAGTTGACCGGGGCAGCTCTAGCAGGGCAAAAATTTGACAAACTGACAATCCTGTGACGGAGCCACGTTAAAATTCACTGAGCTCTTCAGTAAGGCCATTCTACAGCCAATGTTTGTTTTGTCTATGGAGATTGCATGGCTGTGTGCTCGATATTATACACCTGTCAGCAACAGGTGTGGCAGAAATATCCGAATCCACTAATTTGAAGGGGTGTCCAAGTACTTTTGTAAATATAGTGTATGAATATGGCTTAATGACTACTGAAGTTGATTGGAAATCTTTCTCAAATTTTCTCTCTGATTGGAAATCTTTCTCTAATTTTCTCTCTGATTGGAAATCTTTCTCTAATTTTCTCTCTGATTTAACAGTGCTTTATGCAACAATTCCCCGTGCAAATAATGCTCAATATCTATAAACATTGTTTTAACTGTCTCCCTCTTTTTGTGGCAGCTCGTCTCGTATGTTCTTTAAGTATTGGCACCAGGAGGAGTTGGCCAGGCTGTTAGAGAGACTTGGCAAGGCAGCACTTGTCATCCAGAAAGGTAAGGGCCACAAACTGTAGTCTCTGGAACATAATCTCTCAAATGTCTGTCAAAGTAATTTAATTGCCATCTGTGAGATGTTGCTGCTTTTGAACTCAGGCCTGAGGGTAAAAACCCTTTTCAGGTCTGTGGACTAGGTTATAAACATTGAAATCAATCATGATGGGACATGATTAAACAAACATTACCATCAGCAAGATGCATGCAGTTTTAAGGGCTACCTTCAGTCTTTGCGTTGCGACCCCTCACCCCACTGCAAGATCGATGATGATTTCTCTGGCATACTGTCTGGTATCTTGATTTCATGGCCTGTGTTTACTGTAGCATCATTTTGCATCGTAATGTGGTCCTTTATCACAAATCCCATTCATTAATGTTTCTCTCCTCCCCATGTCTCTCTCCTTTCTATGTCTCTTGTCACTGCATCTCTCTCTCTCTCTTCACATTCTCACTGTTGCTGTGTGTTGCAGACTACCGTTCACTGCGCTGCAGGAGGAAGTACCTGTCCTTGCTGGTGGAAGTGCACAGACAGAGGCAGGCCCAGAGAGAGAGGGCAGAGAGAGAAGCCAGGGAGGAGAAGAGGAGGGAGCAGGAGCTGGAGGAGGAGATGAGGAGGCGACTGGACATGGAGCAGGAGAACAAGAGTAAGGAAGCAGAATATCTCTCTCTCCCTCTCTTACTCACCTACAGTGCATTCGGAAAGTATTCAGACCTCTTCCCCTTTCCACTTTTTGTTATGTTACAGCCTTATTCTTAAATGTATTCAAAAAATGTTTTTAGAAATATGAGCAAATTTATAAACAATTTGAAAACAGAAATACCTTATTTACATAAGTATTCAGACCCTTTGCTATGAGACTCGAAATTGAGCTCAGGTGCATCCTGTTTCCATTGATCATCCTTGAGATGGTTTTACAACTTGATTGGAGTCCACCTGTGGTAAATTCAATTGATTGGACATGATTTGGAAAGGCACACACCTGTCTATATAAGGTCCCACAGTTGACAGTGGGAGAGCAAAAACCAAGCCATGAGGTCAACGGAAATATCCGTATAGCTCTGAGACAAGATTATGTCAAGGCACAGATCTGGGGAAGGATACCAAAACAAATGTCTGCAGCATAGGTCTCCAAGAACACCATGGCCTCCATCATTCTTAAATGGAAGAAATTTGGAACCACCAATACTCTTCCTAGAGCTGGCCACCCAGCCAAACTGAGTAATCGGTAGAAAAGGGCCTTGGTCAGGGAGGTGACCAAGAACTCGATGGTCACTCTGACAGAGCTCCAGAGTTCCTCTGTGGAGATGGGTGAACCTTTGAGAAGAACAAACATCTCTCCACCAATCAGGCCTTTATGGTAGAGTGGTCAGACAGAAGCCACTCCTCAGTAGAAGCACATGATAGCCTGCTTGGCGTTTGCCAAAAGATTGATGAAGAGAAAAAAATAACTATTTCATTCATTTTAGAATAAGGTTGAAACATGGAAAAAGTCAAGGGGTCTGAATACTTTCTGAATGCACTGTATCTCCCTTACTGACATTCACCTACCTGTTCTGTTTCTCCCTAACGCTGTTCTAAATTTGTTCTTTACCTCCACCCTTCTCCAAACTCTCTCTCTACCCCTCTGTGTACGTTGACAAACACATTTCAGTCTGACTTAGATCAATAATTCAGCATTCAAGAATGTGTAATGATTCTTGTCACTCATTGTATGACTACACTGAGTGTACAGAACATTAAGAACATTGTCCTAATATTAAGTTACACACCCCGTTTGCCCTCAGAACAGCCTCAATTCATCAGGGGTGTCGAAAGTGTTCCACAGGGATGCTGGCCCATGTTGACGCCAATGCTTCCCAAGGTTGTATCAAGTCCTGTGGGTGGTGGACCATTGTTGATACACATGGGAAACTGTTATGCGTGAACACAGCAACATTGCAGTTCTTGACACAAACCAGTCTGCCTGGCACCTACCATACCCCGTTCAAAGGCAATTAAATATTTTGTCTTGCCCATTCACCCTCTGAATGGCACATGTACACAATCCATGTCTCAAGGCTTAAAGATCCTCCTTTAACCTGTCTCCTCCCCTTCATCTACACTGATTGAAGTAGATTTAAAAAGTGACATCCAATAAGGGATCATAGTGTTTACCTGGATTCACCTGGTCAGTCGATGGCTTTGAAAGAGCAGGTCTTCTTAATGTTTTGTACAGCCAGTGTAGCTTTGAGTGCTGTGTTAATCTGTGTGTGTGTGTGTGTGTGTGTGTGTGTGTGTGTCTCAGGGCCATTCTCTCCACCTGTGCCCCTACCCAGGAAAAAGAAGCCACAGCCCCAGCCTCGCTCTACCCTGCCCACTGCTACCCTGCCCACTGCTACCCACCTGGCTCCTGTCCCACGGCCCCGCAGCAAACAGTTTGAGGTGAGCCATACTCAAGAGTCTACACTGGTAACCTTGATTTTAATTGAGAACTGTAAGAAGTCATTTGCAGGAAGTAATCTCATGTTGAGCCTCTCTGTTTTAAATATCTCTGGTGCTAGCCAGCACTGGCTAGCCCACAGACAGCATGTTGGTGGGAACCATGCTATTGACTGATCTTGTACCCTTTGGCAATCGATGTCCCACTCTATACCCTGACATCCACTCGCAGTCTTTGATGACTAAATTTGACCCTAAGATGTTCGGTACACTCACTCTTAAACGACCCTACGATTTATGGTTCCCTCTGTCTCTCCCAGGCCACTCCCTTTGACAACCTGGAGGTGCATATTGAACTGGCTGAGCTGGTGGGCCAGGTAGGGGGAGAGGAGCGAGCTAGGGAGAGGAGCAAGAAGAGGAAGAACACCATCCGCTGGTTCAAGGAGACGCAGGCCCGCAAGGTGGTCCACAATGGAGCCTTCCCCTGCTGGTTCCATGGCATGATTACACGCAGGTCAGTAAGAGAGGATGTCAAATGCACATGTATGCAAATTCTCATTCAGATTTCATTGTGGTTTTAACAAGTCTCTCTGTGTATGTCTCCTCTACAGACAAGCAGAGGATTTGATGAAGGACAAGCCTGTGGGCTGTTTTCTGATTCGTGTGGGACAGAGCCGGGAGGGCTACACACTAACATATAAGTAAGACTGAGGATGACAAACTGGATTTAAACACAGATTCATCCACCAAAGACACATGAGACATTAAACCCCAAACCTCCCGTTTGGACCTCATCCTTTGTGACCTATGTGTACCCTTTACCCTCTGACCTTGGCCTCTCCGTCTATCCACTGTCAGGGGGGCGAACCGCTCCAGGCACTTTATGATTGAGATGCAGTCCAACGGGAAGTATGTGATCCTGGGGGAGGATAAAGCCCACCCCTCCCTGCCTGATCTGGTGCAACACCACAGCCAGGTGGGCATCAAGCCCTTCAACGAGCTGCTCAGCACGCCCTGTGGACAGGTCAGCATCAGGTCAAACCCCTTTTAGGGTCTGGCTCCTGTCAAATACCGTATTGAATATACCCACAGTTGAACAGGGTCTGCCAGGACCTGTATGCAATACTGAACAGTAACAATGCATCATCAAACATTTATGCATTTTATGTCGTCTGGGAAGAGCCATAAGCTGTTCAGAAAGCCTATAGCAAGTATTTTCCAATCTACAATCTACATGCATGGACTGTTCCAGATTTAATGTAAGCAAATTTTAATCTGCTGTTTCAGACATGTGACCAGAACACAGACTACGAGGACTTGAAGGGCCTGGACCTCCTGGCTACAGCCAACCACAGGAGCCCCAAGTCTGGGGAGGAGGGTGAGTCCACCCCCGACCCTGTCCACCTGGAGCTCCAGCGGCTCTTCCTGCCCCCGGGGCAGGGCCCCAGCTTGGAGTCCCAGAGACCACCTGTCCTCAGGCGGATATCTGACCGAAGACACCGGGCCGTGGCTGGAGGAGGGGAGGCCCGCGGAGGGAGTAGAGGGGAGAGAGGAGAGGAGGAGGAAGAAGAGGAGGACGAGACTGACCACAAGAGCAGGTCATTCCCCCGGTTGTATCCTTCCATCCGATTGGCTATGAGGGAGATCCAACAGGTGAGAGGCAATGATAAGGAGAGGGAAGAGTGAGAAAGGATGGATAAATGGAGGGAGCGAGAGATGTAGAGGCAGACTTTAATGTGTGATTGGACACATGGAAATGTCACCTTGACACCTTAATGTCAGTCTATAGAACTGATTGGGTACATTTTGGTCTATTGCTAGAACTGGTGTAGGTACATCTGCGTATAGATAGCAGTCATTATATGGTGGTGTTGAACCATTAAAGGGCGTCTGCACTTCCTGATTTGACCTTGTTTTTCATCCATGCTCATTAAGAAATGCCAGTGGCCATGGCTGGAGGCAAATAAGAGTTGTCTTGGCGGGTGTGGTATGTGGTTGTTTCTGCCATTCAATCACAACAGAAGGACAGTAGCTAGTTGAAGTTGAAACATTATTGAAAGCAAGCTGGCAACATGCATCAAATATGTAATAGGTTTGCATGATTATGAGCTAGCAGGGAGCAAACCTGTCTTCAGGTACAATGTTAGCTATGCATATCTTCCTCTCTAATTTGTATTTATTTATTTAACTTGTGCACCACCCTATGGGACTCCCAATCACATCCGGATGTGATAAGCCTGGATTCGAACCAGGTACTATAGTGATGCCTCTTGCACTGAGATGCAGTGCCTTAGACCGCTGCACCACCCAGGAGCCCTAATAAGGCTGATGGAGCAGTTCAGAATGCTCCATCGTTCACATTTTAGGCGCAGCAATGTGCACACGGCAGTAGACCTGCACGCAAATGTTACCGAAAAACACCGTTCTAAAATGCACACCACTCATGCAAGAGGTTTCATGGACAGAGATGGAAATGTAGAAAGAGGGAAGATCTAAAGATGCAACAACCATCATGGGTTGCTAATATAACTAGGATAATGTCTTTGACTGATAGACAATGATAGAAAGTTGAAAGAAAACCAATAGAACTCATTGGTATGAGGAACTCAACTCATATGAGGAAGTCTTTATAAAATAAATGTCTCCACATTTCTATGGTGCATTTTGGCTATAGGCTTCTTTGAAGCAAGGTAAGACATGCCTCATAATATGAAGTAAAACGTCCAGCTTTCTCATTTTAATTAATAAGAGGGCGCCTTTCCTTTGACACCAGTCTCAGGTTTGATTGTTTGACAGCCCATATCCATATCCTGGCAATCTGTCCAGGTTTGTTCAATAACTTTATGGACTCCCATGCACACAGCCAAAATGGGAATCCCATTTTCACTAGAGTAGCTACTTCCCAAGAAAGGGCAAGTACTAACCACACGCCTTGTCTGGGGAAGAGGTACCAGTCGGCAAGTTTGCTTTGAGTGACCCGGTGCCCCATGTGGTCAGGGTGTACTGATTTTTGACCGTTCTTTTGGTCCTCCTAAGGAGATGTCTCCGCCTGCCCAGGGTACTGTGCCATGCAAAGCGACGCAGTCACTTACCAAACTCTGTTTTGGACGACACTTACTTTATGAACAATAGTGGTGTGGGTAAAATCACTGGGGGGAAAAAATAAAATAACATATTACAACCTATGTGTTGTGATACACACACATATACAGTTGAAGTCGGAAGTTTACATGCTTCTTAGCCCAATTTTTTTTTACTCCATCTTTCACAATTCCTGACATTTTAATCCTAATAAAAATTCCCTGTCTTAGGTCAGTTAGGATCACCACTTTATTTTAAGAATGTGAAATGTCAGAATAATAGTAGAGTGATTTTTATTTCAGCTTTTATTTCTTTCACCACATTTCCAGTGGGTCAGAAGTTTACATACACTCAATTAGTATTTGGTAGCATTGCCTTTAAATTGTTTAACGTGGGTCAATCGTTTCTGCAGCATTTTCCAGATGGCCAGGATCAGAGCCCCTCTATCTCTCACAGTACCACCAGCCCCTCCTGGAGGAGGACCGGTAGGTCATAGTTCTGGCATGCAGGGCATAACATTGTGCAATATATTGTTTTTAGACATGTCTCGAACAAGTAGAATAGGGAATGATGTCAGCTCTATTCATTTACATTTCATTACGTTCCCACGCAGCCTCCCAAAACACCCTAATGTTGTGCAAGTCTGAGTGTACACGCCTTTCTTCTTGCATGTATTTTATATACATTATAAATAACCAACCCCTTTTCAAATAGAATCAAGTATTTAGCCAAGCAGTGGTTTACACTGACTTATGCTATTTTTTTGTGTCTGTTGCAGATTCATAACCCATGGGATGGAGGGAGTTAATGCTATTTGTTGTTTTCCCCCAACTGAATGAGTTAACTGGACCATATTCTGTCTAAGCTTTATCCATGAACAAATTGTAAGGAGATGCATCCTTGTTTACTAGTATTTTATTTTGTAACGATTGAAATTGATGTGTGTTAAGGGGTTTTATGTTTCTGATTGTATTGTTGTTTATGTTTATTTAAATGTAAATTATGCAGTGGGAATGTTTACATTCTGTGATTTACTGAATATTTTTATTTGTTTACATTTTAGATATCTGGTTGTCCTCAAGTTAGTTTTTTCCCCCATGATAATAAAATCTGCATGAAAATGCTTCGGTGTTAACACATCATGGCTCTCTTTCACTTCAGTCATCAGTGAGTTTTTTTTACTGTTAAAGAATCAGCCAATAGGCACGCAGACCTGTAGAGAGGAGTGGTTTTGTTTTTTTAGCTGATATATTTCCATCCAGTGACCACATTCAGAGTAGTAGACGGATCACAACAGGCAAACAGGAGTCTGACACTGTGACATAGATCTAAATCAACCAAATTAGACAGTGGCATATATCTAATCAACCAGATACTGTAGGACTCCAAATCTCCTTGATGGATCTCAGGGTTCTGGCTTTTGTGCTGTGTGTCACCATATACTCCATCCAAGGTAATGTGATGCACCAGTGAAATGTTTTATTTCTATATTGTGTGCACAACTCCAGTCCTTGAGGGGCGTGATCTTGCTGGTTTCTAATTGATTCAGTATTGATGGATTTTCATTAGGCATTTTTGGGGATTGGTTATTAATCTGTTACTCTGGAATATCATGTGAATTCTGGATCTTTGTGTAGTTCTGACATGGTTACTGTAATGAATGAACTGCCTCTTTCAGGAGCCATCCCAAAATGTTGTGTTGGGACATCCAGGAACATTCCTTTGAGCATACTAATGCGAGTGGAGCGATATGAGGTCCAACATAACCATGGTGCATGTGAGATCGACGCTGTTGTGTGAGTTCTCACCACTTGTTCTGTAATGTCACAATTTCTCAAAAGAAAATAGTGCATGTAGGCAGTGGTGGAAAAAGTACTCAATTCTCATACTTGAGTAAAAGTAAAGATATATCTTTTAATAGAATATGACTCAGTCACCCAGTAAAATACTACTCGAGTAAAAGTCCAAAAGTATTCGGTTTTAAATATACTTAATTCCATTTACTTTTGATACTTAAGTATCAAAAGTATAAATACTTTGAAATTCCTTATTAAGCAAACCAGACAACACAATTTTTTTATTGATCGATAGCCAGGGGCACACTCAAACTCTCAGACATCATTTACAAATGAAGTGTTTGTGTTTAGTGAGTCCGCCAGATTAGAGGCAGTAGAGCTGACCAGGGATGTTCTCTTGATAAGTGTGTGAATTTGACCATTTTCCTGTCAAAATGTACTGTAACGAGTACTTTTGGATGCCAGGGAAAATATATGGAGTGGAAAGTATATTATTTTTCTTTAGGAATGCAGTGAAGTAAAAGTTGGCAAAAATATAAAAAGTAAAGTACAGATACTACTTAAGTAGTAGAACGCCACTGCATGTAGGGCAGGCTACTGTCTTTGCTAACACAACAACCCCATAGGCTTGCCAGAAAAGATAGACAAGCTACTCTAACTTGATTATCCTGAAATGGCTTGGTAGCTAGTTATTAGGTTGGGAGATTGAGAACCTGACTAGCTAAAACCAACTTCATAAAATTGCTAGGTGGCTTGTAGTACACAGAAACATTAGTTTTTTAAAATGTATTTATCATGAAGGAATAAACAGGCTACTGTACATGGCTTGTTCTAATTAATTAATTTACAAACATACCTCCTGTGAATCCTGCCCATCACTTGCAGCTAAAATCATAAACTCTTTCTCCTCTTCCACTGATGATACTGCCTGCACCACAGGAGGCTGCTGAAGGGAGGACATCTGAAGGGGGGGGGGGGGGTAGTACTCTTTGCCTGGTCCAGTCATTGTGCCCCCTCCTGAAAATACGGCTGACAGATATTTTTTTTTATAAACAATTATAAAACGAAGTTTAGTAAATCATTTAACATCTGGAGAAAAACATGTGGACAAATCTGAGCAGATCGATGGGCATGACACCTCTGGTCTTATCTTTCAAGATTCTCTATTCGCTACTTCTGTTACACATTACGTTACACGCCAATAACCATAAGACTGGTGCGGGTGCATTCCAGATACACATTAGAGTTCCATCATCATATTAATGTGGTTGATTAGATGCAAAATACTTCTCCAGGCATTGTAAAGATCAGAGAAGTACCTATATCTGGACTGCACCCTCAACATCCCACTCTCTTCTTGTACTGTAGATTACATGCCAATGGGAGGAAGTACTGTGCAGACCCAAGAGTGAAGAAGGTCCTGGGTGTTGCCATGCAGATTAGGAAAGCTCAACTGATGCGGGAAAAACTGAACTCAATCATGAAAAGATGAGGATATAGATCCTGCCAGTTCCCGACAGTGGAGTCACCATGACAACTTTGATTAATGTGTTTTAAATTCAAGTCTTTTTGTTCTGTTTACACAAAAAATATTTTATAATGTTCATATTTCACAGAAGTATGACTGATTTGAATCATTAATAAATTAACTGTGATTTTCAATTAACCCTAATTAACTTTTGCTTTATTAGCCAACTCAAATGTGGTGAGTGACCAGCAATAACAACTCAAAATTGGTGAGGCTGAACAAAATGCACATGGATAGATTAAACAGCTTGTTGAACCTCCGATCAGTGAATTACTTCCTCTTCAACATACAGTCCGTTTAGTGATTAAATGAGTCAGGTTGGTGATCTGATCGAGGGTTTCCACTCAAGCAGCGTACTTTGTGTTAATTAATTACTCTCTAGAAGGCCCTGCATTCCACGAAACATTGATTATTGCGTTTACCCATGAAATTATTGGGAGCATATAGAGTATATGTGACTTATTTGGCTATTTCTTTTAACCATATGGGTTACACCCCAGTGAAATATGAGAAATGAAGTATTAAAACAATGGAAAGGATTTGAATGCATAATTTTTTTTAAATAATAAGTCTTACACGTTCTTGTTGATGGAACGTTTTGAAGCGATTCCGCAAGCCTTTGCTGACAGCAGACGACATCCTGAAAAATAGTGTTTGTGCTTCTCCTCGGGTTTAGAACGAGGACTCTACTCAAGTGTAAATGTGACAGACGGGAGAGAAAGGTGATATGAATATCAGCGGACCTACATAGTTTGTGTTCATCAAACGTGTTGGATTTGACATTTTGAACATTGAGATATTAAAGACATGATAGATCAGACGCATATTATATTAAGGAGTGACATCCGTAGAAAGACGGAGTGGCTTTGGAATGTGTTGGGGGATGGGAGGAGAGCACCGTGTTGATACAGGAAAGACAGACATCTGTGGATTAGGTAAGGTCAGGAGGTGAGGTTAGATCCCTTTAAGGGAGTAATAAGGGTTTGGTATCCTGTTACCCTTTTCTTGTTGAACCATAAGATGTAAGGATTGGAGAGAAGGAGGAGTGTCTTAAGTGGGATGTATATAACTGTGATGTACCGAACCTTTGGGCAGAATTAAACTTGATTAAAAAGCTTCTCTAGTGTCCATGAGTTATTGACTCTGAAAAATAAGAACCTAACAGATGGCGCTGCGAGCAGGATTCACCACGATTTGTAGTCAAACCAAAGAGTCCAGATCAGTGGAGCAGAGCTGGCAACAAACAAGGTAGCCTAGTTCCTATATCTGTTTCCACTCATTTTGACATCTTGGGAATCTTTGGCTGAACTAATTATGGGATACGGACCTGGAGAGCCTAAATTTAATTCTATAGGCCCATTGTGTAACGACCGGTCGTAGCTTTATAGTAAATGATAAGGCCCGGAAGGTAAACTCATACAGGCTGTAGGGTAAGTCCTAGGGGGTAACTCCCTAGTAGGTTGGTTCCTGCTAGTACTATAAAGTCAATAGTAAATCCCAGTAGGTTGATACCTGTGATTACTATAAATATAGGGTGAGTCCCGGAAGGTAAGCCCGCCAGACTGGAACCTGCGAAGGGTAAATCCTAGGGGGTAAATCCGGCGGGATTGGTTCACAGCATAGCTAGAACGGGGTGAGAGCCTAGTTGTACTGGCCATAAGTGTGTGTGTGTGAATGGAAGGTTAATTTTGTGCCCTGTTGGGGTGGTGAACCATGGCAGATTATGTGGAAATAGGAAGACAAGTGTGAATAATTTTGATGTGGGTTAGCAATAATAGTGATATTTGAGGAAGTACTGGAATAGGACATAAAGTCCTGTCCGTATTCTCCAGTAATAGATTCGCGGACGTGTATGTTATCGGTTCTAATACAAGGTATTAGGTCCCGGGACCAATGAACTATTATCCAGGGAAGTGTGTAGTGCTATCTTAGAAAATAGTTAATAGAAGGTATGTATTATAGACTGGAGTGAAGAAATCTAAAATACCCTGAACACTGTCGGGAGTGTAGGGAGTAATAACTATTGATTGACTATTGAAAAATGTAGCAAATTAGATCAAATTGGACAACATTTTCCCGCTGACGAAGAATTTCAAATCTAATAAAGAATTCAGGGAGGCAATTATGACTTGGCATAAAACCAGAATCAAGAGCTCAATATACCAATGTTTTGATGTCAGCATTCTAATCAACAGAAAATGCATCACGATAAACCTGGAATGAGTACTGGTACGCGGCTACATAAGGATTGGGAATGGGAGTGTATTTAATTCAAGACGATGTTTTGAGAGTGGAATATAACTCAACTCAGACGTGCAAGGGGTTAATAGGGCCATAGAGAAAATGCCTACCTATAGTTTCAATGGCCAAGATAAGACAAAGAAAGGTAGCGGAAAAGCATCAAAGCATAGGGAGACAGTCAGTATTGCCAATTTAGCGACTTTGTTGCTATATTTAGCAAGTATTCAGACCCCTGTAGCGAAACATTTTCAAAAAAGTGACGAGCAACAAATCTAGCGACTTTTTCTGATGTTATTGGAGACTGACGTGAAAGCATGTATCCTTCTTACTCTTCTCAACTAGCAGCGGGTGCTGCCGTGGACCCCGTCTCAAAACACACAGGCGGCCCGCTGTTCACCCTTCCACGTCCAGACTGCAAATGAATCGCGCACGCGGGAAGCCTCATCCCGCCCTGGTTTACATGAAAAAAAAACTGAATTAGGGCCAGACTAGTTACCATAATTTTCTCACATTGCCATTGACAGTTTTTTTTCTGTTGTCTCTTTTTGGTCCATTTAGATTGTATACTTAAAAATGTTAGGTTCACCTTGACTTGTTGTAGGTTCCTAAGTGGACCACAAGGTTAAAAACCAAACCAAATTAGAAAAAAAAACGGAGTAACTCTGCCAGTCTCTTGGGTCACTTTTGCCGGTCACTTTTGCCGGTTCCAAGCCCGTATAAAGGAGGAGGGTTGGAATTGTGACATAAAAAAAAACAAGAATCGACAGAAGAAAGTTAATTTGTAGTTCACTTTTTGTCTCTCCCACGATGTTATTCCTCTCCTACGCGTCCATCAAAACTACAGTGGGGACAAGAAGTATTTGATACACTGCAGATTTTGCAGGTTTTCCTACTTACAAAGCATGTAGAGGTCAAATTTTTATCATAGGTACACTTCAACTGTGAGAGACGGAATCTAAAACAAAAATCCAGAAAATCACATTGTATGATTTTTAAGTAATTAATTAGCATTTTATTGCATGACATAAGTATTTGATACATCAGAAAAGCAGAACTTAATATTTGGTACAGAAACCTTTGTTTGTAATTACAGAGATCATACGTTTCCTGCAGTTCTTGACCAGGTTTGCACACATTGCGGCAGGGATTTTGCCCCACTCCTCCATACAGACCTTCTCCAGATCCTTCAGGTTTCGGGGCTGTCGCTGGGCAATACGGACTTTCAGCTCCCTCCAAAGACTTTCTATTGGGTTCAGGTCTGGCGACTGGCTAGGCCACTCCAGGACCTTGAGATGCTTCTTACGGAGCCACTCCTTAGTTGCCCTGGCTGTGTGTTTCGGGTCATTGTCATGCTGGAAGACCCAGCCACGACCCATCTTCAATGCTCTTACTGAGGGAAGGAGGTTGTTGGCCAAGATCTCGCGATACATGGCCCCATCCATCCTCCTCTCAATACGGTGCAGTCATCCTGTCCCCTTTGCAGAAAAGCATCCCCAAAGAATGATGTTTCCACCTCCATGCTTCACGGTTGGGATGGTGTCTTGGGGTTGTACTCATCCTTCTCCTTCATCCAAACACAGCGAGTGGAGTTTAGACCAGAAAGCTCTATTTTTGTCTCATCAGACCACATGACCTTTTCCCATTCCTCCTCTGGATCATGCACATTGCCAATTATGCAAATTAGGTTATGACATCATTTTGCGACTTTTAGGACAGCCAATTTCTACTTTCCTTACTGAGGAACACTGGCTGTTTTAGGTGTGGGGCTTTTGGCCATTGGAAAAGGGAGTGTAAAGTGGGTATGGAGCCTGCTGTATTTGTAGCAAATGCTGCCAGGCAAGAGTTTGCATCTTTTTCAAAAGATGAGATTAGCAAGTATGGAACTTTCACCGAGCGGTGTATAGTCTCTGTTCGATTGATAAGTGGTTCATAGAGATTACAGTTTCTATGTGATGGAAGACAAGACGTAAGAAAGCATGTTTTATCTAATTTTTAGTAGAGTACCGATGGGATTTACAAAAAGTCCCACTTGGTATCATTTTGCATTGAAACAATCATTTAAAGGGTGTCAATTGTAGGTTATGTGATGGTACAATAATCAAGAGTGTGAGGGAAGTGTTTGTCGAGTTAAAGAAGCAATTGTGTCAAGTGCCAGCATTGGGATTTCCAAACATAAAATGATCTTTTAAAATGTTTGTTCATGAACAGGAGGGACGTTGTGGCGCGGTGGTTGCGCAGAGTCGTGGGAGGAGAGAGAGCCCAGTAATGTACTGGTGTAAATAGCTAGACTTGGTGGCAAAAGGAATGCCACCGTGCTTTAGGGCGGTACAGGCGACTGAAATGGTGTTGCATAACACGGCTTCCATTATAATGGGTCAAAAAGTAGATTTGTATGTTCCACACGCATTAGAAACCATAGTGAACAGCACGAAAGCACAACATGTTAGTAGTGCAAGATGGACAAAATGGGAGGTAACGTTAAATGGGGAAAATCTACAATTTCATAAGATTGGTGCTTTGAAACCTGCGTCGTTAATGCTGTTGTCTGGGGAGGGTGAATAGCCTACATGTGACCCAGATCAGATTACTCCTAAACCTAGGCCTGATTTGCAAGAGACAGCATTGGAATTTGGAAAAGTATTGTATACAGATGGCTCTAGTTACATGAACACAGGAGCGAATAGAGTAACGGGGTACGCTGTGTGTCGTATGCATTTGGAGTAGTTCATTATTTCGGACATTGTGGTCACAACGGGACATGTTAACAGTGACAGGAACACCAATAAAAAAAAATAGTCTGGGGGTAGAGGCATTATTAGAAGCATGTCAGTTACCCAGTGAATTAGCAGTGGTGGAATGTGAAGGTCATACTAGCCATACAGATAAAATCGCCATAGGTAATCGTAAAGCAGATGAAATGGCTAAGGCGGCTGGCTGCCTTGGTGGGAGAAGGTGTTAGAGAACCACATATAAATGTTGCGGTTTCTTTACGAGGAGAAATTGGCTAAATTTGCCACAGGAAAACGTATTTTGGGTTGGAGATTCTAGGCGAAATGCCAGGAGAATGGATTCTAAATTATTCATTCATTCATTTCAATTATATGGCCAAACACTCCTTGCAAATGCAGAAGGCCTTAGGGTTTGTTTAAACCATTAGACATTTTATGTGGTTTTATTTTGAAAGAAATTTACGTTTGATGTCGTCTTATTCTGGAATGGAATTCTAGAATGGATGAAAGGAGGGAGGGGTCACAAGGAATTAGCATAGGGGTTACCTAACCTAAAGTTAACTTCACATTATTTTTGATGTGTATGGTGATTATGGAGAATCACGTGGGGAAAATGAGACCAGTGAATCGTTGGAGAGAGACTGTCGCTGTGTTGGGGGATTTATTGGATGGAGTCTTTTCATTTCAGTTAAATTGGGTATGCAGGAGGATGGAAATTAGGGGTATTTAACGGGTTTCCGAAGGAAAGGGAAAGGAAGGGATAGGAAACATTTTAATAGTGTAGAAAGCCCTGTATACTAAAAAATCCTAATGAGAAATGATCATCCTCATTAGAAATTGACGGAACAGCGGGATTTCATTATAAAATTAATGAGAAACACCATTCTCTATCCAAGTTGTACCATTACTTTAGGAGATTATTCTAAATTGATTGGTTATTCGAATTGTTTTATTTTTGATTTAATATGTTTTTTTAAATCACGTGTTTGAAAGGGGAAAATGACCAGTACCCTGAGGTCCTGGTCTTTGGGTACTTATACAGTGGTACTGTGTTCAGGCTGCATATAGAAAGACAATTATATGTTAATAAGGGATGGCAGTTACATCAAATGGATTGTGATATAGGTATTGCTAATTTCATGTTGTTTTTGTTTTGATACAAATATCACCAGATTGGGATCCTGGAGTGGGAATTCTGTGAGGGGTTAGGGTGCTATCTTCATGATCTGGTAACTCTTCCTAGAGATCACCAGTAGAATAAGGGAGTATGGAGTAATTTAGAAAATAGTTTTAGCAGTAACATTATGTTATGCTTTTTTAGAGATGTTATTAAGAAAAGTTGAATGTCATAATTCGTCATATAGTCAATGTTTGTCTGGTTTCCTGAACAAGAAATGTACTGAACTTAACTGTTGTGATCTGTGTTTTTTTTAGGTTATCATGGAAGGTGACGTCAGATCGTATCTTAATGCATGGTAGGATAATTTGACCATAGACAGTGTGTGTAGACCTCAAAACCCTCCCTAACCGGCTGAAGAAAGAGCGACAAAGGTGTGCAATGAGAGACAGTGACTTTTACCACTCCTATCTGAGTCCGAGCCATAAACCAGGGCCAGGGTGCTGAGAGCGCGTGTGGAGTGAGCGTGGAGAGAGAGAACAAGCTCAGGTGAGAGAATCCTGTACGTGGGAGAAAGGGAGGTGTCTACTTGGATATTAAAATCAGGACATTATCAAGGGCCATGAAATGTGACAGGCAAAAGTTTTACATGTGCCGTTGGGAAAATGAACTGTAAACGATATCTAAAGAAGACACACTAGAACGATAAGTGCCAGGTGAAGGAAAGGGGGGTGGGGATTATACGCCCTGCAAACTATTTAGACTAAGAATGCAATGAGATACTGATCTTTCTTTACCAGGCCAATCATGACAGGAAAACAGGGACAAAGGGGGGCTGTAATTGAGAAGTGTTATGACCAGCAATAAAAAGATGTCTATAAATGTATGTTCTAACAAAGAGGATCTGTGCTAAGTTGATAAACCGGAATTTGAGCCCTAGACTCAAAGTAAGCATTGAGGTCAGTCGATCTAAATTTGGGTTGGATAATTTATCAAATGTTTTAGTTGTGATTGGGATACAGCAAGAGAGAATTGCGAAAGCACGATGAGGGGTGGGGGTTCTGCCAACATTTATTTGGAAGAGAGGGTCTCCAGAAACGTATCTCTAAGTGTCATCCTGAGGGGAAGTGGTTTGTTTGGGGGAATCACTGGATCATAGCTTGGGACAACCATGAAAGTTTTTGTTTTGTTTTACCCTGTATTCAGAATTGTTATGTTACATTGCATCAATGAGTGGTGCTAAGTTATTAAACATGTACTTTGTTTCTCTTTTCTATTCAAGTCAATATGTTTTTAGGTTTGGTGGAACATGAGTGTTCATTGTTCGAGAGGAGGGAATGATGTATATTGACTAACTGATTTGAGAACGTGTTAGTATGTTTATAACTGTAGAAAATGCATTAGAAGTATAGTGTGTTATGGGTTAGATGTAATGATAGAGGAGTATCATTCCCAGAGACTGAATATTGATATAGGAGAAGCTCATAGAAGAGGGATAGCAGCTAGCTGTACACAATATGGGGATTTAGTTTAACATTATGGTAAGAGTAGAAGAGATAGTGGTGGCAATTCAGACACTATGGTAAACTTTCAGGATGGACACCTGTGACTCAGAGTTTTGTTAGGTTGGATATTAATTAATTAATTCCAATTTCTAACAGCCGGGGAACATTTGACAGATTACATGCAAGAGGTATTCTCACGGCAGTCGCTGTAGGGACAGTAACGGAAGGAGCTGTAGGGACAGTAAAGGAAGGAGCTGTAGAGACAGTAACGGAAGGAGCTGTAGGGACAGTAACGGAAGGAGCTGTAGGGACAGTAACGGAAGGAGCTGTAGGGACAGTAACGGAAGGAGCTGTAGGGACAGTAATGGAAGGAGCTGTAGGGACAGTAATGGAAGGAGCTGTAGGGACAGTAACGGAAGGAGCTGTAGGGACAGTAACGGAAGGAGCTGTAGGGACAGTAACGGAAGGAGCTGTAGGGACAGTAACGGAAGGAGCTGTAGGGACAGTAACGGATGGAGCTGTAGGGACAGTAACGGAAGGAGCTGTAGGGACAGTAATGGAAGGAGCTGTAGGGACAGTAACTGATGGAGCTGTAGGGACAGTAACGGAAGGAGCTGTAGGGACAGTAACTGATGAAGCTGTAGGGACAGTAACGGAAGGAGCTGTAGGGACAGTAACTGATGGAGCTGTAGGGACAGTAACGGAAGGAGCTGTAGGGACAGTAACAGAAGGAGCTGTAGGGACAGTAACTGATGGAGCTGTAGGGACAGTAACGGAAGGAGCTGTAGGGACAGTAACTGATGGAGCTGTAGGGACAGTAACGGAAGGAGCTGTAGGGACAGTAACTGATGGAGCTGTAGGGACAGTAACGGAAGGAGCTGTAGGGACAGTAACTGATGGAGCTGTAGGGACAGTAACGGAAGGAGCTGTAGGGACAGTAACGGAAGGAGCTGTAGGGACAGTAACTGATGGAGCTGTAGGGACAGTAACGGAAGGAGCGACAGTAATGGATGGAGCTGTAGGGACAGTAACGGAAGGAGCTGTAGGGACAGTAACGGAAGGAGCTGTAGGGACAGTAACGGAAGGAGCTGTAGGGACAGTAACGGAAGGAGCAGTATTAGTAGCGAAGGATACTATATTGACAGCATGGAATTGGGCCACTGCGCAAATGAGGGGTATTATGAGACTATAGTCGAGGGCCATGTTGGAAGTAGCAATGGTTACTAAGTAGCAATGGTTACTTTAGTAGCATTGTTGGGATATCAGTTTATGACGACTCATGTCACATGGACTGGTAACTGGGGGACCGATGGGAGGACAGTGGATGCGGTTATTCAAATATCACAAATGATGTTGTCAGGAAATGACCCATGTGTTGCAGTGTGTATATCCTCAGGTGAAAGCAGAGATATAACCAATGGCACAGGCTGAATACTGGAGAATGAGTGTACATCAAGAGACAGCAGGCCGGGGAGTTGGGACAGCGTTGGTTTTGGACACACACTACTCCGTACAGTACCTGCAGTGGTAAAGATCGTTATGTGTCTCGTCATGTGAAGTGAGGTTCAACTGCATAATGGGTGAGTGAAAATACCATGATAGAGGAAGCGGAGCGAGAGAGACTAGATTCCACTGTAAGACATACAGATGGGTTGAGTCTGGGAGCTACTTTACACATCATAGTTGGGTTGGGTTAGATGTTTTATTGGTTAATGCATCATATGATAGAGTCGTAATTGTACTCTGAACAAAATGTTGAAGGCATTGATGTGTAAGCAGATACAGTGCTGAGTTACCTCAAGAGGATGTAATGTTGATTAGGGATACACACTTGCATATCAGGTGACGTGGGAACACCTCTCGGAACCGGGGGCCGAAAGGGGTAGACTGGGCGTAAGCATGAGGAAGCTTTTTAGAGCTTTCATTTTTGTGGAACTCGGCAGGAAAGTATCTGGGAGGCATAGAGTCAGGTGAAGAGAGAGTGGGAATTGTCAGGGTCTCAGACTTTGGTTTTCATGCATATATAATTATGCATAGCTTATCACATTGTTAATACTGTTATGTTTTGTGTGTCTTTTTGTTGCTTTCCAAGTCTTGTGCTCTGACTCTCTTAGGAACCAGAAGGGGGAAGTAGAGAATCTAAAAGCTGCTCCATATGACATATAACAAGACCGCAGATTCAGCTAGAATGGAATTTTGTTATGTGTGAAAGATGGAAATAAAAGAGGCCATAAGTCTCTGAACTTGTGAATGTTTGTTCATTGTTTGTTCCATCTGTTTGTTTAATTCATGTTTTATAATCATTGTAGTTTATTCATGTTTTATTATCATTTTTTTATCCGTTTATTAGTCATTTCCAAGTTTATATAAATGGCGTGGCTTTGAAATGTGTTGGGGGATGGGAGGAGAGCACTGTGTTGATACAGGAATGACAGATGGACATCTGTGGATTAGGTAAAGTCAGGAGGTGAGGTCAGATCCCCTTAAGGGAGTAATAATGGTTAGGTATCCTGTTAACCTTTTCCTGTTGAACCATAAAATATAAGGATTAGAGAGAAGGAGGAGTGTCTTAAGTGGCATGTATATAACTGTGATGGTGAGAAATGTTTTGCTGTCTGAATTACAGCTGTACAGAACCTTTGGGCAGAATTAAACTTGGCTAAAGCTTCTCTAGTGTCCGTGAGTTATTGACTCTGAAAAATAAGAACCTAACACATGAAACATCAACGCTTATCTGTATTTTGCACATATTCATCCTCATGAGGACCCTGGTCCTGATCTGCCTCAGAGGACCGGACAACTAGACAAGCTGATCTGCATGGTTTACCAACATTGGATTAAAACAAGCTTATATATTGTGTTCTGATGGGGTACAGCAGTTGAACTAAGCTCATGAGGAATTTATAAACACATAATTCATTCATAAGTTTTTTTTTTTACGATGTAACAACTAAGGATTCTAGCTTGAAAATAGAAACATTGATGGTGTACCTTGAGTTTAATCCTTAACTTTCTAGGGAGGAATTTGAACCTCCCCTTGCCTTCTTTCACAGCCTCAACCTGAGGAGGACTGGTATCATTTTGGGCCTTATTGACAGAGATGTTGGCTCCAACTCATCTTTTCAGGTCTGCCGATAAGAGGGAGGACTTGACACTAAATAATATATATTTTTAAAGCCTGTTGCACAATGATTTTGGATTTAATAAACTACATTAATGCAAAAATATTTTAAACACATCAACAAATATATTTGTTGTCGGCCTAAACATTATAGTTATTGCACAATGTCAAAAACCACGTAAACATGTTTTTAAAGCCTGTTACAGTCATTTCTGTTTGTTTAGCAAACTTATGTACATTTATTTTTTAAATACAATTAAATGAGTATGTTGTGAATTAAAGTAGTGAACAGTTTAGCAGTAAACAAGAGAATTTAATGCACTACACTCAGGACAATGCAATACAGAGTATACAGAGTATAGAAGTATATTTTCCTCCATTAGAAAAGATCCAACAGTGTAGCTTTTGTATCATGGCACCTGAACAAAATCAGCATGGGATACTCATTCCAGCATAGAATATTATGCAGTGATAGAGCACAGATTATGGGAAATTATGTGATATTATGTTGCCCTTGCAGATTATAGTCCCTCCATCCAAAGGCATGTATGCAAACAGACATAAGCTCTATGGTCCATGTCCTTGTGTAACACAGGGAGGATGATGGAGTCGGGCTAAGCAGTTTCTATGGCAACAGAGGAAGAGCGGTGCTGCAGTAAACAGTGAAGTGGTGAGCCCTGAGACGTTCAGGCTGGTTCCTCCTTGCTCCTCTCACACTCTCCCCTGTTGCGCCCATTATCTTGGCTACTGGACATTATCTTGGCTATCATTCCATTGTCAAAGCATTATAAGGAAGGCAGCTAAAGTATAGTGTATAATAGTCACACCAAGATATGTGAGTAAGTAGCCTTGCACAAGCCGGAATGGCTCATAGGACCAAGAGCCTGTCTCCTGTTTCTGTAGCATGAGGCATATAGGATGGGAAGAAATCCCTGGCAGAGCGCACACGGTTGATAAACCCATTTATTTTGACGGCACCTGAGGTCACCTTTTTATTCTCCTTAGCCAACCACTTTTATAGCTTCATAATCTAACAATCTATGTACTTCGGGACAGGTTTCTTAAATATAGGGCCCAACAAACCACTTTACTTTACAAAGCCAGTACAAATGATATGACAGATAATTTTATTGGTACACTGTACAATTTGGACAAGTTGAAATATTACATTGATTAACCAGGATGCTACTATTTTCCAGAATATTTTCTCTCTCTCAAATGGCTACCATATGCACCAGAAAACTGTTTACAAATAGAAAAATACAAAAACCACTTGTGAGGGGAAAAGAATGGACAATGAAAAACATGTCGGAGTTTATAAAGCTATAGTACTTTCGTGAAGAGAAATACAAACAATGGGGCAGGATTGATAAAGGCAGCCTGAAATGACTCGAGAAGCAAGCTGCCGTAGCAATCTTGGAGATAACGGAATAGCACATGGTAAATACACGTGTCATTTCTATGGTTCTTTCAGAGATGATACCTTATTAAAAATAAGAATTTGTTCTTAACTGACTTGTCTAGTTCAATAATGGTAAAATACAAATAAAAAATGAGTATAGAGCGGTGGTCTGAACCACAGATCAATTCCCAATATCATCTGCAATCTATTTTATGGTATTAAAGGCTGGGACTGTACTATATAGGCTACCTTTTGAGGAGGGATGGCGGTACATGTATTCCCACAGCAGGTGCTAAAGGTTGTTTCATACAACTCTGTGAATACATAAGCCACAATGAGGTTGGCTTACAAATAGAAAAGGATGCTGTAATTGAGACAGAAACAAGACAGACATACAAAACAAACAGAGTGGATGATGTTGCCTGATGTTTGGCTTTCAAATTGAGATGTCCAACGCTATCAACTATCAAAGACAGGAGGGGCGATCAGCCACACACAAACTGGTACACTTTATACACATTCACACAGAAACTGGTACACTATATACCCATTCACACACAAACTGGTACACTATATACCCATTCACACACAAACTGGTACACTATATACTCATTCACACACAAAAACAGATACATGCACAGTTTTCAAACTGTCAAAAAGTGCTGTCTTGTGCTTGAACATTTAACACGGTTGGTTGTCACACCAACATATTTGATCAGCATGGACTGCCATTTCAAAAGCAACAGCAACCCTGAAGACAACTGTCTTCATCAGCACATAGTAATGTAGTTAGAACAGAATGAGTTAAGGCCACATGGGGAAAATCAACAGATCATCTCCATTAATTCAGGGTAAAGAAGGTGAAAGAAAAGTTGGTGTTTGCATCAGATGTCATAAATGCATATCAACCCTTGCTACGTCAGTTCCCCTGCATACCCAAGAGTACAATGTCCCGCTTGTCTGTTTCAGGATGACGAGGTGTGACAAGATAAGATGCACATTCCAGAAGCTCCTTGTCAGTAGATCACAGGTTGATGGAGTATGTTCTTCGTCAGCAGGCATCATTGAACTTAAGTGAAGATCTGAAGCTTTTCCAATAGGCTCCATTCTCTTCTGTTGATGGCCACCAGGGGGTAGACATGCTAAGAACCTCATGTCCAGCTAGGCCACCCCTACTCCACTCATCAAAAGAGGGAGCCACTGCGGTGGAAGTGGATCGGAATTACAGTAGTGTGCACATTTGGAAGGAAACTACAATAAAGACCAGATTTTGGTTGTGTTTGAAGGATGAAAAAGGAGATATAGTAGCAGGCCTACAACAATTTCAAGTCAACAATGCAAGAATATTCACAATTTGTATTACCCACTACGTTTAGTCTCCAATAGACTCCAATTATGGAATATCCTACCTTCTATAAGTTATCTCTGAAGTCCTCCTGTTATGCACAGGGAATTTGCACTCTCATTCCATCTATATAACAGCAGGTCCTTTAAGCCAGGGAGAAGGGGGTATAAACTATAATACAAAATCTGATATGATCCCTTTAAAAAATATATTTTAAAGTAATATTTAGGAGGAGAGCAAGTTCTGTGCACTTGGAGAAAGGGTTGCAGTATCCTATTGGTCCTTTAGGGAGTGTAATTGTGGTTGTGAGCTGCATTATGCTCAGTCCTCACTCCTGCGGTCTGCTGTTGTTGAAGCTGGAGTTGTTACTGCTGCAGCTCTCCTCATATGTGGGAGGGGGTTCTGTAAGATACACAGAGAAACAGTCAGACTATATAGTAGGCCATCGTTCACTAATCATTGATCATCATACTGACACAGTTTGGGGGTGGGGGGGGGGGTGACTCACCATGTGTGAAGTCCCAGGTGCTGTACTCAGGGGGGAGTATGAGAGGACAGGACGTGGGTACTGGGGTGGCGTTTCCTTCTGTGAAGAAGGGGATGGTGGCCCCAGTAGACACACAGAACAGAGGCGTTGAGGTGTCATTGGCATGTCGCTGGCTGGGGGGGAAATCTACACCGGGAGCGTAGCTGAATGCACTGGGGGACATGGTGGGGGGCTGGCCGGATTGGTCCTGCTGGGAGTGACTCTTTGTGGGGATCTCCTCGTTGACTGAACCCCCTGCACCCAACACCTCTTCCAAGTCCTCCTCAGCCGGGGGCGCGCTCGGGGTAACCCCTTCTGGGCCGGGGTTGGGGCTGATGGTTGTTGGGGCTGGAGTTGAGGGCATAGGTCGTGACGGGATCAAGTTGACAGCGATGTTCCCGATGTAGATGGGTAAAGTGACAACTGTCTCGGGGGACTTTAGTGATACCTGCAGCAGTCACAAGATACAATGTAAATGTGTTTAAATATCCTATCATTCCAAGATGCTCCTTTAACACTCCAATGCAGCTATTCTCATCTCAATATCAAATCATTTATGGGTAACAATTAAGTACCTTAATGTGATTGTTTTCAATTAAAATTGTAAAAAAGAAACAAAAATAGCTTCTTAGTAAAGAGTAATTTCTCAAGCAAGAATTTGGCTAGGACTGTCTGGGATTGGTCTGAGGGGGAGGGGAAAACTGAAAACTAGCTGTTATTGGCAGAGCGGTTTGGAACACTCTTTCTTATTGGTCTACTAACTAATTTACTGGCTGGTAAATTTCAGGTGGTCTTTTCAAAAAGCTCTTACAGTAAAAGGGCATTGTCATAATGTTTGGGCTGTTCCCAACAACAACAAAATCTTGGTCGACCAAGAGTTGTCTGTTCTTTCGACCAATTGATTGGACAACATTTTTAAACATGCATTTTTCCATATATAGACACATTCTGTGTTTTAATCAAATCAACTATATACACTGAGCTTGTCTAATGCTTTAAGCAAACTGTTTGATGAAATAATTAAGAGACACAAATGACTAGAGGGAATCCGACGGCAAATCATTTGATTGTGCCATCTGGCTCAGACTTGCTGCGCTGTGTAAAGAAAAAGACAGCAGTGACTGTGTGACTAGCACCCGTTGTCTCTCTCTCTTCCCTGCTGCAGCGACCACCACATAACATCAGTGTGTATTGCACTGTCCATGTTGCTGAAGCTGCAACATGATCACACACATTTCTGACTGAAAAGTTCTGTTACCGAAATCCCTCATTGCTCTCTTTATGTGACACATGTATGCTTCGAATGCACGTGACCAATAGGGCCTGACCTATAGCATATCATAATCACATCAATAAATTGGTTATAACAAACTCTGAACACCGTAACACGTGACAGCATAATGGATGCAGAGGAAGTGACAAATAAACTCGAAGCAGGTTTCTGGTTGCGCAGGAGGTAAAGGGGAAGATGTGTGGAATAAATTTGACTAGTTGTGGAAAATACTGGAGATCAAGAAAAACAAGATAAGAAGCAAGAACTGTGTGCATATTGGGCCTGTGTGTTTCAAACAGGCGCTGTTAGTTTACAATATCATTTTTCTGACCGTTTGTAAACATTATAAACAACACTAAATAAATGATTAGCGTACCAGAGAGTCTGGTGTAATTCTTTATTATTTTTGGTAAAGCCTTTATTACAGCAAAGACTAAAAACAGTCGCATTCATTCGTGAATGCAATTTCTGAAATGGAACGGTTTAGGCCTATTTATTGTTTACACTAATTAGTCAAATTAACGCTTTATTTTATTTTAAAACTAAAATGCTTGATTGCATTTCACATCATGAATGACTCGTATGCTGTGTGATGACATGAACGAATGAATGGATGATTGATACAGTAGCCTATATAACTATTGAAATATAGGCCTAAGTAAGTTACGATATTAAGACTAAACAGGATGTGCGCTTAGACCTACGGTAGTTATACAAGGCTGCTATACTAAGCCTACTAATGATAATGACATTACTTATTATAATAATAACAATTATAATAATAATAACAATAAGGAGCTCAAGGGAAAAGGAGGGTTATTATTATTATTATAAATAATCATTTCTGACATTTGGAACAGTGTAAACAACACTAAATAAATTACAAATAACACCAGAGATACTGGTCTAACAAAATGTATTAGAGCATAGCAAGATTAAAAACAGACCAATTTGTTAAATTGTTGCATGAGGCTTGATGCTCATGGAATCGGTAGGCTATCGACCAAACACTTAAAACAGGCAACAGAAGCAGTCTTATTTCTGTAGATATGTATGGATGATTTATAAAGCCAGGCACGTTTAACAGTTAAGGCGATTGATTATATTTTTATTTAATTTTACCTTTATTTAACCAGGCAAGTCAGTTAAGAACAAATTCTTTTTTTCAATGACGGCCTAGGAACAGTGGGTTAACTGCCTGTTAAGACAAGGGCTGTTTTCTCATCTCCTAACTCCGCTGTTGCCTCCGGCGCATTGTTCTCAACACCAATGTTGATGTGTTCCAGAACCGCGGACAGCGACCTCAATTCAACACGAGAAAGCGTGTGTGTTATAAAATAATAAAATCTTTATTTCTGTTGTACCATAGTTCTTACATATTATAACCATATACAATTTCAGTAGCACATGTCTTAAGACTGATGGACTGAGCCATCCCCACAGCCTCCAGAACGGATCAGTCCACTCAGACAGGTGTCTTGTACACCATGTTTTTAGTTTTTTTGCAACTGCTCGACTACAAAAATCTCAGTCGACCAACAGCCTATTGATCAAACAATCGAACAGTCGACTAAATGGGGTCAGCCCTACATAATTTTCCCAATTTCACAGTACTTTTCCAACCTCATAGTGTGGAAATAGATATAAAACACAGGCAAATCACATTTTTGACTGCACTGGGCCTTTAAGGACTGTACTGACAAAAATAGCTTTGCCATACTGTATTAGGAACAAGAGATTACCATAGTTATAATCCCTGAACTCACTAAAGAGACATCTGAAACTGAGCATGAATGATTTACAGCATACTACATTACAGGTGCATTGGGTTAATGAGAGGATTACAGCACTATGATACAGTATGAGGAACAGTGTCTGGTTTATATTACAACTTTATTTAACTACAACTATAGAAAGAACACTGTACAGCTGCTACAAGTCTAAAGCACCACTTGTGAACAACACTATTCATTGAGGGGATCCCAACAAGTGCACTTCATTGAGGGTGTTACTAACCTGGATGAAGTAATCGATCTCTATAAGGCTACAGCCGGCCAGGCCAGACTGGGGGAGGGGCGGTACGATGATTTGCTCCCGCCACTCAGCGTGTTTCCCCGCCTTCACTCCCGCCCCCTCTACCTCTGCTATGGTCCGCAGGTCGAAAACAGCCCGTTTGGTCTTATAAGTCACTTTCTGGTCAGGAGAGATTCATCAGAGTGAAGCCCATCGGACCAACATACAGATGAGACAATACAGAGCAAAGCATCACATCACTTCACATCAAAATATACGGTATATCAGCATTTGCCCATAAACCAGTCAGACTATCTGTTTTGCAGGACAAAATAGGTAAAGGAACAAGAGCACATCAGACATTAAATAGGTCTTGGGTACCTGTATGAGGCTGGCCAGCACACAGCCCGTGCCCTTGCCTGACTTGTTGTGGATCTCAGTGGCTAGTCTGATGATCTGGCCTGGTGTGTATCCCCTCTGGTCACTGCAAGCCTTCATCATGAGGGTGCCCGTCTTCACCAGGAGGTAACTGAACCTCTTAGTGGTCACAGCATAACTGGGTTGCTGGGGAGAAGCAGTCATAGGAAGGATAAAACAAGCCGTTCCAACGGACAGGTGAACAGAGCATAGAAACAGAGAAATTAGAGCTGGGGGTAAGGAGGAGTCCTCCCGTAATCTTTAATAAAATACAAGATAGTGGTTGTGCTGCGCTCATTGTGCTGAAATCAAATCCCATAACTATCAAACTAAATAAGGCATGATCAAATAAGTGGGCACTCTACGGGTAGTTCACTGTCCTCTTCAGACATGATCTACTGTTCCAGTAGACGTTCTCTAGCCAAGTACTATATCTAGTTATTTTTTTAGGTAATTCCATTGAAATGACTGCATTACAAAACAATTGAATGATATTGTTGAGACAGTGTTGACTGGTCTTTACCTCAATGTTGGGCACTTGGTTGAGGTTGAGCAGGTTAAGTAGGTAGAAGGGCCTCTGGGCCTTGTAGTCCTTGGAGAAGCGAGGTGTGTCTATGATGGCTCTCACACGGTAAACAATCTTCCCAAAGGGCCCTTCGAAGGAGGTCGGGGCAGCCACTTGGTTGGGCAGAAAGAAATACAGCTATTAGACAATGCAAGATTGACCACAGAAAGTTTAAGGTGGTATACAAAAATGTACTCATGGAGATAAATAATTCACGACATCAAGTGCTACAGCTACTGCATCGACATTAACCAAAGCTTTTTAATTTATTTCATAAAGCCTGTGCTGTCTGCAGATGAATCCTATAAACAAGGATATGAGATTCTAACTAAAACAGACTGGCAGTCTAAAATTATGTCTGGTCATTGTGTGTGCTTTATCAGAGAAATGCCAGTCAGTGCTTGGTCTGAGCAGTGGGAGGCAGATAGATCAGATCAGGGGGACAGATACTCAGTGCTCCTAGCAGCGCTGTCACCAAGTGTCTGTGCTCATCTGTCTGAGCTGTACAAATCCCCTCCTAAGAGGACAGGAGGAGGACACTGTTGATTTACACAGTCCAGAAAGGACAGATGATAAAGGAGGAGGGGAAGGGAATGAGGAAAGGAAACTGGAGAAGGGAAAGACAAAAATAACAATTCTGAGAGGTTGGATGGAGAATTACAGGATGAAGTTCAGGACAAACAGAGATACGTCTACAGTATATCCTCAATCCGAATACATTTACAAAGGTCATACTGTGTAATAGAAATGTCCATCTATTGTTTTCAGCTCATGCCTTAAAGCATGACAGGCGCTGATACATTCAAATTAGAATGCGTGGTGTCCACTGATTTACCCATTGGCCTTGAACCAAACACATTATTGTACATTCCTATAAAATCATTGGAATAAATAGATTGATTCAATATGGTAGAGTTTTCAAGGTGTACACAGAACAAACAAGTCTCTGGACTTCTCAGTATGATCCATTCTAATTCTGCACTCCGACTCATTTAAATGATAATGTCAGTAGTGGGTGCTGCACAGGGGAATTTCCTGCTGTCAATAAGGATTAGTGAGGAGCAGCAGGCTGGGTGGAAAAGGCTTGGCAGAACAGACACAGACAGGCTCCTGGCCAGAGGGAACCCAGCACCAGGGGCACTTGTCTGACTGAGTCTATGGGCCTGACAAAAAGCTCTTCCACTATCTCTTCTCCAGCATCCTCCACAGAACCAATGGCTCCTGTTTTTAAGGCTTTACTTGTCAGTGTTTAAGTACATCCACCAATCCTCACAGCATGAACAGCAGTTTTAATGTAGCATCCTATTTGGAGGAGCTCTCGAGCCTAGATGTTAAAGCCTCCCCTGTCAGCCCCTGACCTGACAACAAGCAGGGGGCACTGTCACTGGGTCACTGCCTGGATGATCCCGTCATCAGCTCTGGAATTATCATGTCTTCTGCCTGTTCTGTAGACGAGGGTGGGAGGAACAGTGGGGGGGCAGGGGGCCCACAAGGCGCAATTAAACACTGAAAGGACTAAACGACTATATATAGACATCCATCCCACCCCACTGAGCCCAGACAGAGTGGAGCCTAATGGACAGACACTGAACTGTCTGTGACCTCACACCTGCATGTACTCGAGTTCACAGTCCAGTCAAAAGAAGCATTCTAAATGTCATGTGTTATCACACAGGGGTGTGTCTGTGGGGACACAATATGACTCTCTCGGCTACTGGCACTTGTTAACTCTGCCTTTGTGTTAGTACTTGGTCGGGGATGACTTACATGGCCGACTTTGACATATATCACCCACTTAGACAGGAGATATTGGCTGACTGAAGCATTTAGGATTAAAGTGCAAATTTATTTATTTGATTTATTTCACCTTTATTTAACCAGGTAGGCTAGTTGAGAACAAGTTCTCATTTACAACTGCGACCTGGTCAAGATAAAGCAAAGCAGTTTGACACATGCAACAACAGAGTTACACATGGAATAAACAAACATACAGTTAATAATACAGTAGAGAAAAGTCTATATACAGTGTGAAAATGAGATAACATAAGGGAGGTAAGGCAATAAATAGGCCACAGTGGCGAGGTAATTAAGATATAGCAATTAAACACTGGAGTGATAGATATTGATAAATTAACGTAATAAGCAACCTCTGTCACGCCCTGACCTAGTTATCTTTGTTTTCTTTATTAGTTTGGTTAGGTCAGGGTGTGACAAGGGTGGTTGGTTTAGTTTTTATATTGTCTATGTGTTTCTGGCCTGTCTAGGGTTTTTGTATATCTATGGGGTTTTAGTATGTCTAGGTATATGAGGTCTATGGTGGCCTGAATTAGTTCCCAATCAGAGACAGCTGTTTATCGTTGTCTCTGATTGGGGATACTATTTAGGTTGCCATTTTCCATTTTGGTTTTGTGGGTTATTGTCTACGTGTAGTTGCCTGTCAGCACTCTAGTTATAGAGTGTCACGTGTTCGTTTGTATAGTTTTGTTCAGTGTTCCTTCTTTATTAAAGTAGTATGTACGCCTATCACGCTGCGCCTCGGTCTCATCAATATGACGAATGTGACAGAATAACCCACCAAACAAGGACCAAGCAGTGTGAAAAGGAGGAACAGAGCTTAATGGGGAGATGGACCTGGGAGGAGATATTAGATGGAGCAGGACCCTGGACACAGCCAGGGGAGTATCGCCGTCCTAAGGATGAGTTAGAGGCAGCGAAAGCGGAACGGCGATACTATGAGGAGAAATACAGGAGAATAAAGGAACAGCGAAGATATGAAGGTACACGGCTAGCACGGAAGTCCGAGAGGCAGCCCCAAGATTGGGGGGGGGGGGCACACAAGGAGATTGGATGAGTCAGGTAGGAGACCTGAGCCAACTCCTCATGCTTACCAAGGGGGGGTGTGTAACTGGTCAGGCACCATGTTATGCAGAGATGCGCACGGTGTCTCCAGTGCACTATTCTGTGCGCTCTATTCCAGCTCCTCGCATTTGCCGGGCTAGAATGGGCATCCAGCCAGGAAGTATTGAGCCAGCTCTATGTTCTGGACCTTCAATGTGTCTCCACGGTCCAGTGTATCCTGTGCCTCCTCCCTGCACTCGCCCTGAGGTGCGTGTCACCAGCCCGGTACCACCAGTGCCGGCACCATGCACCAGGCCTACAGTGCGCCTCCAGGGTCCAGTACACCCTGTTCCTGCTCCTCGCATTCACCCTGATGTGAGTATCCCCAGCCCGGTACCACCAGTGCCGGCACCACACACCAGGCCTAATAGTGCGCCTCGGCAGTCCAGTACGCCCTGTTCCTGCTCCTCGCCCGAGGTGCGTGTCCCCAGCCTGGTACCACCAGGCCTACAGTGCGCCTCGGCAGTCCAGAGCGTCCGGCGACAGTACCCAGTCCGGAACCTCCTACGACGGGCCACAGTCCGGAGCTTCCAACGACGGGCCAAAGTCCGGAGCCTCCAACGACGGGCCACAGTCCGGAGCCTCCAACGACGGGCCACAGTCCGGAGCCTCCAACAACGGGCCACAGTCCGGAGCCTCCAGCGAAGGGCCACAGTCCGGAGCCTCCAACGACGGGCCACAGTCCGGATCCTCCAACGACGGGCCACAGTCCGGATCCTCCAACGACGGGCCACAGTCCGGAGCCTCCAGCGACGGGCCACAGTCCGGAGCCTCCAGCGACGGGCCACAGTCCGGTGCCTCCAACGACGGGCCACAGTCCGGAGCCTCCAACGACGGGCCACAGTCCGGAGCCTCCAACGACGGGCCACAGTCCGGAGCCTCCAACGACGGGCCACAGTCCGGAGCCTCCAACGACGGGCCACAGTCCGGAGCCTCCAACGACGGGCCACAGTCCGGAGCCTCCAACGACGGGCCACAGTCCGGAGCCTCCAACGACGGGCCACATTCCGGAGCCTCCAACGACGGGCCACAGTCCGGAGCCTCCAGCGACGGGCCACACCCTCCCATATAGGTTTAGGTTTGCGGCCGGGAGTCCGCACCTTTGGGGGGGGGTTACTGTCACGCCCTGACCTTAGTTATCTTTGTTTTCTTTATTATTTTGGTTAGGTCAGGGTGTGACGAGGTTGGTTGGTTTAGTTTGTGTATTGTCTTGTTTTTTTTACCTGTCTAGGGTTTTTGTATATCTATGAGGTTTTAGTATGTCTAGGTATATGTAGGTCTATGGTGTCCTGAATTGGTTCCCAATCAGAGACAGCTGTTTATCGTTGTCTGCTTGAGGATCCTATTTAGGTTGCCATTTTCCATTTTTGTTTTTTTGTTTTGTACCTGTCAGCACACTTGTTATATAGCTTCACGTTCGTGTTTTGTTCAGTGTTTGTTCTTTATTAAAGTAGTATGTACGCCTATCACGCTGCGCCTTGGTCTCATCACTATGACGAACGGGACAACTTCTCCTTTTGAAAGTGGCGTCAATATGAGTCAAAAACATTCTAGAGTCAAAATTGACGACAAAGTGTATATAGGATACATTTTCTTATAAAGTCAGTCTCGTCAAAAATGGCAATTTGTGAGATAATTAGGAATAAAATATATGTCATGGAATGAAGGGTACCGTAAAAGTCTTTCTTGAGTTGGGTTGATTTCAATCCTGCCCACATGCTTACAGCTGGCAGCACCCAAGTAATCATCAATTCGGAGCGCACCGATCATAATGCTCATGGTAAACTTGGTATGACATTCGATATCCCTATGGGAGCTAGTTAGGGACCACCGGTAAATTACACAATGTACATGGGACAATATTTTTTTTAATCAATAGCTCCAAATTTCAATGACTTAACCTCAAACCACCTATACATTTTAGAAATTTATATACAAATATTTAAAGCATTTGATGAGACAACTCAAATCTGGGCAACATGAAAATATTGCCTCATTTACATTGTGTAATTTATTGATGGTCTCTAACTATCCCCAGAGATAGGCTATCCAAAGTCAAACCACCTTTGCCACAGTCGCACACCGGCTGAAGCTAATTGGGGAAAGAAGTTGGCTAGCTTGCCTAGGCTCCTTCCAGACACAAGACCTTAAACTGTTTCAAGTTATTGAGAAGGGTGAGTGACTGTAACTGTGTACTGTTTTGTCAGTGACAGTACAAACACTTCCCATGTTTGACCGTACACACAAGACACCCACATCAAAGCACACCTCCAAAACCCAAATCTCATTCTCAGTCGCATTTCCTAATGAGGGGAATTGAAACCGAGGCTAAATCAGGAAGTTCAGCCCCTCTTTAAGGTGAAATGCATAAAGCACAAGGGCAGAGACAGAGTCAATAGTGTGCCCTACCTGTGATATGAAAAGACATATCTTTATTTACCTGAACAAACTGTACTGAATGTTCTTTCATTGTGAGACAAAGAGCCAAGGGCATTAGGCAATACTACAAAGGCAACAAACACTGTGCCTGTTCAGAAACTTCACATTATCAGCTGTTTTACCAGTTTCCTTCAACGTCACTAACAACAGTTCTGGTATACTGTAAAGATGTTTTTATTTTATTTACATTGACCTCAGTATGGTTGACATGGTGGAATGCAGTTCAACAGTTTTTCCAGACTAATTCCAAACATACCTGGAATGAGAAATTGAAAAGGGAAGCTGTGCTCGCCAGCTGCCAGTGTACCTGTAAGAGAGATTTCACTTGGTCAGATAGACAAGCAAAATCACATTTAGACAGACAGACATACACAGACAAAGAAAGCAAGACAGACTGACTAGTAGCCCGTGTAAGTTTTCACACAACCAGCATGGCTACCACTACATTCTGCAGCGATACGCCATCCCATCTGGCTTCCGCTTAGTGGGACTATCATTTGTTTTTCAACAGGACAATCACCAAACACCTCCAGGCTGTGTAAGGGCTATTTGACCAAGAAGGAGAGTGATGGAGTGCTGCATCAGATGACCTGGCCTCCACAATCACCCTACCTCAACCCAATTGAGATGGTGTGGGATGAGTTGGACCGCAGAGTGAAGCAAAAGCAGCCAACAAGTGCTCAGCACATGAGGGAACTCCTTCAAAACTGTTGGAAAAGCATTCCAGGTGAAGCTGGTTGAGAGAATGCCAAGAGTGTGCAAAGCTGTCATCATGGCAAAGCATGGCTACTTTGAAGAATCTAAAATATATTTTTATATATACACTTTTTTGCTTACTACATGATTCCATATGTGTTATTTCATATTTTTGATGTCTTATAATGTAGAAAATAGTAAAAATAAAGAAAAACCCTTGAATGAGTAGGTGTGTCTAAACTTTTGACTGGTACTGTATATATATATATATATATATACAGTACTACCGTTAAAAGTTAGGGTCACATAGAAATGTCCTTGTTTTTTAAGAAAAGCAAATTTTTTGTCCAGAAACAAAGACCTTTCTTCTGAAACTCGTCAGTCTATTCTTGTTCTGAGAAATTAAGGCTATTCCAGGTGAGAAATTGCCAAGAAACTGAAGATCTCATACAGCGCTGCGTACTACTCCTTTCACAGAACAGCGCAAACTGGCCCTAACCAGAATAGAAAGAGGAGCGGGAGGCCCCGGTGCACAACTGAGCAAGAGGACAAGTACATTAGAGTGTCTAGTTTGAGAAACAGACGCCTCACAAGTCCTCAACTGGCAGCTTCATTAAATAGTACCCGCAAAACACCAGTCCCAACATCAACAGTGAAGAGGCGACTCCGGGTTGCTGGCCTTCTAGGCAGAGTTGCAAAGAAAAAGTCATATCTCAGACTGGCCAATAAAATGAAAAGATTAAGATGGGCAAAAGAACACAGACACTGGACAGAGGAATTCTGCCTAGAAGTTCTACCTCCCTGATTTTATTATTAAATTACATCAAAAAGATTAAATCAGCTCTCTTGACTGTAATTGTGCGGTTCAGGCGGCTTAGTCGGTTGTTGGAGCAAAGTGCTTTCAACACCAAAGTTATGGGTTAATTAATCAGTATGGATATAGAATATATAAAAATAACAAGGAAAGACTATGGATTATACTATATATGTAGACAGGAAGAAAGAAAACAGAGTTGAACAGCCCGCTCTCTGGTAAAAACACTGGGTCTATAGGTGAGAGAGGTGGTGGAGTTAAATATTAAGCAACATATTGGTGGTACGTTAATCTAACCAGCATAAATTACGTTCTTCACAGATCACATACTGAACTCCCTGACCAGTACTAGGACAGAGCACCACCAGACAGTTAAACAGATGGGATCTGTGGAGCACAGCACATCTCTTCTCTTGATCAGTAATTGTTAGGCACAGCCATGTTTCTCATCTGAGAGGGCAGACAGAACATTTAGTGCAGGAACACCCATATGCAGGGAACTACTACTTTAGCTGATGGCAGTTTCACTAGTTTTGTCACAAGAGCTGTGGAAAATGTTAATTATCCCTTAGAGTGATCACCAATATAAATGCAAAACCACTCTTGCGGACAAAAACCCAATCGAGAGGCAGAAAGCTACATTATCATACATTTTATAATCAACAGAGATGAAGAGGGCTGCAACACGGCCACTGAAGAGCCTCTATTTAGATTCTCATTCTATACCTTATACTCTATACATGTTGAATCAGTAGCCACAAAATGGCTTCCATAGTCCTCACCTTTGTCAGCTACAGACAGTGTGCTGCTGAAGTATTGCTCTTCCAGTGTCCATGACATGTCGTTCATTTTGTTGGAGACCCCACATGATCCCAGGCAGTTCACCTTAATGGCTGGAATGGAAAGAAAGAAAAGAGTCAATCAACCATATACAGTTTACTAACTTAGTCTATCATCCATAACTCTCTAAAATGGTAGTTCTCACAATGTTTTTTTAATCTAAGTAATGAGCTGGTATAAAAAAACAGAGCCCATAAATGGTATGGATGCTACAAACACCGAATACCAGAGTTTTCAATTAATGGTGTCTATAAATATGTTTTTCTGTTGACTAGAAGCCCAATGTTCAGAGAGTATTCCCTTTAGAGAGAATACCCTGAGTCCTGGTGTGTTCACTGTGTTGTATAAAAACAGCAGCACTCAACATTCAATAGTGATGGGTTGGTAGAGTTATTTGAATCACAGACTGTATTAGCCTCGCCGCTCACCTGTTCGATGGGGCTATCGATTATGTTGCTGAGACGCTAATGCAAGTCAAATCCAATAGCTAGCCTTTATGGGGCGAGCCAGCCAGCCTTGCCCCATCGGGACGGGCAGACTCTACAACTACGTCAAACTTCAGATGAACCAGATGTTTTCTGGGTAATGTTATCATTATGTAAGTACAGGTCAACCTAGATATGTACCAGGAGATTAGATCATGTTTCATGATGCTGCATACATGCAGCCACTACTAATCTGATGTCCTGTGATAAGCTCCTATCTCCTTCTTTGAGAATGAACCAGAGGGTTATTTTGATCAGACTGCACACAGCGGTCACAACACATATGACGTCCCACTGGGAACACACTGGTTAAATCAACGTTGTTTCCATGTCATTTCATTGAAATGACATAGAACCAATGTGAAAAAGACGTTGAATTGATGTCTGTGCTCAGTGCTCAGTGGGGTGATGTATGGAGAGGGTCTGTGTGGTTTAAAGGCCTTTGTGTTGAGTTCCATACCGTTGGAGAGAAAAACACAGCGAATTTCGCAGACTTATTAGCATCATAATGACCTTACCCGAGGCACACCACAGACCCTCACAAAGCATGATGCCTTACTTTGGTCATTAGTGGCGGCTGCTGCAGTTTGGCAAAGGGGCTCTATTCTCTCTTGGTCATAAATAATCTTACAAAACAGACACTTGATTGTGTTGTGTAGTTATCAACAGATGGAGAGGGAGGAGGAAATAGGAGAAACAGTATCAGTGCTGCCAATATTCATGTGAAACTGGTGTCGAATGGCCGCCATTTTGTGTTCAATGATGGTTAGAAAAAAACCATATTGGAAAACAAAATGTATTGTTTAACTGCTGTTAAACCCATCATCAGCCTGCTGTGTTCAGCCATGTTTGAGTGTTGAGATGATTATGTAACAAGTTGGGTAAGCCTGGGAGATTTCCTGGGAGATTTCCTGAAGCCCAATTCACCAAACACAACTATCTATCTATCTATCTATCGTATGTCTCTCCTCCCCCCTTCCTCTCTCAAAGGAGGAACTGAAACATTTTGATAATGTGCAGTTGAACACAATGTTCACACATGGTCACGTTCCTCATCTCTTACAGAAACCTGCATCGCCATAGCATCATGTTCCCTCATGGCATCACATTGTCAGAAATTGAGGGAGGGAGAAAGAGGTCAGATTTAGAGAAGAGAGATCTGTGCAGGGGACGGAAGTGGTGGCATATGACACTGTGCAGTTATGGACTGTGTGACAGAGCGACCACAGGCTCACACCCACACCCATGCAGAAGCCCGTGTTGGCACCAGAGACACACACAAGTAGCAGATGGCTCCCCTCCACCGGCAGAGCTTTTCTGTTCTGCTCTGGGAGAACAACAGCAAAATTCACAGTGCACAGAAAAGACCAGCGCCCTTCAAACTAACGGCCCATGTGGGCATTAAAAAAACAATGCAATCTGTTTCTCAAGCTATCTGCCCCATTTAGCATAATGCACCTACACACTTCTCTCTTCACCCCATTTGATATCAACACATTTGTTTAAGAAACTAGGCATTCTTATTTATTTAACTAGGCAAGTCAGTTAAGAACAAGTTCTTACTTACAAAGATGGCCTACCCCAGCCAACGATGGGCCAATATTGTACACCACCCTATGGAACTCCCAATCACAGATGGCTGTGATACAGCCTGGAATTGAACCAGGGTCTGTAGTGATGCCTCCAGCTTTGAGATGCTGTGCCCTAGACCACTGTGCCAATCGGGAGTATGTCACTACTTCACAGGAAAGGCATTCGAACAAAACATATCTTTTTTTATCAAAATGCATTCTTGGGCAGAAATGCTTTCTAGAACATGTGAACTTTCATGTGCCTTAATAACAAACTTGTAAATACATATAACATTGTTAAATTAAGAGCCTGGTTGGTTTAGCCACAGAAAAGACAGTAACCTTCTCGCTAGCCATGATTGCCTGAGATAATGGATGGACTGGACATGCCGAGAGATGAGTTCCGATTGGTCTGCCATGTAGCACGCTTCTGTCTATAGCATGAGCTGCTCAGAATGTGTAGGTAATCGTTTCTACCGCGCCTTTTTTGAAAGATACCACGAAGAACTGCAAAAGTGTAGCTACAGCTCTCCAGCATCTGGAGGATGATCCTGCTATGCTGACTCTCTCTGACTGAAAATTATTCAGGCGATGAAGAAATCCCTGATATAGGTCAAAACATTTTCATTGAACCAGAAATTGGCATTGTACATCGTAGAGTCTTCTGAAATGGCGATCAACAGTGTGGTTGTCACGGAAGAACTTGACTGAGTTTTGAAATCACTGGAATGCCCAGTGGAAGCAGAGTGTGATAGCTAAGGAGATGGATGAAATCCATTTGCATTGCTAATTATAGCCTAATGTCAGCTAGCTAACATTGAACCTAGTTGGTTAGCTTTAGCTACCTGCAGATTCATGCATGGTGGCTAGCTATGACAATCAGTTTGTATTGCTAGTAGCATGGGTTGGGATTATTGGCACATTCAAAACAACTGGGAACTCTGGAACTTGGAAATCTCTGACCTCCGACTTCAGTGCGTTCAAGACAACTGGGAACTTGGAAAAAAATAAGCTCCTACTGGGAAAAATCATTTTGAATAGTCATCTAACTCGGAATTCAAACTCGGGAACTCAGGCCTCTTTCTAGAGCCCCAATTTTCCGACCTGAAAATCACTGACGTCATGATTTGACCTCGTCTTGAAAGCACCATTAGGTTCATTGTTTAGCTAGCTAGCTAGCAAGCTACATGTCTAAACAAAAGACTCTGCTTTGCCAGATGATTACATGATCCATCAAGTTAGCCATGTTTGTCTGTGGGTGACTACGGTAATCTATTGTATTTCAAGAATACGTGTACATGTCTAGACAATACTGACCTCTCCACTTAGCTAGATGTGGCTGGGGGGTTGTTATAGCATTTCTTTCACATGAACCATTCATTTAGACAAGTGTGTCTGGGTAAGAATCATCAAATAATTCCTGTGCATGTGCAACTTAGATTTTATTTGATATAGTGTGTGTTTACCGGTAATGTGAAGGACAACATGTCCTGCACCAAAGTCAGATTAGGATGTAGGCCAAGGACTAGATAAAGTGTATTTTTGTTACTACTTTCATCACTTTTAGTCTTGAAATCTTAGGTTATTTACTACACTACCTTACTCAGTTTAGCACATGGCCACACATGTGAATCCTTAAAGAGATGGGTGGGGCTAAGGCTTAAGAGCGTGTGAATAATGCTGAATTGGTGTAGACAAAGTAGAGCTCTCCAGTAGGTTTACCAAAACATTTGAGGTCCATTTTCTCAAATGTGGAGTTACAAGTTTATAAACTTTCAAAGCAGAATTACTTTTCAATTGTTCCTCAACTGCAGTGTATGATATACCATTTTCTAGCTTTGAGTCTCTACTTTTATCCTATGTAAAAAATACAATTTAAAATGTTGCTACATAGGACCGAATTGAGCCTGTCGGTCACATTTGTGAAGGGGAGGGGCATTAAATATGTGTACACTGTACACAAACATAACTAGCAGCAGCAGCTGGCCAGTATTTACAAACCCTTGTTGAGACAAATATAGTAAATGGCAGGAAAAGGTTGGGTAATCACTCTTGACAGTAGAGTTAGCTAGCTAGCTTCTCTAATCTGCTATCCCCATCACCACAGCAGAAAGACTGGCAGGCAGCAGTTGGGTTGAATGGTGAATAACCCTGTGGTAAGAGAAGGGGCAGATTGGCAGAGAAGCTGGATGGCTGCAAAGAATCGGTATTTCCAGTGCCACTCTGAAACAGATGGAGCTGTTGTGTGAGTCTGTCTGATGGCATCATGACACAGGAGAACAAGGCATTAAGGCAGAGACCACAATATGTGTTAATATGTAGCAGATGCCGGCAGGCAGTGTTGAAGCCTTCCTAACACTATTCCAACACCAAGTCAAGGGTACCCAAGACAGGTCCAAGCTCTTAAAAAACATGGTTTGATTTCCTTCTGGATCATTCAAGAGTAATAAAGCTTCCAACTCCTCTTTGTTCATCTTCATCTTCAATACAAACTACAAAAGCAAGCTACTGTATTCGGACCTACACTAGGGCTGGGAATTGCCAGGGACCTCACAATATGATATTATCACGATCCTATATGTATTGCGATTCAATACAGTAATTTTATTGCGATTCCATGTTACAAACATATTGCTCACCATATGTCTGCTGCAGAGGTACAAGAGAGAGGCACGAGAAAACAATTTTTGATCAGTCATGGAAATAAAAGTACTGAAAACAAATTGGCTCCCTACTTAAAAAGAAAGTGGAGATCAAGCTATGAAGGAAAAATACTTAGTGCAGGTACAGCCAACAAGCGCAAAAATAATATTGTGATATTGTCAAAATGATATGATATATTGTCAAAAATAATATCACGATATGTAACTGTATAAAATGTTTTCCCCATCACTAACCTACACTAACCTTACTTGAAGCCAGTTAGTTACCTGTAAGTTACTGTAAAAAGGTACGATATGTTACTGTAAATCCCTGAGAAACTTTGGTTTAACAGTACATTACTGTTACAGTAAAGTGCTGTTAAACCAAAGTTTTGGGGGAATTTACAGTAGCATTTCAAGCATTAGAGCAAGTCAAGCTTTTGCCCTCAAAGGTTTGCAATGCCAGGAAGTTACACGTGTCTAATGAACAGTAACTCAGATAAGGCAGCTAGCTACGTGGCATACTAGGCATCATATGACTTCCTGTCATCAAATTACAGTGAGTCTATTGTCCACAGAACTATATTCCTTCACACACCTACAAGCAGTGCCCACAGGGATCACTCACACATAGTAATGTGAACAAGAGTTTAGCAGCTTTAAGTCATCTCTCACCAGACTACCCATGAAGTATTACAAACTCTACATGTCAAATAACCACGAAGAATGATCATTGAATGCATTGTGTCTTTGTTGAGTTGTGTCTTTGTCGAGTGTCTGTGTTCACTCAAACACACTGGAGTCTTTCCAAGGCCTCTTCAGACTTAAGTGTGTCAGAGAAACATGGCTGTGTACGTGGAGAACACCAGCTTCTTTTATTACAGCTGATCCCAGAAGGATCAGACAGCATAGGCTACTCCATCTCTACAATACTGGGACTATTAATATGATTAGGACCGTTGACACACAGTTTTACTATATCCACTCAGTCAAGAGCTTCAAATAGTTCGCATTGTCACTCTTTCTTTTTCTCACACTTCTTCCTGTAGGTTTGAAATACCTTTTTTTTCTATGTATGAAGGCCTTATTTATACCTGACATTCCAAGCTTTCTTCTCTTCCCACAGGATTGTCTATCTTTAGCAGACACTTTCACGGAAACTGTTATGCAATTTTGCATTACTGTTTATAATGTGTCTGTGTTATTTCTAACTTAAGATACTATAGCCCCTGTGAATGGACATGGCTGTTTAAACATGTGCTTCATGTTATAGGCCTAGTTCATCTTTTGTTACATGCCTAGGAGGGCAATCCAAACATCTTGATCAACATCAAAATGCATTTACAGAACATGACTCCTAGTGACATCACTGCATGGCAGCAATGAGTCAGCATGTGAGCCAGGCAGGAGGAACTGGCAGGGAGGCAGATAGACAGACTAACCCTCTGATAACGATAATTCCTTGTTTACGTGCACCCTGAATAGGGTTCTAACTGGTGGGGCTGAAAACAGAGGAGCTACAGCGGGTTTGTTTAATGTCCGGCTTTTAAGAGAACAATACAGACAGAGGTAGCTCTTTATCCCCCAGCCAAAAGAAAGAGCAGGCAGACAGTCGGACACATTGGCTAAGACAAGGGGAAGATTGTGCCTGTCCAGAGGCTGGGGTTTCATCACAACTGGGTCAGGAGTATTAATGAGCAGATTAAGAAGGTCTGCTGAATCTGTTGGGAAACCAGGAAGAACATTCCATGGATGGTCTCAGAGGAACCTGACATCAACAGTAGCATTACACACCAGCACACAAGTGAATAGACACATGCACATAAATTCCTCTAAGATAAAGCACCCTTAGATAAAAAGGGTGGAACCTTTCACGGAGCCAAATCCATAGAACTCCCCTTAGCTACAGTGGTGTTTACCACACTCATAGTGGTGTTTGCTGTGCTCATAACAGTTTAACATACTACAGGACAGCTTCTGAAGTCCTGGTGAGATGACTTGAATGTTTGTATGCACAGCATATGTCACATGTAAAGGTACCACAAAGAAAACCTTGGTAGCCTCCAGTTTTAAATTAGGCCTATTAGCAGTGCAGAGACCACCCATACTTACTGTAGGCATTCTCAACACATCTCATCCAGACACTACTTACTGTAGGCATTCTCAACACATCTAATCCAGACACTACTTACTGTAGGCATTCTCAACACATCTAATCCAGACACTACTTACTGTAGGCATTCTCAACACATCTCATCCAGACACTACTTACTGTAGGCATTCTCAACACATCTAATCCAGACACTACTTACTGTAGGCATTCTCAACACATCTAATCCAGACACTACTTACTGTAGGCATTCTCAACACATCTCATCCAGACACTACTTACTGTAGGCATTCTCAACACATCTAATCCAGACACTACTTACTGTAGGCATTCTCAACACATCTCATCCAGACACTACTTACTGTAGGCATTCTCAACACATCTCATCCAGACACTACTTACTGTAGGCATTCTCAACACATCTCATCCAGACACTACTTACTGTAGGCATTCTCAACACATCTCATCCAGACACTACTTACTGTAGGCATTCTCAACACATCTCATCCAGACACTACTTACTGTAGGCATTCTCAACACATCTCATCCAGACACTCCAGTAATACAATGCCACACTCACTATCCCCATCAAATCTTAAAGCGCTGCAAACAAGTAGAGAGAATCTGGCTTTCCACTTAGTGCTCTCCCTCCTACTCCCTTTCACTGTCTCTCAGTAACACTCAAAGAGCACACAGACAGTTTATCTAATTATCTAGAATTTTAAATGCCTGTAAGCGAGTTCTGCACCGACAGGACTGCAGAACTGTTGTTACAGCTAAGGTTCCACAAGACTTGGGGTAGTTTCTCTCAAAAGACAAGTCCAATCGTTAGGATTTGCATTTAAAGTTCAATTTCTCCTGGATAAGCCTTTGGTTAGAGTAACCAAGAGCATCTTTATTCTGCGTAATAGGTACTACCAGATGGTTGATTGTGTCTTAAGGTATTTTGCATACACCATTTTCTACTAGTATAGTAGGGTGACGAATCATTTTGCATTCAAAGCGTGTGTATGTGTGTGAATGCGTGTGTGCGTGCATGTTTAGTGTGCATAAGAGGCTTAGCCTGGGGGAGGTTATATAATGCTACAGGTTTATCGCTTTCTCTCTGCGTGCTCCCGCTGTAGCACCATACCCAGACCCAGACCTAGACCCAGACCTAGACCTGGCCGCAGACCTAGACCCAGACTCAGACCTCGACCTAGACCCAGACCTAGACTTAGACCTAGACCCAGACCTGGCCGCAGACCTAGAACCAGACCTAGACCCAGACCTAGCCCCAGACTTAGACAGAGACCCAGACCTAGCCCCAGACTTAGACAGAGACCCAGACCTAGACCCAGACCTAGCCCCAGACCAGGAGTCAGAGTTAGGAGTGAAGTGAAAGAGAGAGCACTTACTGACCACTATAATCTCAACAGAGGGCTGTTTATGCTTAGTCATTATGAAAAGCTGCTTTGTCTGTCTTCTCCTTTGTCCAGTCAGTCTCACATCCACTAGTGCAGGACAGACAGATACAGTACATTACCATAGGAGTTTGGCCTGAAGTTCCCCTAACATACATCCTCTGTCTGAACCACAGTCTAGCCCACAGAGCATCTCACCAAGTCACCACTACTGCCAGCACATACCAGGTACCATAAACTCTTGACCTCCTTTTTAGACCATGTACATTTAGACCATGTGTCTTGTACATTTCCTCCATCCATCTTGCAGAGTTCAAATCATTTGTATTTTATTGAACCTTTATTTAAGCAGGGAGTCATTCTGAGACCATGTTCTCTTTTGCAGATGAGCCCACTATACACATCAGTAAACAACTATTATGCTATACATATCTATTAGAAAATACATGAAAAGCAAACACAAAACACAAAAAGCAAAACACAATCACATGAAACAAACACATTCTTCAGTAAAAGGCCCTCTAACATCCCCCTAAATTTCCCTATAGGCACCAACTCCACCAACTTTAAGGACTTTTGGAGATCATTCCTGATGAAAGGTGCAAAGAAACAAAATGCAGATTTACCTGACTCGGTGGCGATTGAAGGGATCTCCAGGGTTAGCCACTCCTGAGTCCGGGTCTGGTAACTTATACGTCTGAAGGTTAACAAAGAGGTAAGGTATGGCGGAAGTTTATGCAAGAGGGCTTTATAGACAAAAAGAGCGCAATGCATCGATCTACAAGATTTTAAGGAGGGCTGGCCTACTTTCTGGTACAAAATGAAATGATGTGTACTGAACCTGTAATTACCCAAATTCGCTATGATAAACCCTGTTCAAAGGCTTCAATACGGTGGCAGCTGCATTCATATAGACTATATCGCCATAGTCAATATCTAGAATTAATGTTGACTGAATGATTTGTTTTCTGCTATTTAACTAAAGACAGGACCTGTCCCTATAGAAGAAGCCTATTTTAATTCTTAATTTCTTAACCAACTCATCAACATGCCTTTTGAAAGATAGCGTTTCATCAATCCAGATGCACAAATATTTATGGGACATGATCAATGAGGGCACCATCCATAGTATGTATGCATAAATCATGAGATACATTTTTACGTGATTTGGAAAATAACATATACTTGGTTTTAACTGCATTAAGTACCAATTTCAACTAAACAAAGGTTTTCTGCAGGGCAATAAAGGAAGATTGAAGCTCTGACAGAGCCTTTTCAGCTGTGGGGGCAATAGAATACACTACAGTGTCATCTGCATACAGGTATTTCTTTTTTACAGATTGAACCAATAGTGTTAATGTAAATAGTGAAGATGTCCCGCCTACTCATGTTCCCTTTCTCTGGCGCTCGACGGTCTACTCACCACCGGACCTGGCAGCCCACATTACGCACATCTGCTCCCCATCGTTATGCACACCTGGACTTAATCATTAACTTGATTACTTCCCCTTTATTTAGCCCTCAGTAGCCTCAGTAGCCTCAGTCTTCAGGCAGTATTGGTTTTGTTTACGTTCAGTACGCTACTCCTGTTTTGTTTATCATCATGCTTCTTATTATTAAACTCACCTTCTGCATCTGCTTTTTGACTCCCTGTGTATACGATACAGAATACTGCCTGTCATCTACACCAACATCACGACCAGCTGGCTCCACTGGGTACGACCATGAAATAATTCATCCATGTTCTCCACCGCCTCCAGACCACCAGCGAGGTTCTCCATACCTATGATGGAGGGCCTCCTACCACATGTCGTCACAGTGAGCCAGTCACCCAGCCTACCCAGCCATCTGACCAGGTTAACCATGCCCGACTGTCCCTTCTGGAGAAGTATGATGGTACTCCATCGAAATGCCGTGGCTTCCTACTCCAGTGCTCCCTCTATTTCGCCTATCAGACAGGAGCCTCCACCACTGAGATGTCCAAGGTTGCCACGGTCATTTCCCTGCTGACCAGACGGGCATTGGAGTGGGCTACGGTCATCTGGGACAGATGAGAGGAGGAACTGGGTTCCTATGAGAGGTTCATGGCTCTGTTCAGTGGGCCTTCAACCATCCTCCAGAGGGCAGAGAGGGAGGTGAGCGACCAGCAGGGTGCCCAGACCGCTGCGGAGTACAACCTCACCTTTCGGGCTGTGGCAGTGGATGGAATGTGCCGGCGCTCTGCACTCTATTCCACAGTGGACTGCGCAAGGTGGTCCAGATGGAGTTGGCATGTCGAGAAGACAACATATCCTTGGAAACTCTCATCGCGATGGACATCCGTCTGGATAGCCTTCTTCGGGAGCGCCAGTGTCCACCTCGTCACTCGTCTCCCTCCTTTGACTGTCCTGAGGCAGAGCCTGAACCCATGGAGGTAGGGGCCAAACTTCTCCGCAGCAGAGCGGCATCGCCGGAGACAGCTGGGGCTCTGTCCCTATTTCGGCCAGGAGTGGCACCAGCTTCAGCGGTGTCCAGTGTGTCCCAACCCGGGGTCCTCTAGAGCAGAGAGGTGGCCCCATGACCATCCATCTCCCATGGTAGGCATGAGTATTCTATTATCATCATTTTCCACCAAACTCTTTCTGGTTCCCTGACTGGCTGTCCCTCAAGTGTTGTCTCTACAGCTCTAGTGGACTCCGGTTCCGCTGGTAAGTTCATCGACCAGGCCCTTGCCTCCTCCCTGAACTTACCGCCTGGGGACCAGAATTCCCGGAGGACCTGACCTGCTTTCCCACACCCACGTTTGTGGAGGGTCCTGTGAGTCCCCTCCAGTCTATCAATCTGTCCTCCTGAATTGTTGGCCCTGTGTGTTGGGACGTATATGTGAATATTTGCCAGGCTCTGGAGAGGGAACCCGCTCCTGCTACCTGCCCTCCAGTGCGCATCTATGTCCCCACGGGGGTGAGAGATTGGCTGTTGACCTGGGCACACACATCCCTCGCCGCTGGACACCCAGGTATCACCCGCACCACCATCCAATCCCTCTCCAACGAACAGGTGGAGAGGACCAACCAGGAGCTGGGGAGGTTCCCAAGGAGTCACTGCCAGGCCTGGCAGGGGGAGTGGACCAGGTTCCTTCCCTGGGCCGATTATGCCCAGAAATCACTTCGTCACTCCTCCACCGGATTTCCTTCAAGGGTGTCCTGGGATATCAGCCGGCCCTGCTTCCATGGACTCTGAGCCAGACAGGCCCCTGCAGTTGACGAGTGGTTACGACGATCGTCCACTGCGGTGGTGGGAACGCCATTAAGGCCTGATTGGTGGATTGTTGCAGAGATGTCTGTCCTTCTGGAAGGTTCTCCACAGAGGAACTCTGGAGCTCTGTTAGAGTGACCATTGGGTTCTTGTTCACCTTCCTGACCAAGGCCCTTCTCCCCCAATTGCTCAGTTTGGCTGGGTGGCCAGCTTTAGGAAGAGTCTTGGTGGTACAAAACTTCTTCCTTTTAAGAATGATGGAGGCTACTGTGTTCTGGGGGACCTTCAACGCTGCAGAAATGTTTTGGTATCTTTCCCTAGATCTGTGCCTCGACGCTCTACAGACAATTCCTTCGACTTCATGGCTTGGTTTTTGCTCTGACATGCACTGTCAACTGTGGGACCTTCTATAGACAGGTGTGTGCCTTTCCAAATCATGTCCAATCAATTGAATATACCACAGGTGGACTCAAATAAAGTTTTAGAAACATCTCAAGGATGATCAATGAAAACAGGATGCACCTGAGCTCAATTTCGTGTCTAGTAGCAAGGGTCTAAATAGTTAAGTAAATAACGTATTTTGGTTTTCAAAAAAACAGTTTTCACTTTGTCATTATGGTGTATCGACGAGATCGACGAGGAAAAACATTTATTGAATCAATTTTAGAATAAGGCTGCAACGTAACAAAATGTGGGAAAAGGGAATGGGTCTGAATACTTTCTGAATGCACTGTACGTTACAGAAGAGAACTGGGCCAACAATTGATCCCTGTGGGACACCCTTTGTTATGTCCAGAAAACCTGATTTAACACCATCAGTAAATACATACTGTATTCTGTCCTTTAAATCACTTCCAACCAGCTACACACAGCCTGGTCCAGGCCAGTTGATGATAGCCTCTGAATAAGTAATGGGTGATCCACAGTGTCGAAGACTTCAGACAGGTCAATTAAAAGGAATTTTATTTATTTTACTAGGCAAGTCAGTTAAGAACAAATTCTTATTTTCAATGACGGCCTAGGAACAGTGGGTTAACTGCCTATTTAGGTTTGAACCGTGTCAGCTCGGGGATTTGAATTTGCAACCTTCTGGTTACTAGTCCAACGCTCTAACCACTAGGCTACCCTGCAGCCCCATATACATTTCGAAGTTAAAGCATTTCAAAGCTTTAGTAGACAATGGCGCTGGAGGGGACGGCTGCCGTTTTAAGGGCACCAAACCAACTGTGGTCTTTTGTGTTTTTTGTTTTGCATTGTTTGTAACTTATTACGTCCATAATTTTATTTGATATTTACCAAGGATTCTACAATTTTTGCAAAAGAGTTTGGAAATGGGACAATCATTATTTAGGTCACACGGGCCACCTCCTTTGTAGAGGGCGGCAGCGTAGCCTAGTGGTTAGAGCATTGGACTAGTAACCGGAAGGTTGCGAGTTCAAACCCCCGAGCTGACAAGGTACAAATCTGTCGTTCTGCCCCTGAACAGGCAGTTAACCCACTGTTCCCAGGCCGTCATTGAAAATAAGAATGTGTTCTTAATTGACTAGAGAAGGAGAGGAATTTCCACGCTTCAGTGCATTAACTGTTTAACATCAGCCGAGTCTGAGAAAGAACTTAGAAAGTAGCTAGATACATTTTCTTGGTTGAGGAAGTGCATCTATTTCTCAATATCTGGAAAAGCTGCCAATCAGCTACAGAGTCCATTTTTCTATCCTTGGCCCAGGCCTGATTACTCATCATAACAACATCTGAAAGTTCTATAGAGAACCAAGGATTTGTTCTATTTTATACTCTAAGGCGCTTAAAGGGAGTGTGTTTGCCAGAGAGATAAAAATAGATGCTAATTCAGGGTCAGGCATGCAGCTGATAGAGAAGTCAGAGTAATACACATCATGAAGAAAAGCTTGTGGGGGGAAAATGTTTCTTCATAATTATATGAGAATCAGTGTTAATCTGTTTGGTATCCCTAATTGGACAGTGATCACTGAGATTATTAGCAAAGACACCACTGGAGAAATACTTATGGGCAGGGGTGAAAGTAGATTTATGTGCCTAAGTAGATCTCTATGTGCCTAAAATACTACACTGAACAAAAATACAAACACAACATGTAAAGTGTTGGTCCCATGTTTCATGAGCTGAAATAAAAAATCCCAGAAATGTTCCATTCGCACAAAAAGCTTACATCTCTCAAATTTTGCGCACAAATTTGTTTACATCCCTATTAGTGAGCATTTCTCCTTTGCCAAAATAATCCATCCACCTAACATGTGTGGCATATCAAGAAGCTGATTAAACAGCATGATCATTATACAGGTGCACTTTGTGCTGGGGAAAATAATACACCACTTTACAATGTCAAATTTTGTCACACAACACATTGCCACAGATGTCTCAAGTTGACAGAGCCTGCAATTGGCATGTTGCCGGAAGGAATGTCCACCAGAGCTGTTGCCAGATAATTTAATGTTTATTTCTCTACCATAAACTGCCTCCAATGACCACGTATAACCATGCCTGCCAAGGACCTCCATATCCGGCTTCTTCACCTGCGGGATCGTCTGAGACCAGCCACCCGGACAGCTGATGACACTGAGGACTTTTTCTGTCGTTAAATAAAGCCCTTTTGTGGGGGGAAAAATAATTATAATTGGCTGGGTCTGGCTCCCAAGTGGGTGGGCCTATGCCCTCCAAGGCCCACCCATGGCTGCACTCCTGGCCAGTTATGTGAAATCCATTGATTGGGGCCTTATGAATTGATTTAAATTGACTGATTTCCTTATATGAACTGTAACTCAGTCAAATCTTTTAAACTGTTTCAATTTGCTTTTATATTTTTGTTCAGTATAAATAAAGCCTTGATCACCAGAATAATGTCATACATTTATAGAATGATCAATGCATCATCAACAATCTAGTTGACATCGGTAAAGTTTTCCCTTTCATTTCTGCTTTTCTCACAGAGCGAGGATTTCCAAATGACATCATTTCCCATTCCGATCTTGTCTCATCGCTGCAACTCCCCCAATGGGCCCGGTAGAGGCAACGGTCGAGTCATGCGTCCTCTGAAACATGACATACCAAACCGCACCGCTTAACACCCACGGCTTAAGCCGTAAGCCAGCCAGACAAATGTGTCAGAGGAAACACCGTTCAACTGATTCATTAGAAATCTTACAATGTGATTTTCTGGATTTTGTTTTCTCATTTTGTCTGTCATAATTGAAGTGTACCTATGATGAAAATTACAGGCCTCTCTCATCTTTTTAAGTGGGAGAACTTGCACAATTGGTGGCTGACTAAATACTTTTTTGCCCCACTGTATCTGCTCCGAATTAAGATTCAACGATGTCTACAGAAAGAATGGGGTGTCAGCTATGAAATGACACATTGACTTACTGAACTACAGTAAGTGAAATGAATTTACACCCAGTAATAGAATTACGTTAATGAAATTTCATCACGAGTCCCTGATCTGTACTACATAGGAATGCATAATTATGGATATGAATGTAATTCTCTTCATGATGTTGTATCCTAAATAGGTACACAAAGGTATGTAATAGTCACCTTTGCATATTCGGGTATTATTCGTTATCCTCCCTCCTCATGAGGGAGAGAAATGTGAAAATATCTTAAAGATATGTGGGTTTTTGGTAACTGAATTTGAAGGCACAAGGCAACGTTTCTTAAACTTACAGAAGGCAGACAAATGTCTCCAAAACTAAATACAAGTGTTGATATTAGTTGGCCGGGGTATTTACTTCAGCATTGTGTTTTGATGTATTTCTAATACCTTTTAAGACTTTTTCTGCTAGATGGTTACTAAGTTCCCTTTTCCATCTGTTTGACCAGAAATAAGAGCCTTTGCTTATTCCAAATGTTTGGGATTTTTAGGATGGTTGGAAAATGTATATTTGCCTTCATTTCTCAAAAAATATGAACTCTTAGCTTTCATTTGACACCGAATTGTACATGCTCCTATGAACTTCACATGTTGGTGCTCATGGGTCCTTTTACATGGAAATGACTTATAGTACACATTATTGAGCTGGAGGATCTGCTGAATTAGTGTGGAAGGATTAGATTGTAATTTGTGGAAATCTGTGAAATCTATGCACATCAATGTGTTTCTATATTAAGGCCTGGTTTTAAAGACTCATTAAAGTAATTTGTTTAACTACTTCAGAGCATTTCATAGAATCCTGAGCAGTTCAAACACGGGTGAAATGAATGTTGCTACTCTTGCTTACCATTGTGCCAAATAGGAAATCATAATCAGTTTGGGTCATTTTGTGATAAATCCTTAAATACTTTTTCCACTTGATCTGACACAGCAAACTAGGTCAAATAGAGAAATCTGTGACCTGATAAATGGATTTCCAACATGATTCCATTACCAAACAACTGAATACGAGTAGCATAAACTGTTGTGTGAGATGATGTAAACTAGAGGGAGATGGAGAAACTCCTGTGGCCAGAGGAGCCTTTGTTTTGAGAGGAGAGGGGAGGGGCAGAGTGAGAAAGGGCACCTGGAACCTAGACTATTACAGGTGGAGAGGCGAAGAAGGAGAGTAGAAACCCCCTCTCTCCAGTGGCCACTGATCTTCACACACACACACACACACACACACACACACACACACACACACACACACACACACACACACACACACACACACACACACACACACACACACACACACACACACACACACACACACCTTCTGACCTGTCTCAGGTAATAGAAGTTGTACACTCAGTAGACTTGTGTGTTGGGTATTCAGCTCAGACCCATCAAACCTTCCATTCGGTTTCCAGCAGTAGAGAGCGGTACTGTGGAATGTGTGACATTCCAGAGGAGCTTCCAGCCCAACACTACCCACAACAAAACCTCTCTAGTCTCCAGCCCACCACTTCTGTCTCCAGGCTGGGTTCACTTGAACCCTGGCCTTTCAAGATAATCGTTCCAATGCTTGATCAATGTTTGCATCCTTGTCATCGTGAGGGTTAAAGGAAACTAGTCAGTTAGAGGAAATCAGTTAGTTTCGTAAGCTTATACAGTACCAGTAAACAATAAAACAGCCAATCGCCTGTGACATTGTGTCACAACAGATAACAGCACACGCTAAATGGAAACTCTAGCTGGTGGGTAGATAATGACAATAAAAATATAATCTGTATCTCAAAGCAGGATACCAATGTTCCTGCCTCCTACACAATGCATCAGTGGTAGGTGGCTCATCCATCCCCACCCAGGAAGAGTCTGATCTTTAGACTATCTACCTGTCTGCACTGATCTGTAACAATTGAACAAGTTAAAGCCAGTCAAATAATGGGCATCAGCTTATTGCTTACACTTGTCAAGAAAGGAAATAAACTACAAACCCCTGTCTCCAGTGCAGCCAAGTAGACTAGCCAGGCAAATATAACATTAGGGAACTAAGTCCTGTTGGCTGTCTGTTAGAGGAAGAGATTAAGGGAAGAGGAGAAAGGAAAGGAGCGTGGGGGTTGAGGAAGTGGTGGGCTTCCACCGAGGGCTTCTGATAGAGTAGAGGTTTATGAGGGAGTTGGGGTACGCAGGTCAGAAAAGGTCCAATCATATGTCTGAGCCAAAAGGGGAGGTAGTGGGTGGTGGCTGTTAATGCTGCCAGGACTGAGCAATTCAACAATATTGTATGAAGCTTTTTTAACCATTGTAAGTAATCCCATCAACGTCTGAGGCAAAGCAATGCTTGGACCTTTTGCCTCATAAGTCTGACACATCTAGCGAATTAATCATCAACATCCTTCCCTCCACACTCCTTCAGGGCTATGATTAGGGCTGTGACGATCATAGAATGATCATAGGTTATTGGTTAGACAAATGACCGTGGTCACCGTTAAAATAGTTTGAATAGCATTTGTTTTTTTAAATACGTACATTTTCCTATTGCCTCCGCTCATGACATAGGTTGCGTTCCCCTGCAAAGACGTTGCATGCATCAACCAATGGTTGCGTGCCACATCTTCGACTGTGCCGTTGGAAACCAGATTGCTATAACATAGGATGCGGTTAGCTTATAGGTAAAATACCTATCCTGGTGTTGTAAGATTTGGCAGGCGTCAGCAACGCCTGGGCAGAGGAATGGGCCCTGAATGTGCTGCTGCTGCAGGGAGGAGGCATTGCTACAACACCTTGCTTGTTTCAGCCAGCCGCAACAAAGTTTCATCATGTTGTAAAGACTCAACCGCACGAAAGCAAGGCTGTTTTTATTTATTTACAGTTATTGGAGGTCATTGTATTTTCATGGTGGTCTTCATCCATAATCTTTGGTTACATGATTATACAGTAATTGTGCCAGACCTAGCTATGATTATATCATGATTTAGTTCAACTCCTCAGTCTAGACAGACCAGGGAGAAACTGAGACCCTGGCCCTGTGGGGAAGTCTTTCTTTGTGACTCACAACCATTTACAGCCAGGAATGCAGGGACAGGGAGTGTTTGCTGAAGTGGGTGTGAGACGGGAGTCATCAAGGTTAATGCTGGTTAGTGGTTACCTAGCCAACTCATCTTCACCAGGGAATGAACCATAAAAGTTCAAACTGATTACATGACCTCACCATCCCAACAACATGTGTTTGAAAGCCTTGTGTTTTGTGGGTCTTACAGGGCAAACTGAAACAAGCAATGTCAGTCATTACATTTTAATCACTTAGCAGACACTCTCTTCCAGAGTGAGTCCATACATTTTCATACTGGTCCCCTGTGGGAATCAAAGCACCATGCGCTACCAACTGAGTTACACGGGACCACATGACATGGAAAGGTAAAGAGTGTTTTTAGTGAGGGCAGTGAGGGCAGTCGTTTCTGGTACGGTTAATGAGTGTTGGGTTACTGTAAATGTTTGTCTGTTTCTGTTTGCACAAGCTCAACCGAGATCCATTATCAGCCAGCTACAAACAAACAGGCTGAATAGGTCCAAGCCTGATTTCCCCACCTTGCTGTTTGCAGTATGCTTAGGCTTGTACAGTTAACCCAAACAGGCATTATTATTCTCTCCAGGAGAGTAACATTCCAGATGCTAGTAACTACTATAGGCCTGCACTGTTTTATTTCTGGTTTATCTATGTTGGCCTAGTTCCAAGAGGTTATTAGATAGACTGTAGAGCCGTTTTTACCTGAAATGTTAGGTTTCATTTCCTTCAAGCCTCACCTTTGGACACTTTCTTTTCCTTACTATGTATCTGTGTTTTAAGTATTACTCTCGCTAGAGCCCCACTACTAACATCACATTGAAAGTGCAGAAATCAGGCCTTGTTAGATGGATCAGCTGCAAGAGCCAATGATATATTCTGACAACAACCTGTTTTCTGTTAAAAGCAGGAGTATCAATACAGTGGTGTTACCTTACTGTATCAGATGTCTGTATTCAGACTGGGGCCCACTATGCTGCTCACCCAGGGGAAGCTCCAGTCAACACAGAACAGCACAATGAATAGAATAGACACCCTGACTCTCACAGCCACCACGTCAGATCTATAAAGGGAAGGTCACACTCTTATTATTGACTCCGCGGGTTTCCCTGTCACTGAATGAATGCTAAGTTGAATACACAAAAAAATGTAAAGCCTTGGCGTACCCGTGCTAGCCTGTAGTGTAACCGTGCTAGCCTGTAGTGTACTCGTGCTAGCCTGTAGTGTACCCATGCTAGCCTGTAGTGTATCCGTGCTAGCCCCGTGCTAGCCTGTAGTGTACCCGTGCTAGCCTGTAGTGTACCCGTGCTAGGCTGTAGTGTACCCGTGCTAGCCTGTAGTGTACCCGTGCTAGCCTGTAGTGTACACGTGCTAGTCTGTAGTGTACCCGTGCTAGCCTGTAGTGTACCCGTGCTAGCCTGCAGTGTACCCGTGCTAGCCTGTAGTGTACCCGTGCTAGCTTGTAGTGTACCCGTGCTAGCTTGTAGTGTACCCGTGCTAGCCTGTAGTGTACCCGTGCTAGCCTGTAGTGTACCCGTGCTAGCCTGTAGTGTACCCGTGCTAGCCTGTAGTGTACCCGTGCTAGCCTGTAGTGTACCCGCGCTAGCCTGTAGTGTACCTGTGCTAGCCTGTAGTGCACCTGTGCTAGCCTGTAGTGTACCCGTGCTAGCTTGTAGTGTACCCGTGCTAGCCTGTAGTGTACCCGCGCTAGCCTGTAGTGTACCCGTGCTAGCCTGTAGTGTACCCGTGCTAGCCTGTAGTGTACTCGTGCTAGCCTGTAGTCTACCCGTGCTAGCCTGTAGTGTACCCGTGCTAGCCTGTAGTGTACCCATGCTAGCCTGTAGTGTACCCGTGCTAGCCTGTAGTGTACCCGTGCTAGCCTGTAGTGTACCCGTGCTAGCCTGTAGTGTACCCGTGCTAGCCTGTAGTGTACCTGTGCTAGCCTGTATGTGTACTTATGCTGAATTAATTGCAAAGAATCAGACCTAAAGTTTTTTTTGGATATGGCTAGAAATGCACAACTAAATAATAACAAATTGTAATAACAGGTGCATTATTTGTGTGTGTTTATTTGTGTTTGTCTTCCTCTGCTAACTAATCAATGGAAATACAAACTAATGGTCTACTCTTCATCAATAATACAGTTGGCCACTTAATCTCCCTCATCATCCATTTTACAGCTCTACATACTAACCATAGCAGACACATCGGGGGCTGCAGACATCACAGTACTTACTAATCTATTTATTGCAGTACAATACTGGGTAACTGTATACACCTCACTCAGATCACAATGTAAATACATGGCGGCTATGGAGCAAATCCATATAGCTCATATGATGAAGTAATGCATGTAATAATGGTACACATTTAGCATACACTGTAGTGCCTGATACACATATTTACCCACAGAAAAGACGCACCCATGTGACTTCAATTTACTCAAATATCCTCACAGCAGTCCTGTTGCCTATAGTGACGATGGCATAATGAAACACAAGAACCAGTGTCTGATGTTCCTCAACACGATTCACGGCTTGCTAGGGCTGGCTAGCGAAATAGACTTGGCTACACTTCAGCAGAATCATTTTAAAAAGCTCTTGAGGACTGTCTCCTAGGGCCTCACAGACTTCATGCAGACTGACTAAATGAGAGGAGACTAGGCTGATTGTGTAGAAACTAGGCAGCTCACGGACAATGGTGCGGCAAGAAGAAAGAGAATAATTTCACCCAATTTTGCCTCCTCTCGCTCTGAGGAGTGGAGCTTCTATAGGCAACATCCATGGTGGAAAAAAGACTGAGTGCTGACATTTGTCACAATGGACAGTAGGGTTATTATCATTGCTTTAGAGTGGGGCAGCAGCAACCATATCAAGAGTAGATGGGATACATGTGTCATACATTTTAACACTGGCATTCCTAATGTGAATCTCAATGTTAAGGATAGGACACAGAAAAACACCATGTATTTCTCTCACTAATCTAAATGGATTTTGGTTGGATTAAAAAAAGGTTTATCTGTCTGGTGTTATGAGATGGATAGTGAGGGGATTGGAATAGGACTCTTCTGAATGTATAGCCTCTGATAGGAACACAGAGTATTCCTGCACCCTATTCATCAGGTCGTAATGTTTCACCAATCACTGTATAGAAAAACATGACTGGCAAATCATGACTACATTAAGACAATTTCTCAGGTCACAGACAGGGCATTTAAAACAGTCTGTCATTGATCAGATTTAGAGCCAAGGCATTTAACGGATGATGATGCCATAAATCAAATAGGGCAGCCATTGCATTTAAAAGGATGATTTCATTGATCACATAACTAAGCATTTACATTGAAGTATGGTGTCATGGCTGAGAAAGAGCATGAAATGGAGCCAGAATATCTTAACCTAAAGAGTCTTCATTCAGCAGGGAAATACCATATATCACACTGAGGCGATACCATGGTCTAGTCAAGTGTTTCACAGTAGAAGTCTAATTTTTTTAATTTGACCTTTATTTAACCAGGCAAGTCAGTTAAGAACAAATTCTTATTTTCAATGACGGCCTAGGAACAGTGGGTTAACTGCCTAATGTGAGTGCTTTGTGTGTATTCATAGACTATCTACTTAAAACTGCCCAAGCAATGAGGTATCTTGGAATGAATTGCAAAAATCACTGAAGCTGGATCCAGTCTTATATCTCCCTCTCTAACTTTAAGCACCAGCTGTCAGAGCAGCTTACCGATCACTGTACCTGTACACAGCCAATCTGTAAATAGCACACTCAACTAACTCATCCCCTTATTGTTATTTATATTCTTGCTCTTTTGCACCACAGTATCTCTACTTGCACATCATCATCTGCACAGCTATCACTCCAGTGTTAATGCTAAATTGTAATTATATTGCCTCTATGGCCTATTTATTGCCTTACCTCCCTACTCTTCTACATTTGCACACACTGTACATACATTGTTCTATAGTGTTATTGACTGTACGTTTGTTTATGTATAACTCTATGTTGTAGTTTTTGTCTAACTGCTTTGCTTTATCTTGGCCAGGTCGCAGTTGTAAATGAGAACTTGTCCTCCACTTGCCTAACTGGTTAAATAAAAGTGAAATAAAATGAATAAATAAACACCTTCACCTTGCTGGTATGTAGGTCATTAGGCCAACCACGCTGGGTGACATGAGGGTGTTAGGGTGCTAGGCTGATGACAACACCTCCCCACTAACACTACCCCCCAAGTGTCTGTGTCATCAGAGTACGCCCTTATTAGTCCCATCAGTCATCATAGGGATGTGTGCTCGCCGGGCTGGAGCCTGGTGAGTGCCTCTCTGGTGTCAAGTGCACAGTCAGGTCTAATATGACCTCACATAACATATCACAGTAAATATTGTACAACTCTTGTAATACCATCTGTCACAGGTCTGCAAACATGGGACGGTCCTTAATCCAGTAATACATACATAGACATGTCAAGGTGTGTCAGACTCAAACAGTCAAGGACACTAAGAAATGTTGGATTGAATTCACCATGTCACACATGATTCAGACAGGAAAACATTCGTATTCAAACTTACTAATAAGATACCTGAATAACACATGTAGTATAATGTAATTTCAAATTTTGATCAGATCCATCTGCAAGTGTTCACCAAGAAAGCAAACAGATTGAAGAGGAACTTGGCAAGTCATATGATGGATGCTTGCAGAATACTTTGCATTAGTCAGACTACATTAATAGAGATTCTGGGAAGGGTTTGCATTTCAAGTAACCATACCTGCCAACGTGGAGGGCCAAAGTCTCAATGCCTAATATATGCTTTATATCTCACTAGCCTCGTGTGCCAGTCTGTGACCTCACAAATCTGAAAACTCTGTACTGTATAGAGAATTTGGTTGCAAGCAAGGAACTGTTTAATAATGTTGTGTAATGGTCAAATATCATGTGAAAGAGAGGAAGTGTTACGGTTTTCTTCCGTCGAAGGAGAGTCGGACCAAAATGCAGCGTGGAAATTTTGATACACGTTTAATAAAGATGAAACACGAACAATACAAAAACAATAAACGGAACGTGAAAACCTATACAGCCTATCTGGTGACAACAAACACAGAGACAGGAACAATCACCCATCAAACACTCAAAGAATATGGCTGCCTAAATATGGTTCCCAATCAGAGACAACGATAATCACCTGCCTCTGATTGAGAACCAATTCAGACAGCCATAGACTATGCTAGAAAACCCCACTAAGCCACAATCCTAAATCCTACGAAAAAACCCAATACTAAACACACCACATAATAAACCCATGTCACACCCTGGCCTGACCGAAATAATAAAGAAAACACAAAATACTAAGACCAGGGCGTGACAGGAAGGTGCAATAACTTTTTGAATAAGGGTAATTCATCAGGTTCTCCATTTACAGTTGAAGTCGGAAGTTTACATACGCCTTCGCCAAATACATTTGAACTCAGTTTTCCTGACATTGCTTACATTTAATCCTAGTAAAAATTCCCTGTCTTAGGTCAGTTAGGATCACCACTTTATTTTAAGAATGTGAAATGTCAGAATAATAGTAGAGTGAATAATTTATTTCAGCTTTTATTTCTTTCATCACATTCCCAGTGGGTCAGAAGTTTACGTACACTCAATTAGTATTTGGTAGCATTGCCTTTAAATGGTTTAACTTGGGTAAAACGTTTAGGGTAGCCTTCCACAAGCTCCCCGCAATAAGTTGGGTGAATTTTGGCCCATTACTCCTGACAGAACTGGTGTAACAGTCAGGTTTGGAGGCCTCCTTGCTCACACAGGCTTTTTCAGTTCTGTCCACAAATTTTCTATGGGATTGAGGTCAGGGCTTTGTGATGGCCACTCCGATACCTTGACTTTGTTGTCCTTAAGCCATTTTGCTACAACTTTGGAAGTATGCTTGGGGTCATTGTCCATTTGGAAGAACCATTTGCAACCAAGCTTTAACTTCCTGACTGATGTCTTGAGATGTTACTTCCACAGAATTTTCTTCCTCGTGATGCCATCTATTTTGTGAAGTGCATCAGTCCCTCCTGCAGCAAAGCACCCCCACAACATGATGCTGCCACCCCCGTGCTTCACGGTTGGGATGGTGTTCTTTGGCTTGCAAGCCATTCCCCTTTTTCCTCCAAACATAACGATGGTCATTACAGTTCTATTTTTGTTTCATCAGAACAGAGGACATTTCTCCAAAAAGTATGATATTTGTCCCCATGTGCAGTTGCAAACCGTATGGCTTTTTTTATGGCGGATTTGGAGCATAGGCTTCTTCCTTGCTGAGCGGCCTTTCAGGTTATGTTGATATAGGACTCATTTTACTGTAGATATAGATAATTTTGTACCTGTTTCGTCCAGCATCTTCACAAGGTCCTTTGCTGTTGGTCTGGGATTGATTTGTACTTTTCGCACCAAAGTACGTTCATATCTAGGAGACAGAACGCGTGTCATTCCTGAGCGTTATGACGGCTGCGTGGTCCCATGCTGTTTATACTTGCGTACTTTTGTTTGTACAGTTGAACGTGATACCTTCAGGCGTTTGGAAATTGCTCCCAAGGATAAACCAGACTTGTGGAAGTCTACAATTTATTTTGTGAGGTCTTGGCGGGTTTCTTTTGATTTTCCCATGATGTCAAGCAAAGAGGCACTGAGTTTGAAAGTAGGTCTTGAAATACATCCACAGGTACACCTCCAATTGACTCAAATGATGTCAATTAGCCTATCAGAAGCTTCTAAAACCATGACATCATTTTCTGGAATTTTCCAAGCTGTTTAAAGGCACAGTCAAATTAGTGTATGTAAACTTCTGACCCACTGGAATTGTGATACAGTGAATTATAAGTGAAATAATCTGTCTGTAAACAATTGTTGGAAAAATTACTTGTGTCATGCACAAAGTAGATGTCCTAACCCACTTGCCAAAACTATAGTTTGTTAACAAGAAATTTGTGGAGTGGTTAAAAAATGAGTTTTAATAACTCCAACCTAAGTGTATGTAAACTTCAGACTTCAACTGTACATAGACATTATGTGAAAGTTGTCTCTGGCTATAGACTGATTGCATTCCCCTATTATCTGACATGAATCCAGTCTAAGATCACTTCTACACACACGATATAAACAATAGATTCTTTGTGTAACACCATGGAAACCTTACAAGCTGCCCTCCACCTTGCCTAACCTACCTTCTCTAGAACTGTTCATCCACTGATGGTCCAAATCTACCATATCAAAAACAGCATATCTATGCAAGTCCTAAAATATTCGGTATATTTTAGTAACAATTGACCAGATTAAAATGAGAAAATCATTACACAACTACACCTGTTGACTTTCTATGATCATGGTTTTGCTTCATGACATACCGTTATAACTAGCAACAGATGTGAAACTGTGAACACTAAACTACAGGTCATACTAAACTAGAACTAAACAGGATGCGGTAACGTTACAGTATGTAGCCTACTGTCTGATTTGATCTCTTACCAAAACTGCCGTAAACATCTGAAATCAGCAGCTGTCTCAGTCAAGAACAGGCATGTCCACTTAACCCAGCACCAATGCGCAATATGTATCAAACATAAATATAGGCTACTTCAATCCTATTTTCCATGGCAAAATACAAATAAAACAAACAATAGAACACTTTAAGGACGTTATCTTCTGTTTAGGCCATGTAAAGAGAGGAAAAGTTCCTCTCCTCCCGTTCAGTTCGAAATCGAACCCTGATGCGCTTCATTGAGCCAGTGATACATACAAAAAATATGTAATCTTACCCTTATATTGCAGTGAGGTACCGGTTGTAATTTTCACAGACCCACTTATGGATTCGCCAGGGCTGTAGACCACTTTGTTGTTGGTGAAAGTAATATCGAATTCCTTAAGCTTACCCATGACTCCGCAACCCTCTGCGTCTCACAACAAAAAGCGCTTAGTCGTGCGCGAGGCAACCGTCTACCGCTGAAAGGAAGCTGAGCAGACAGAGCAGACAGAGCTCTCTTGGCCCAGCTGCAGCACGCACGACACCCAGTTTCCAGTAGCAGTGACGTCATTACGACAATATTTGATCCATTATTTAAAAATTATATGCGGATACATTGAATCTATTCAAGGTTGGTACTCTTCCATAACTGACCACACAATGTAAATATTAGGTTATTTAGGTCTTTGTGTTTAGGCCACCTTGACAGTACACATCCCAGTGTAGATATTATAGTAACACTGTATCTACAGTAGTAGCCAGTTTTAGCTAACAAACATTGGCCTTTTTTGCATTATTCTATATTGCTACAACTCTTTCTCAGACATCCAGTCATTGATTGAGTTGAGCTCCCAGACCACATCCACTCAGTAGTAGCCTAAGCCCTAAGGATACATCAAACACTGGATGGTGGGATACCCCTCTCTCTATCCATTCATCCATCCATCCCCACCCCCACATCACTAGAAACGAGACACAGCAGGGAAATCCCCATCTCCAGAGTGTAGCTACATGCTGCTGACATCATCAGTTTGTCCTACTCAGCCCAGATTCAATTATGCTTCTGAGCAGAGGAATGTGATGTTTATAGCTCTCAGCTCTTAGAGAAAATAGTAAAAGTGTCCTGGAGAGATTGAGCTCCCAAGCTGAAATGGGACTTGTACTTTGTTCCCAAATGAAGAGCTGGTTGTGCCATATTAATCTAAGTTACGTCATCTACCATTTACTGCTTTAATAGTGCATGTACTGTAATAGGTGATATATAAAAGTACAATTTGGTGAAACATACATTTATTGCATTCACACACACACATGCATGCACACGTTCATGCACACACACGAACAAGCTTGCTTGTGCGTGCATGTGTATGTGTAAAAGAGAGAGAGGCGATAGAAATAGAGCGAGAGAGAGAGACGATGACTGAGCTGTATCCCAGTCATTAATTGCAGAAAAAGCAGAGTACATCCCATGTAATGAGACATATGCTTCCACGACAACAGACAGACACGGTCGTTGCCAAGTTACTACCGGTATCCATGGAAATGGCTCTGATCTTGTTTGAATAAGTGTTCAATTTTGAAGCAGTGTGTTGTACTGTATACTGTTTATCCTCCATGTTGCTGATTCAGACGCCTGTAGAAGTAAGTAGCTGAAATAATCCTCTTCTTTCACAGTCAATCCCCATCTATTACTCAATTTATGAGTAATTTACAAAAATCAATCCATGTAAACGTGATGCCAGCAGCAGTCCATAGTCACATGATATGGCAACTTAAGGTGTACTGTAGATGGATGTACTTGTAACACCAGCATATAGAGGCATTCAGCTCTCAGGACTTGAAATCAGTAGCTCACATCACATTACACTGAACGTCCTCATCCAGACACCTACTAGGTCCAAATCAGGTAAACCCATTTATAATGTAACCACTGGTCCAAATGTTGGTAACACATTTGCTGAATGGGAGGAGGGCATCCAATGCAACCAGGACGTTGTCAGGGAGACCCAAAAGAGAAGTGCAGCAATGAATCGGTATCTAAACAGACAAAGGCTTAGCTACATGTAGACGTATTAAAACTTGAACACTGAAAAATGTTCTTTACAGTATTTGGATTGTGCCTAAATGTTCAACTAACTATTAACAAATTGCTTACCTACTATCCAGAACCCTAACCTTAAACCCAACCTCAGCTCTATACCTAAACCTAATCCCAGCATCTATAGCATATCAGCCATCCCAACCTATCTGATGACCTGTTTGATTTCTGAGATCTGATTATTGACACCTGTTTAGAAGTATAGCAGTAGCTCACACAAGATTAATTAATTGCATTTGGCTTGATGCTGGCCTTAATTGTGCTACATAGTTTGGACCAGAAAAATCAAGCAGAAGTGTTTTTATTGCTTACTAATATGGTTCTTCGTGTTTTTATGTTTCACTACAGATCACGTCAATCAGAAATGTTGAGGACTACGGACAAGTGAAGGCAGTGATCCGGACGAAGCTGAATAATGAGGGCAGGGTGTAAAGATAAGATATACTTTATTATCCCCATGGGGTAATTTGGGTTGCGGCTCTGTGCATACATAACACATAATTGGAAATACCATAGACAAAGGACATATACAGACAATAAATACAGGTAGAAAAAGTGTAATTCATGAGCGAACAATGGTTCATCTGTTCATCATGTTCTGACCATAGAAAGCCTTTATTTTCTATGGTAGAGTAGGTCAGGGCATGACTAGGGGTTTAGTCTAGTTTATATTTTCTATGTGGGGTTCTAGTTTGTTTTTTCTATGTTGGTGTTTTGGTATGATTCCCAATTAGAGGCAGCTGGCTATCGTTGTCTCTAATTGGGGATCATACTTAAGTAGCATTTTTTCCACCTGTGTTATGGGATATTGTTATGAGTTATTGCACGTAGCATCTCTGTAGTCACGGTTCGTTGTTAGTTTATTGTTTCTTTGTTTTTGTCTATCAACCACAACCTCTATCAACCACAATGTTAGCTGTAGGCCTCTATCAACCACAATGTTAGCTGTAGGTCTCTATCAACCACAGTGTTAGCTGTAGGTCTCTATCAACCACAATGTTAGCTGTAGGTCTCTATCAACCACAATGTTAGCTGTAGGTCTCTATCAACCACAATGTTAGCTGTAGATCTCTATCAACCACAATGTTAGCTGTAGGTCTCTATCAACCACAATGTTAGCTGTAGGTCTCTATCAACCACAATGTTAGCCGTAGGTCTCTATCAACCACAATGTTAGCTGTAGGTCTCTATCAACCACAGTGTTAGCTGTAGGTCTCTATCAACCACAATGTTAGCTGTAGGTCTCTATCAACCACAATGTTAGCTGTAGATCTCTATCAACCACAATGTTAGCTGTAGGTCTCTATCAACCACAATGTTAGCTGTAGGTCTCTATCAACCACAATGTTAGCTGTAGGTCTCTATCAACCACAATGTCAGGAGCCTTCCTGCTGCTGGAACAAAGGATTGTTTGGCCCTATTTCTTTTGTACCTTGTAACATCGCCCAGTGGGGAGTAGCTCAAACTCCTGGTAAAGAGATTTCTGGGGTCCATCAGAGGACTTTCATGAAGGCTCTTATATCATAAATGACATCCAGACCTGTCTGCTTGACCCCTAGCACCTTACTAGCAGAGCTGACATATTTCTCTGAGAGACACTAGTATTTCCATACCAGCAAATTATGTTAATATGTTAAGATACTTTCATGCGCGCGCACACACTGCTTTTCTCTTGGCTTAGTCTTAATTAGTTATTTAAAGCAATGCAAAGAGTTTGTTTTATTCATTTATGTCATTACAATTGACCTTGGGGATTTTTTGAATAAAGTCATTATTGAATTTCACATTTCTGATCATTTTTATTTTGTGTATTGCATTTAAGAAAATAAACTACACATGTTTTGATTCTGAGCCTTATTAGTGACATATTTTATATGCATTTAATGTACAGTTGTACTACAGTAGCAGTACAGTAGTAACATCACTTATCAGGAATCAAGGTAAAACACAAGTGCAGACTGTGTGAAGTAACCATGTTTATTGTAACCACAGTGGCAGGCAAACGGCAGGTCAATGCAGGCAGGAGTCAATAATCCAGAGCAGAGGCCACGGTACAGGACGACAGGCAGGCTAAGGGTCAGATCAGGCAGAGGTGGAGCAAATGTACAGGACGGCAGGCAGGCTCAGGGTCAGGTCAGGCAGAGGTGGAGCAAATGTACAGGACGGCAGGCAGGCTCAGGGTCAGGTCAGGCAGAGGTGGAGCAAAGGTACAGGACGGCAGGCAGGCTCAGGGTCAGGTCAGGCAGAGGTGGAGCAAAGGTACAGGACAGCAGGCAGGCGGGTACAGGGTCAGGACAGGCAAGGGTCAAAAACCAGGAGGACAAGAAAAAGAGGGTCTGGGAAAAGACAGGAACAACCACTGGTGAGCTTGAACAAACAAGACAAACTGGCAACAGACAGAAAACACAGGTATAAGTACACGGGGGATAATGGGGAAGATGGGTGACACCTGGAGGGTGGTGGAGACAAGCACAAGGACAAGTGAAACAGATCAGGGTGTGACATAACTGTTTATTGCACTTTGACTGCAATACTACAGCAATATAATAACTGCACTTTTTACTGCAGTAACAAAACTGCAGTAGAATGTTTTCCATCAAATATCAGTTTTATGGAAGTCAGTTCAGTTTGTTTTTACATCATGGTCTCATAACGCAGTTTTTCTTTTTACGTCAAGGTCTGCATGATGACGGTTGTTAAATTGGTCCCAGATTCAGCTATGTTATTCAGCACAGACAGTGTTTATACTAATATATAGACAGCAGGGTTAGAGTTGGGGTTATGTCTATGGTAAGGGTTGAAACAGGGTGTAGACATGAAGCTAGGGTTAGGTTGTGCCAGGGTGTGTGGACATGAAGCTAGGGTTAGGTTGTGCCAGGGTGTGTGGACATGAAGCTAGGGTTGGGTTGTGCCTGGGTGTGTGGACATGAAGCTAGGGTTAGGTTGTGCCAGGGTGTAGACATGAAGCTAGGGTTAAGGCTGAGCAATGGAGTGAACACGAAACTACGGTTAAGGTGCTAAGGTTGAGCCAGGGTGTGTGGACATGAAACTACAGTTAAGGTTAGGGTGCTAAGGTTGAGCCAGGGTGTGTGGACATGAAACTACAGTTAAGGTTAGGGTGCTAAGGTTGAGCCAGGGTGTGTGGACATGAAACTACGGTTAAGGTTAGGGTGCTAAGGTTGAGCCAGGGTGTCAACATAGGACAGAAGGAAAGTATGGAGAGATGACAGTGAGCAGGCCTCCTCTTGCTGAATTGTTGGTAATGAACTAGCTAACTTAATTCAATGCATTTACAGTCTTATTTGACTGGTTGTCATGTGTTGTCAATATATTCAAATAATTTACAGTAAAAGGTTAGCTCGTGGGAAATATTCATTTCATTGTCATTCATGTCCAGTATGAAGGGGGACAATTAAAACTTGCATCATGATTCCATCTAGTAGTGATTTTAAAGAACATGCGGTTTGTATTCAATTCAGCTTCATTTTATTCAATCTCAACTTCAAACAATAAACATTAAACAAACTGAATATATGCCAATTGAACCAGCTGCAATTACCAAATACCAAAAAAATATATAATTAACCTACAAACATTCAACCTGCATTCAAGTAATGAATCTTTAAAGCATCCAACGAGTAGTATTCAATATAAAGCAATGTGCCAAGTAAAGCCCCCCGAGCCTAACAATGCTGGGGCAATTGTGATACAGCCAGAGATCAAACCCGGATCTGTAGTGATGCCTCTAGCACTGCAATGCAGAGCCTTAGTCCGCTGCGCCACTCAGGAAGCCCCCAACCAGTAGTCTTAAGTATAGATTTATTTGGTTACAATATAGTTCTATCGCACAATCATGCCAAATCTAAGGGACAGTTTCCACCAAACACAGGATTATGTGTGTCTATGAGTCTGGTCACTCTCTCATGTACTCTCCTCTTCCTCCTCCATCCCGAGCAGGCAGGTTCTTGCGATGGCACCCGTCACGGCATACGGGTCACAGTTGGCGGAGGGCCGGCGGTCTTCAAAGTATCCCTTCCCCTCCTGGGCCACCTGGCGTGGGATCCGGATGCTGGCCCCGCGGTTGGCCACACCAAAACAGAAGTCATGGATGCTGGAGGTTTCATGTAAGCCTGTGAGGCGTCTGATGTTGTCCTGGCCTCCGTGAGGGTCGTACACACATATGTGCTGGGAATGGCGCTTGCTCAGCTTCTCAATGGCCTGCTCAATATGTCTGTTAGAAGAGGGGAGAGTTTAGGTGTTGGACTAAATGTTGTAGTTACACAGCCTCACAGAACCTTACTTACAGTGCAATAATGTTTTTGCAGTCATACTCACTGCAGCCCCCCTTCTTCCCTCATCTCCTTTGTGCTAACGTTGGTATGGCAGCCCGCCCCGTTCCAGTTCCCCTTCATTGGTTTGGGGTCCAGAGTGGCTACAACTCCAAAGTCCTCACACACACGGTGCAGCAGGAAACGTGCCATCCATAGGTGGTCTCCCATCTCTATCCCCTCACACAGACCCACCTGGAATTCAAACTGAGAGAGGGAGATAAAAGGAGAGTTAGGAAATATGATATAGCAATCTGTAGAACCTTCCGGAAAGACTTGTCATACAGCATTGTAGCAAAAGGTAAATGTTTACCTGAGATGGCATGACCTCAGCATTGGTGCCACAAATTTTGACTCCAGAATAGAGACATGCCTTGTAGTGACACTCCATAATGTCCCTTCCATAGGCGTTGTCTGCACCAACCCCACAGTAGTATGGACCTGAGAGAGAAATAGAAAAAGAGAGAGTTAGATGAGATCAAAATCAAAGGCCTATTTGATAACATTAGGACTTATGTAGTAGGACTTCTAGAAATATAGAGATATATTTCATATATATAGTGCTTTTCCAATTGCTTAAGACCATTTACATTACGAAAGGACACATGGTAAAATATAGTAGGGTCAGTCACCTTGGGGTCCTGGGAAACCATTTTGGGGCCAGCCATAGGGGCGACCATCCATCCCCAGGAGAGTATACTCCTGCTCCATTCCAAACCAGGGGATATAGTGCTTCACTTCCTCCATCACTTTCTTACAACCTGACCGCAGGTTACTCTCTGTACAGGAGGGAAAATGTGTATATTGCAGGGTTAGTTTGACTGATAGGAATATGAGACAGTCAAAGCAGTCAATTAGATAGACAGCAGCTTCGATCATAGACCAAAACCATTTGGTCTCCGTGTCTGTCAACTGAAGTAAGAAAAGTATCTCTTGCTATGTTTACAATTACCTGCAGGCAAGCGGTTGTACTTCAGGACCTCACACAAAACCAGTTTGTTGGATTCCAGTGTAAAAGGGTCCCTAAACATCGCCACTGGGATCAGGAACATGTCACTGTTGGATCCCTCGGCCTGGTAGGTGCTGGAGCCATCAAAGTTCCACTCTGGAATATCTGACAATAGCAATACCAACATTAACATCATGGAATATAATGTCCTAGATATACAGTACCTTGCAAAAGTATTCATCCCCCTTTTTCCTATTTTGTTGCATTACAACCTGTTATTTAAATATTTTTTTATTTGGATTTCATGTAGTGGACGTCCAAATTGGTGGAGTGAAATGAAAAAGAAAAATATTTTGAAAAAAGTTTTTGGGGAGAAAAAAAAATGGAAAAGGGGTGGGTGCATATGTATTCCCCCCTTTGCTATGAAGCCCCTAAATGAGATCTGGTGCAACCAATTACCTTCAGAAGTCACATAATTAGTTAAAGAAAGTCCACCTGTGTGCAATCTAAGTGTCACATGATCTCAGTATATATACACCTGTTCTGAAAGGCCCCAGAATCTGCAACACCACTAAGAAAGAGGCACCACCAATCAAACAGCATCATGAAGAACCAAGGAGCTCTCCAAACAGGTCAGGGACGAAGTTGTGGAGAAGTACAGATCAGGGTAGGGTTATAAAAAAAGTTCAGAAACTTTGAACATCCCACAGAGCACCATTAAATCCATGATTAAAAAAATTGAAAAAACATGGCACCACAACAAACCTGCCAAAAGAGGGCCGCCCACCAAAACGTACAGACATGGCAAGGAGGGCATTAATCAGAGAAGCAACAAAGAGACCAAAGATAACCCTGGAGGAGCTGCAAAGCTCCACAGCGGAGATTGGAGTATCTGTCCATAGGACCACTTTAAGCCATACACTCCACAGAGCTGGGCTTTATGGAAGAGTGTCCAGAAAAAAAGCCATTGCTAAAAGAAAAAAATAAGCAAACACGTTTGGTGTTCGCCGAAAGGCAAGTGGGAGACTCCCCAAACAGATGGAAGGTACTCTGGTCAGATGAGACTAAAATTGAGCTTTTCGGCTCTCAAGGAAAATGCTATGTCTGGTGCATACCCAACACCCTACATCACCACGAGAACACCATCCCCACAGTGAAGCATGGTGGTGGCAGCATCATGCTGTGGGGATGTTTTTCATAGGCAGAGACGGGGAAACTGGTCACAATTGAAGGAATGATGGATTGGGCTAAATATAGGGATATACTTGAGGGAAAACGGTTTCAGTCTACCAGAGATTTGAGACTAGGACGGAGGTTCACCTTCCAGTAGGACAATGACCCTAATCATTCTGCTGAAGCCACACTTGAGTGGTTTAAGGGGAAACATTTAAATGTCTTGGAATGGCCTTGTCAAAGCCCAGAAGTCAATCCAATTGTGAATCTGTGGTATGAGTTAACGATTGCTGTACACCAGTGGAACCCATCCAACTTGAAGGAGCTGGAGCAGTTTTGCCTTGAATGGGGAAAAGTCCCAGTGGCTAGATATGCCAAGCTTATAGAGACATACCCCAAGATACTTGCAACTGTAATTGCTGCAAACGGTGGCTCTACAAAGTATTGACTTTTTTTTTGGGGGGGGGGGGGGGGGGTGAATAGTTATGCACACTCAAGTTCTGTTTTTTTTGTCTTATTTCTTGCTTGTTTCACAAAAGTTACTTTTTGGCATTTTCAAAGTGGTAGGCATGTTGTGTAAATCAAATTATTCAAACCCCCCAAACATCTATTTTAATTCCAGGTTGTAAGGCAACAAAATAGGAAAAATGCCAAGGGGGTGAATACTTTTGCATGCCACTGCACATATATGGTCACTGTGGGGACGACGTTGTCGATGTTTGTAAGAAGGAATCAGGAGGATACAGTTATGGTCAGATTTGCCAAATGGAGGGCGAGGGTGTGCTTGTATGTGTTTCTGTGCACAGGTGACATGCTGGTAAAAATGGGGTAAGACGGATTTCAGTTTCCCTGCATTCAAAAGGCACATCTGAGCTATCTTTGTTGAAGGTGCATGGTAACAATTGAATAGCATTGAATAACAGAAACCCGCACTGCTCTTGCTAGTATCACTGTTCTTTATTAAGCTTTACTCATAGACCTGAAGGCCTTCGTCAGAGCTTTTGTGAGTGTTCAGTGCATCGAATGTGTTACCCAATATAACAATGTGCATTTCAGAAATATTCTAATAAAGTATTGACATAAAACATATTAAACATGTCTGTAAAACCAAAATGAGGACATCAACCTATCAAGTACCTATCAAGTAAAACGTCTGAGTAGGCTGAAGTGGTTTTAACTACAAGGCATTAGTTCATGTTCACATTTATGACATAACATTCATGGAAATTATCATTAAGACATGTTGGGAATAATGTCTAGAGGGTGTATTGCTCAGAGTATTATTTATATCCCCTCTGTCTGATATCTTGACTTTCTCTATACCATAAAATCTAAATGTAGAAATGTCATGTTTTTGGTCATTAAAATGTACTGCAACAGGATAATAATCCCTGTTGTTTCTCCTGATTTAACTTATGTTCACTAATTCTCTGTGAGAGCGACAGGTTGTTCCTATTTAACACAACCCACATGGACATTTAATCATGTAGATAACATGGGTGGAGGAGCACGTAATAATGTCATTTATTTGGAACCGTTTTCCTGCATGTGGGTGGCGAAAATATTCACACATCATATTGTTGCACTGTGCTGCCTCTGCATTTATAGCTACCATTCAGAAGAGGGCGTAAAAGAGCCTGGATATTTTCTTTTGTGGCTGGCAGTTGGCATAGACCAACTTGTCACGTAAATTTCGACCTCTCCTAGATACAATAAGTGGTGAGTTCTTAAATTCAGCTGACAAAACTGGGTCCGAGGATTAATCATGCCAGTGTTTCTTGACAGCGTCGCCCACTTGCGGGAGCTCAAAGTATATGTGGTGGTGAACATTACTGAGTGTTCTTTAGCTCTGGAGCAGTGTTCACCAACCTTTTCTGAGTCAAGATCACTTTGAGTCAAAATGTATGCCGAGATCTACCTCGCAGATTTTTTTTATTAACATGATTTTAAAAAATGTAAGCCTATGCAACATTAACCAATTAAAAACAGTACTGTAGCAATGATGTTTGTGCAGTAAGCTATAGGCCCAATACATTATCACGCATACTGGCTTTGCTTGAATTTACCAGCCAATGCATTGTTGTTCGGGACATTTGAGGTAGGCTATATGATCACACCGGTAATTGAACCATTGTTGTATTACTTGTGAGGCACAGCTGAGTGAGAATACATTTAAATAATGTGCTTTTTATTTGACTGGGCTGATGGTGTCTGCATCTGATCGTCAGTCTCAGATGCAGGCACTAATAAATAAAAAAAGGGACACTCGAGTCTCACCGGATTATTTCTGCCTCGTGTAAAAATTCATGTTGTTACTCCTATGAACAGAGAAAGTGAAATATTCCTTGATATTAAAAAATACCCAAGCCGGTAATAATAACAACGCAAGCCTATAGATACACTTTCCTACTCATTCATTACTGCTGCACTGCTTGTTGTAGTGCTGAGGGGAAATAGAAAGTACACGCATTTTATGGTTTATAAAAGTGTTGAATACAAAGTGTTGACAGTGCAAGTAAGAATTTAAACATTAACTGACTCATAAAAACAGCAGCTCTTTGCTGTATTCGTTGACAGTCTCCCTCTAGTCATTGTTTGAAACGTTTTGAAATCTCACAGTATACATTTTGCCGTAGCTTTCTTTTATGCCTGCTACATTGCTGCAGACTCGGTCATCTGAGTAATCTGACTGGCCAGCGGTGTGGTAGTGCACTTGATTTCCTCTCCAGGCCCACCGGAAGCAAGAGTTTGTACCTTCAGACACATGAAATGGCAACAGTTTGCCTACCCGGCGCGCAGGGCAGCTGAATTGGCTGCACCTACCATCAACAGCCCGAGACTAATAAAAAAAACACAACACAATGCAAATAGCCCGGTTAGCCAATGTGCGGGAGCACTGGTTGGTCTGCCCAATTGAGGTAGTATGTACATGAATGTATAGTTAAAGTGACTATGCGTATATGATAAACAGAGAGTAGCAGCAGCAAAACTGAGTCTTTCATTAGTTCATTGAGTGTCTGTTCTTCTGTCCTAGTGAGGTTCTTCTGAATATGGTTTGTTTTTCTCGTATATACGGATATGGCTTCTTGTTCAACTAACCTACAATAGGTATTAATCGAAGAGTTGTTAACCATAGGACATAATTTACCTTTGGGCTTAAAATGAGTAATGGTTCTTTGTTGTCAGTTTCTATGCATTAAAATCACTGGCAGTGCTGCCTCTGGATGTGCATTTCTAGTTTGCTTATACAGCTTGTTGAGTGTGCTCTTAGTGCCAGCATTGGTTTGTAGTGGTTAATAGACAGAAAAATATAGATGAAAACTCTTGGTAAATAGTATTGTCTGCAGCTTATCATGAGGTATTCTAACTCAGGCGAGCAAAACCTCAAGACGTCTTTAACATTAGAGATTGCGCATTAGCGGTTGTTAATAAAGGGGGGGTTGTGTGTGTCTTTGTTAACCTTACCCGCAGCTGCCGTTCGGTCTTGACAATGCTTAGAAAAACCAGCTACATGTATATTATCCAATTTCTTGTCGGCCATGACTTCGAGAAACATAGGATATTACAGTTCTTCAGGTCCCGTTGATAGACCAGACCACAGTGAAGCACAAAACACTTTTACATTGTGGCATGCGAAAGTATTTACCCCCTTGGCATTTTTCCTATTTTGTTGCCTTACAACCTGGAATTAAAATAGATTTTTGTGGGGTTTGTTTCATTTGATTTACACAACATGCCTACCACACCTACAAGCAAGAAATAAGACAAAAAAACTGAACTTGAGCATGCATAACTATTCACCCCCCCCCCCCAAAGTCAATACTTTGTAGAGGCACCTTTTCAGCAATTATAGCTGCAAGCCTCTTGGGGTATGTCTCTATAAGCTTGGCACAACTAGCCACTGGGATGATTTTTGCCCATTCTTAAAGGCAAAATTGCTCCAGCTCCTTCAAGTTGGATGGGTTCCACTGGTATACAGCAATCTTTAAGTCATACCACAGATTCTCAATTGGATTGAGTTCTGGGTGTTGACTAGGCCATTCCAAGACATTTAAATGTTTCCCCTTAAACCACTCGAGTGTTGCTTTAGCAGTATGCTTAGGGTAATTGTCCTGCTAGAAGGTGAACATCCATCCCAGTCTCAAATCTCTGTAAGACTGAAACAGGTTTCCATCAAGAATTTCCCTGTATTTAGCGCCATCCATCATTCCTTCAATTCTGACCAGTTTCCCAGTCCCTGCTGATGAAAAACGTCACCACAGCATGATGTGGTCACCACCATGCTTCACTGTGGGGATTATGTTCTCAGGGTGATGAGAGATGTTGGTTTTTCTACAGACAGTGTTTTCCTTGATAGCCGAAAAGCTCAATTTTAGTCTCATCTGACCAGAGTACCTGTTCGATATGTTTGGGGAGTCTCCCACATGCCTTTTGGTGAACACCAAACGTGTTTATTTTTTTCATTAAGCAATGGCTTTTTTTCTGGCCACTCTTCTGTAAAGCCCAGCTTTGTGGAGTGTACGGCTTAAAGTTGTCCTATGGACAGATACTCCAATCTCCGCTGTGGAGCTTTGCAGCTCCTCCAGGGTTATCGTTGGTCTCTTTGTTGCTTCTCTGATTAATGTCCTCCTTGCCTGGTCCATGAGTTTTGGTGGGTGGCCCTCTCTTGGCAGGTTTGTTGTGGTGCCAGGTTCTTTCCCTTTTTTAATAATGGATTTAATGGTGCTCTGTGGGATGTTCAAAGTTTCTGATATTTTTTCATAACTGTTAGTTGAGAATTATCTGTTAATTGAATGATTAGAATATTCCCCCCTGAAACATATAATTGTATGGAATTGATTAGAATGTATAAAATCATAATCAATAAATGTGTAGTTCTCGCCAGAATTAGGGTAAAACAATATGTCTTTATGGTATTTTAAACACAGACTGTCTGAGTTTGGTGCCGACCTGACTAGAGGTTTGGGAGAGTACAGGAAGTACGTCTCAAGGACAAGGTCACTGATTTCTGTCGGCTGGGTAGAGAGACAGACAGTGTGTGCGTAGCAGGACATTGTGTGCGTCTGTTTGTGTGTATGTGTGTGCGTCTTTGTGTGTATGTGTGCATGAGAAGTCAGTATAAAATGAATTGTTTTGTATTCTTGACTTTAGAATGTTCCCGTGAATAAACCTTTTTGACTATTTTAGCTGGGCCTCCGTCTGTTTCATTCGACCAGGATCTTACACATTCTGGTTTGCAGACTGAGAGAAATTGGGTTATGTACCTGGAGAACATAATTCTCTTATCAATTGGTCCTTCGAGCCGGATCTCAATACCTGCCTCTGTCGTCCCAAGGAACTGCTGAAAACCATGCACGGGCGGATCCAGGATCCGTAAGACAAAGACCTGACCTCTGAATTGAGGGTTTATTTCAGGCCAGTGGTGAACTGGTACACGACAGAGTTGGTGACGAGATCCAACCTACATTGCTTTTCCCAGTCTTCAAGACAAGGTCAGTAATCTTTATTCACAAATTTGGGGGAATGATTTAAGATCACCAAGCGTCACTTTTGTGTAAGTCGATAGTTAACTAATTGTGCAGGTCTGCAATGACCTGAGGTACATGTGCACTACCATGAAATAAAACTAGCTTAATAGATCTGGTCACCTTTGTGACGGCCTGCAAGGTTTGTTAAAGCCGGATTTGAATAGGTGTTGTGAGATAGGACGGGGATTTTGTACAAATAGGATAACTTAAATGGTTAATTAACGTAGTATTATCAAATTCAAAAGACATACCTAAATAGTCCTCATGAAAACTGGTTGATATACAGCGAGGATATTAACTGGGTTTTGTCTTTGTGAAATATACGGTAATTCTATGCGAACAGGATAACCCAACCAATTAAAAAAACAATACTGAAATATATTCTAGAAATTGCAGGGAAGCCTAATATAGCGGAGTAAGATACGAGATATTAACTTTAAAAGTACTTCTCCACAACTTTGTCCCTGACCTGTTTGGCGAGCTCCTTGTTCTTCATGGTGCCGCTTGCTTGGTGGTGCCGCTTGCTTGGTGGTGTTGCAGACTCTGGGGCCTTTCAGAACAGGTGTATATATACTGATATCATGTGACAGAACATGTGACAATTATATTGCACACAGGTGGACTTTATTTAACTAATTATGTGACTTCTGAAGGTAATTGGTTGCACCAGATCTTATTTAGGGGCTTCATAGCAAAAGGGGTGAATACATATGCACGCACCACTTTTCCGTTTTCCTTATTTTTGTCATTTCCCTTCACCAATTTGGACGATTTTCTGTATGTCAATTACATGAAATCTAAATCAAAATCGGTTTAAATAACAGGTTGTAATGCAACAAAATTGGAAAAACGCCAAGGGAGATTAATACTTTTGCAAGGCACCGTACATATCCCAACCAGAAGCCATCGATATCTGCACTGAGCTAAAGGCTAGAGCTGGACATTAATCTTGAAGCAAGCAACTCTGAACCATGCATGAGAGCACCAGCAGTTCCGGACGACTGTGTAATCTCACTCTCCGTAACCGATGTGAGTAATGCCCCAGTTTACATTGTGACGTATTTCGTTACGCCATAAGTCATCTTCACAGAGTCTTGTCCCACTACTGAATGGACAAGTGTAGTGTTTGTATTGAAAGATGGAGAAGAACCTGCCTCGTCAGAGATCACATTTATTTTCGGAGATTGCAAAATATGACCTTTTCATTCAAGACAGGATACATATATTGTCTCAGGTGATAATAAAACATGTTTTGTTAAGCAACTTTTTCCTCAACTTGTTTCTCTAACTTTATAGCATGTCAATCTAGTTTGCAGCTGAAAGCTATGCGAGGTTGAAGATATCATTGTAGCTAGCAACCTCTACCTAAATATTATCATAAAAAACTAATGTCATTACCATCACAATAAACTTAAACCGTAGGCAACATTCATATAATATAGTTGGCTTAACAGACAGAGGGAATGGGTAATTGTTTACAAGTTGCTAGCTATTCCATAAAGCCATCACTGAAAACCGAATATTTTCATCTACTTCTGTTTGGTAACTTCGTGTTCTTTGATTGACTCTGGCTGAACGGAAGACGACGCAAAGTTTGAAGAAAGTCAAAGTATGCAGCCTTCAACCCCAAGGAGGGGAGTTTCTTTTTCACTCCATTGTGGTCGTCCCCGTTGAAATGCATGATATCTGACGCAACATGCTTATTTGTAATGTGAATGAGGTTTGAGATCTTTAAACAGGTTAATACTCACAAGGACGTGCCAGACGGATTACCAGGACGCGTACTCAGAGCATGCGCTGACCAGCTGGCAAGTGTCTTCACTGACATTTTCAACCTCTCCCTGACCCAGTCTGCAATACCTACATGTTTCAAGAAGACCACCATAGTCCCTATGGCCAAGAACGATAAGGTAACCTGTCTAAATGACTATTGCCCTGTATCACTCACATCTGTAGCCATGAAATGCTTTGAAAGGCTGGCCATGGCTCACATCAACAGCATCATCCCAGAAACCCTGGACCCACTCCAATTTGCATACCATCCCAACAGAGCCACGGATGCAGAAATCTCTATTGCACTCCACACTGCCCTCTCCCACCTGGACAAGAGGAACACCTATGTGAGAATGATGTTCAATGACTATAGCTCAGTGTTCAACACCATTGCGACCTCCAAGCTCATCACTAGGCTCAGGACCCTGGGACTGTACACCTTCCTCTACAACAGGATTTTGGACTTCCTGATGGGCCACCCCAAGTGGTCAGGGGCAACAACACAGCCACCACGCTGACACTCAGCACAGGGGCCCCTCAGGGGTGTGTGCTTAGTCCCCTCCTGTACTCCCTGTTCCCCCATGACTGCCTGGCAGCGCATGACTACAACACCATCATTAAGTTTGCTGATGACACAACAGTGGTTGGCCTAATCACCAACGATGAGGAGACAGCCTATAGGGAGGAGGTCAGTGACCTGGCATTGTGGTGCCAGGAAAACAACCTCTCCTTCAACGTGATGAAGACAAAGGAACTGATCATGGACTACAAGCAACGGAGGGCCGAGTATGCCCCCATCCACATCGACAGGGCTGTAGTGGAGGGGGTCATGAGCTTCAAGTTTCTCGGTGTCCACATCACTAAGGAATTATGATTGTCCACACACACCAACACAGTTGTGAAGAACGCACAACAAAGCCTCTTCCCCCTCAAGAGGCTGAAAAGATTTGGCATGGGCCCTCAGATCCTCAAAAGGTTCTACAGCTGTATCATTGAGTGCATCTTGAATGGCTGCATCACCGCTTGGTATAGCAATTGCTTGGCATGCGACCTCAAGGTGCTACAGAGGGTAGTGTGTAAGGCCCAATACATCACAGGGGCCAAGCTCCCTGCCATCCAGGACCTATACTATATATACAAAAGTATGTGGACACGCCTTCAAATGAGTGGATTCGGCTATTTCAGCCACACCCTTTGCTGACAGGTGTATACAATTGAGCACACAGCCATGCAATCTACAAAGACAAACATTGGCAGTAGAATGGCCTTACTGAAGAGCTCATTGATTTTCAATGGTGTACCTTTATAGGATGCCGCCTTTCCAACAACTCATTTGTGAATTTTCTGCCCTGCTAGAGCTTCCCCGGTCAACTGTAAGTGCTCTTATTGTGAAGTGGAAACGTCTAGGAGCAACAACGGCTCAACCGTGAAGTGGTAGGTCACACAAACTCACAGAACGGGACCGCTGAGTGCTGAAGCACATAACACGTAAAAATTGCCTGTCCTCGTTTGCAACACTCACTACCGAGTTCCAAACTGCCTCTGGAAGCAACGTCATCAGAAGAACTGTTCGTTGGGATCTTCATGAAATGGGTTTCCATGTCTGAGCAGCCACACAGAAGCCTAAGATCACCATGCGCAATTGGACTCTGGAGCAGTGGAAACCCATTATCTGGAGTGATGAATCACGCTTCACCATCTGGCAGTCCAACGGACAAATCTGGGTTTGGCGGGTGCAGGAGAACGCTACCTGCCTGAATGCATTCTGCCAACTGTAAAGTTTGGTGGAGGATGAATAATGGTCTGGGGCTGTTTATCATAGTTCGGGCTAGTTCCAGTGAAGGGAAATCTTAACGCTACAGCATACAATGATATTCTAGATGATTTTGTGCTTCCAACTTTGTGGAAACAGTTTGGGGAAGGTCATTTCCTGTTTCAGCATAACAATGCCCCCGTGCACAGAGGTCCATACAGAAATAGTTTGCTGAGATTGGTTTGGAAGAACTTGACTGGCCTGCACAGAGCCTTGACCCGAACACCTTTGGGGTGAATTGGAACGCCGACTAGGAGGTTGGCCTACTTGCCCAACATCAGGGCCTGACCTAACTAATGCTCTCATGGCTGAATGGAAGCAAGTCCCTGCAGCAATGTTCCAACATCTAGTGGAAAACCTTCCCAGAAGAGTGGAGACTGTTATAAAAGTAAAAGGGGAACCAACTCCATATTAATGCCAATGATTTTGGAATGAGATGTGCGACGAGCAGGTGTCCATTTACTTTTGGCCATGGACTATCTGCATTGATGCTTTTTGCAATCTTTTGACTAGTCCCATACTGTACGCTGTTGCTACTGTTTATCTTCTATCCTGTTGCCTATTAACTTTATTCCTACCTATATATATATACATTGCCAGCAGCATACCACCCCACATCCCACTACTGGCATTCTTCTAAAGCTAAGCAGGGTTGGTCCCTGGATGCTACTGGAAGTGGTGTTGGAGGGCCAGTAGGAGGCCCCCTTTCCTCTGGTCTAAAAAAAATATCCCAAATCCCCAGGGCAGTGATTGGGGACATTGCCCTGTGTAGGGTGCTGTCTTTCAGATCGGATGTTAAACAGGTGTCCAGACTCTCTGTGGTCACTAAAGATCCTATGGCACTTATTGTAAGAGTAGGGGTGTTAAACCTGGTGTCCTGGCTAATTTCCAATCTGGCCTTCATACCATCACAGTCATCCAATCATCCCCAGCTTACAATTGGCTCATTCCTCCTCTCCCCTGTAACTATTCCCCAGGTTGTTGCTGTAAATGAGAATGTCTTCTCAGTCAATTTACCTGGTAAAATAAGGGATAAATGAATAAAAATATCTAACTCAATTACCTTGTACCCCTGCACATTGACTTGGTACTTACCCTATTTATATAGCCAAGTTATCTATACTCATTGTGTATTTATTCTTCTTGTTATTATTTTGACAAATACATTTGATTCAATGTGTTACCCTCTATTCCCTGTGGCTCTCTCTCCAGGGTGCGAGTCTTGTTCCTCAGCCCCTCCCCGGAGCCATCGATCCAGATGTAGGTGACCTGACACAGGTCCCCCTGTGGAAGGGACATGTAGTGCTGATGGATGGCCTTGTTTAGACGAGAGCTGACTGACACAGATGCCATGGCTAAGTGTAGAGTCTGAGGGGGTCAAAAAAACAGAGAAACAGACACTCAGTACACATGCTGTATAGTGACACATAGTTCAACAGGTAATTCCTCATAGTTTTTCATCAGCTGGTGTCATCAGGAAGTGTTGAACAAGATCATGATTTGTTTTGCTGTTCATGTACCATTCCATTCACTTGTCCTCATGAACACATTTCTATTTTACAAAATGTATTTTCATTCCACTCCTTTAGTCTGGGGGGGGGGATAATCAGTAGCAAAATCAAACAAGGAAAGCCTAAATGCAATCTGAAGTCATCTGAATGCCATGATGGATAGACATACCAGTACAGTACAAAAGGTAAAGAACAATAATGTCACTTTAACATTTGGGAGCACACAACCGTATTTGTGGGTTTATTTTTCTCTACCTGACACCTGGTAAGTTTCACTGGATGTGCACACATTCAGACCTGGCCAGAAGATAATTGTATTTTGTTTATTTAAAAATAGCAACTTTTTAAATGCTAGAGGTAGTCGAATATAGTTTATATAGAATTGAAACTAAAAGGCAACTATTTTATTTGATATTCAAATACAGGTCTCAGAAAAACAAATAACATTAAGTATTTTGAATACCTGTCTGAAAACTAAATAATATTTGAAGGTATGTGAATATATGCACATGATTTGAAAATAAACAAATATTTATTTGATGGCTGCCAACTATTTGATGAAGAACCAAAAACTACAACAGTTTGTTGAATTAGTCTAAATATACGATCAAAAGCACATGTTTTGGAGGGCTCTTAGATATGAATCTTAATACAGCCTATAGCTGTCACGTGTGCTCCCTCTCCGGCCTCTAGGTCACCAGGCTGCTCGTTATGGCACACACCTGTCACCATCGTTACGCGCATCAGCACATTATGACACTCTCCTGGACTCCATCACCCCCTTGATTACCTGCCCTATATCAACTCAGCAAAAAAAGAAACATCCCTCTTTCAGGACTCTGCCTTTCAAAGATAATCCGTAAAAATCCAATTAACTTCACAGATCTTCATTGTAAAGGGTTTAAACGCTGTGTCTCATGCTTGTTCAATGAACCATAAACAATTCATGAACATGCACCTGTGGAACGGTCATTAAGACACTAACAGCTTACAGACTGTAGGTAATTAAGGTCACAGTTATGAAAACTTAGAACACTAAAGAGGCCTTTTTATTGACTCTAAAAAACACCAAAAGAAAGATACCCAGGGTCCCTGCTCATCTGCATGAATGTGCCTTAGGCATGCTGCAAGGAGGCATAAGGACTGTAGATGTGGTCAGGGCAATAAATTGCAATGTCTGTACTGTGAGACACCTAAGACAGTGCTACAGGGAGACAGGACAGACAGCTGATTGTCCTCGCAGTGGCAGACCACGTGTAACAACACCTGCACAGGATCGGTACATCTGAACATCACACCTGCAGGACAGGTATAGGATGGCAATAACAACTGCCCGAGTTACACCAGGAACACACAATGCCTCCATCAGTGCTTAGACTGTCCACAATAGGCTGAGAGAGGCTGGACTGAGAGCTTGTAGGCCTGTTGTAATGCAGGTCTTCACCAGACATCACCGGCAACAACGTCGCCTATGGGCACAAACCCACCATCGCTGGACCAGACAGGACTGGCAAAAAGTGCTCTTCACTGACAAGTCGCGGTTTTGTCTCACCAGGGGTGATGGTCAGATTCGCGTTTATCGTCGAAGGAATGAGCGCTACACCGAGGCCTGTACTCTCGAGCGGGATCGATTTGGAGGTGGAGGGTCAAGCATCATCGGACTGGGCTTGTTGTCATTGCAGGCAATCTCAACGCTGTGCATTACAGGGAAGACATCCTCCTCCCTCATGTGGTACCCTTCCTGCAGGCTCATCCTGACATGACCCTCCAGCATGACAATGCCACCAGCCATACTGCTCGTTCTGTGCGTGATTTCCTGCAAGACAGGAATGTCAGTGTTCTGCCAAGGCCAGCGAAGAGCCCGGATCTCAATCCCATTGAGCACGTCTGGGACCTGTCAGATCAGAGGATGAGGGCTAGGGCCATTCCCCAAAAAAATGTCCAGGAACTTGCAGGTGCCTTGGTGGAAGAGTAGGGTAACGTCTCACACAAGAACTGGAAAATCTGGTGCAGACCATGAGGAGGAGATGCACTGTACTACTTAATGCAGCTGGTGGCCACACCAGATACTGATTGTTACTTTTTGATTTTGACCCTCCCTTTGTTCAGGGACACATTATTCAATTTCTGTTAGTCACATGTCTGTGGAACTTGTTCAGTTTATCTTAGTTGTTGAATCTTGTTATGTTCATACAAATATTTACGAATGTTAAGTTTGCTGAAGAAAAAAAAACGCAGTTAACAATGAGAGGACGTTTCTTTTTTTGCTGAGTTTGTCACTCCCTGGTTCCTTCCCCAGACGTCATTGTTTCTGTTTCTTGTCTGTGCATTGTTCGTGTTTCTTGTTTTGTATTGTTTTCATTTATTATTAAATGATTCACTCCCTGAACTTGCTACCCGACTCCCAACGCATACATTACAGAGTGACGCCTCACCAAAGGGAAGCATCAGGGAGTGTTTTTTGGTTTTTGATTTGGAGGTGATGTCGGGTTCGGTTGTCAGAACCGGAGCTACCTGGGAGGTCTCAGCCGGTTTGTCGGATTCCCATGCTTCAGCGGATTCGAAGGGTTCCCCTGCCTCAGCGGGATCGATTGGATCCCATGCCTCAGCGGGATCGACAGGCTCCCATGCCTCAGCAGGGTGAACAGGTCCCTGGTTGCCTACGTCGAGGCACGGGAACGTGTCATCAGGCTCTCACACCTCAGCCGGTTCATCAGGTTTCTGCGCCTTAGCAGAGACGACTGGTACGCACCTGATCCTTGGGATCGTCCTTGTTGTTGGCGTCCTGCGGCTGGAGGCGAACGCGCCGGGGAGGGGGGTACTGTCACGTATGCTCTCCGGCCTCTAGGTCGCCATGCTCCCGTGCCTCAGCTGGATCGACAGGTGCCTGCGCCTTAGCAGAGGTGACCGGTCTGCTCCTGATCCCCGGGATCGTCATCTTGGTCGGCATCCTGTGGCTGGTGCCGCGCATCTGGGAGGGGGTACTATCACATGTGCTCCCTCTCCGGGCTCTAGGTCACCAGGCTGCTCGTTATGGCACACACCTGTTACCATCATTACGTGCATCAGCACATTATGACACTCACTTGGACTCCATCACCTCCTTAATTACCTGCCCTATATGTGCCACTCTCTTTGGTTCCTTCCCCAGGCGTCATTGTTTCTGTTTCTTGAACATCAAGTTCTTATGGAGTTATTACACAAGTGGAATAAGGAACAGTCACTATTCCTCTTGTGTACAGTAGTTAAACTCTCAGCTCATTCCTATGTATTTAAAATACAATTACTAAAGTATTATGTGACATGCTACTACAATGTTGCTCCAAAAGTAGTTAGTTTTATTACACAGGCACAAGAACAGTTTCATGTTAAGTGTTACTGAGAATGCTAACAGTAACAAAATATGGCTATTAAATGTAGAAAGGAAATTTTAATATCCCAAAACCTCCTTCAAGTATAGCCACGGTAGGTGGAAAATCATGTTTGTATTCTGAGTAAACTATCCCGTTAAGATGGTATCGTGTGTTTGAAACAGATGGACAAAGTTTTTTATAAGCATCCATCTTGCTGTTTGCAATGTTTGTTTACTTCTACTTCACTACATTCACAAAGAAAATAATGTACATTTCATTCCATACATTTTCTCTGACACCTAAAAGTATTTTTTGAAGGCTTAGCAGGACAGGAAAATGGTCCAATTGACACACTTATCAAGAGTACATCCCTGGTCATCCACACTGCCTCTGATCTGGCAGTCTCACTAAACACAAATGCTTCATTCACCTAATTTCAGTTTATGTGGCAAAACAAGCAGTCATTGTATATTGAATGATTGTACCATTTTAACTGCTGTGAAATATATTTTCAATAACCAAAAATATTGTACATTCAGCTGTTTGAAGCTGTACAAAACCGAAAGTAAAAGATGCAAAAACAAAACTCCAGAACTTGGGGATGGTGAAGAGACCTTTGCTGGCATGTCTTGTGGGGTAATGAATGGGTGTCCAAGCTGTGTGCTAGTAGTTTATGCAGACACCTCGGTGCATTAAGCATGTCTTACAACAACAAGTAATGATGAAGTCAATCTCTCTTCCACTTTGAGCCATGAGCGACTTACATGCATATCATTAATGTTAGCCAATTGTAATTTTCAGAGGTCCCTCTATGTGGCACCTGACCACACGACTCAACAGTAGTCCAGGTACGACGAAACTAGAGCCTGTAGGACCTGCCTTGTTGATAGTGTTGTTAAAAAGGCAGAACAGTGCTTTATTATGGACAGACTTCTCCCCATTTTAGCTACTGTTGTATCAACATGTTTTGACCATGACAGTTTACAATCCAGGGTTACTCACAAGCAGTTTAGTCACCTCAACTTGCTCAATTTCAACATGATTTATTACAGGATTGAGTTGAGGTTTTAGGTTTAGTAAATGATTTGTCCCAAATACAATTGCTTTTAGTTTTTGAAATATTTAGGACTAATTTATTCCTTGCCACCCATTGTGAAACTATCTGCAGTATGTCGTAGGAGTTTCACTTTCTATGACATCATCTGTACTTCCAAAGTTATTATAGAGAAACATCTTTACTTACTGTTTTATGGGTGAAGTAAGGAGAATTGATTATACTGAAGCAGTGCTCTGGTCTCTCTTCCTCTCTTTTCCTCTCAGCCTTAGATCATCCAAGTCGACTGAGACAGTTAAACCGGTTTAGGGTTTTTCACAGGTTATGTAAATGAGCTTGTTGTGACGTAGTCTCATCACTGACATCTGACCTATCAATCATCCAGTTTACCTTCTTTGAAGCTCAGTGTCTTTTCTAGAAATAATGACATGTTGTTAAACTTGTCTCTAAAAAGGTTTCTTTAATCTACAGTTTATTTAACCATGATTCAATTTTGTAAGCCTTGTAATGTAAATATAGTGTCTTGTGATCAGTGGTGGAAAAAGTACTAAATTGTCATACTTGAGTAAAAGTAAAGATACCATAAAATGACTCTAGTGAAAGTCACTTTGTAAAATACTAGTTGAGTAAAAGTCTAAAAGTATTTGGTTTTAAATATACGTAAGTATCAAAAGTAAATGGAATTGCTAAAATGTACTTAAGTATCGAAAGTAGAAATAAAAATTATTTAAAATGTCTTATATTAAGCAAAACAGCACAATTTTCTAGTTTTTTTTTAAATTGACGGTTAGCCAGGGGCACACTCCAACACTCAGACATAATTTACAAACAAAGCATTTATGTTTAGTGAGTCCTCCAGATCAGAGGCAGTAAGGATGAGCAGGGATGTTATCTTGATAAGTGTGTGAATTGGACAATTTTCCTGTCAAAATGTAACGAGTACTTTTGGGTGTCAGGGAAAATGTACGGAGTAAAAAGTACATTATTTTCTTTAGGAATGTAGTGAAGTAAAAGTTGCCATCACTGCTTGTGATGTAAATATACTGTTCAGTGTCACAATATGTGCAAAAAATGGCTTAAAACATGCATAAGCACTGACCCACTCAAATTCCACAATGTGTTTCTATGTGCAAATGCTATCATACATTTCTTAAATTCAGTTTCAATTCTTGAGATTATACATTATTAATCACTAAATGAACATGAAAACCCCTCATAAAACATACAACCAGATTTAGACAAACATTGACATTGGACCAGTACAACTGAGGCAGCCAAAATCTTCCCTCCCACGAGAAATAAACATGAGCACCCACCTGTGCCATCATAGGCAGGCCATCTGCTGAGAGAGGACTACGGCTGTTTGTTGATCCAGGCCTTGTATGCAGCTCAGTGCACAGGAGCACACAATTACACAACATGGGCCAGTAGGGAGAAGGATGGCTCCTTGTTAAACGTACCTACTTTCCACTAGGCTGGCTTTTCTAATACGGACGCAGTTTTCTAATGACACTGACTACTGTTCTGACATTGGGGGCTGGCCAAAGGACAGAAGGGGTGGGTATTTCGGAGTCTGTTTCCATGCTGATGAGGCACAATGCCCAAAGCACATGTATGCTGACAGAGTCAACAACTACTGAAGGGAGAGATCAGGTGTCTCTTGTGTATAATCAGATAATATTCCAGGCATAATGAGATTGGGAGAGACACTATGTAAGCATAAACTGCAGGAATCATCTTTTGAAAGGTAAGTATGAAGCCACCGAATTCAAACATCTTATTTTATAAGAAAAAGATGCCGAATAAATGCAATGTGTTTCACACAAAGGAATGCTGTTTTGCAAGCCATTTCACTGATTCCGCCCCAGTCATTACCATGAGCCCACAAACCTGGTGTGGTTCATTGTGGTTGTTATATTTGATTAAAGCCACATCCACAGTAGACACACATGGTGGTCTTTACTGTACATTAGTGTGAACATGGCCATGACAAACATTTCTTCATTTTCTCTGAGACATAGGAGGTTGGTGGCACCTAATTGGGGAGAATCAGATCAAATCAAAGTTTATCTGTCACGTGCGCCGAATACAACCGGTGTAGGTAGACCTTACAGTGAAATGTTTACTTACAGGCTCTAACCAATGGTGCGGAAAAAAATGTGTGTGTGTGTGTGTGTGTGTGTAGGTAAGTAAAGAAATAAAACAACAGTAAAAAGACATTTGAAAAAAGAGTAGCAAGGTTATATACAGACACCTGTTAGTCAGGCTTATTGAGGTAGTATGTACATGTAGGTTTCGTTGAAGTGACTATGCATATATGATGAATAGAGAGTAGCAGAAGCGTAAAAAGAGGGGTTGGCGGGTGGTGGGACGCAATGCAGATAGCCGGGTTAGCCAATGTGTGGGAGCACTGGTTAGTCGGGCCATTTAGGGACTATGTACATGAATGTATCGTTGAAGTGTATGTATGCATATAAGATAAACAGAGAGTAGCAGCTGTGTAAAAGAGGGGTTGGGGGGGTAGAGAGAGAACAAGTAGAGAGAGAGAACAAGTAGAGAGAGAGAACAAGTAGAGAGAGAACAAGTAGAGAGAGAACAAGTAGAGAGAGAACAAGTAGAGAGAGAGAACAAGTAGAGAGAGAGAGAACAAGTAGAGAGCGAGAACAAGTAGAGAGAGAGAAAGAGTAGAGAGAGAGGAGAGAAAGAAAGAGGAGAGAGAAGAGAGAGAAAGAAAGAAAGAGTAGAGAGAGAAAGAGTAGAGAAAGAGTAGAGAGAGAAAGTAGAGAGAGAAAGAAAGAAAGAAAGAAAGAGTAGCGAGAGAGAGAGAGTAGAGAGAGAAAGTAGATCGAGAGTAGAGAGAGGAGAGAGAAAGAGTAGAGAGAAGAGAGAGAGAAAGAGTAGAGATAGGGGGGGGGGCACACAATGCAAATAGTCTGGGTAACCATTTGGTTACCTGTTCAGGAGTCTTATAACTTGGGGGTAAAAACTGGCTTGGGGGTAAAAACAGGCTCATGGTAATGACTGGAGTGGAATAGGTGGAATGGTATCAAATACATTCCATTTGCTCTGTTCCGGACATTATTATAAGCCGTTTTCCCCTCAGCTGCCACCTGTGCTCAGAGCAAAATAATGAAGTGTATAAACAAAAAGGACACTTAAAATTCCTGGATGCATCTGAAAGACTCAGCATTATTTTTGAGGTGTGGTCTGAAAAACAGATACTAAAGGGGTAAAACATCTGATTTGGAATACAAACACCAAATAACATGATCAAATATGACTAACAAAATCTAGATTAACAGATACGTAAATACACAAACAGTGGAAAATAAAGTAATATTCAGCCTTTCCACACTTTCACAGACATTTCCTCATGTTGTACTGTTGTCCCAGCCTGGTCTCATTGACTAGACGTAACATAGTATATGTGACAAAATGGCGCCGACAGAGAGGGCTGCCTCGCTTCTAGGCCTTAGGAAACTTTGTAGTATTCTTTTTTTTGTAATGTTTTTTTTCTTACATTGTTAGCTCAGAGTGAGTCACTGTAAGTGTTATTACATACAGCCGGGAAGAACTATTAGATATCAGAGCGGCGTCAACTTACCAGCACTACGACCAGGAATACGACTTTCCCAAGTGGATCCTTTGTCCGAACGACTGTACCCAGGACATTTGAGCTGATTCCAGAGGCTGACCCAAAACCACGCCGCTAGAGGAGAGGTAGACGGAGCGGTCTTCAGGTCAGACTTCGGAGGCGCTCACTCCACCCACAGCGTCAGAGAATATTAATCGCTAATGTCCAGTCTCTAGATAACAAGGTAGACGAAATTAGGGTAAGGGTTGCTTTCCAGAGAGACATCAAGGATTGTAACATATGTTGGGGATGAATCAGAATTAGTTAGGTAACGTTGATAAATAAGATGTTTTATTTACATAATAATGCTTATGTGAGATATTTGTCATTAGGATGTTTTCTTTTGGATAATACTGTTGGCAGTTGCATTTTCCTCTCTTCTCCCAGGGCTTAGTCACTAGGGGCCCAGGGAGGGGAGAGGTCAGGCTTGTCTTCATATTTCAATATATCTGTTAAACCATGTGATGCTATGAAGAATATCAGAAGGGAAGGAGGACAGAATGGAGGCTTGTCTTCTTATGGGAATGTGTCTGTAACTATTGTATGTCCCCTCTGAGGTTGCCCTTATCTTGATCTAGTATATGACCTAAGAGGCTCACTGTCTTTTCTAATCTTGTCCAGGAGGGGGTGTATTTGAGATGGGAGTATCTAGAATTGACAATTGATATATGCCATTGGATGAGGTAATGGTTTGGTAATATGAAGTACCAAGAACGAGAAGTAGAACCTTGTCTAAGAGAGCAAACTGAACGATAATGTATAGCTAATGCTGTCTGGCTATGGGATACTCCTCTCAAGTAAAGTCTTCCTTTGTAATGTTCCTAAGATCTGTGTTTCGTCATGTGAGTTGAGATGGGTGTGTCTTGGCTATAAATTATACTAAGAACTGTTTTGTAATAAATTTATAGACACTGAATTGATCTGAGAGTCACAGGGCTATGGTGAAGCTCATATAATTAAAGATGGACTTCATAAAATAACTCTGACTTGTGTGTGGTTTGCTCTCCCAATGTTAAGTAATACAGGAAATTACCACGACACATACAATCCCAAACAAGCAAATCAAATCAAATGTATTTATATAGCCCTTCGTACATCAGCTGATATCTCAAAGTGCTGTACAGAAACCCAGCCTAAAACCCCAAACAGCAAGCAATGCAGGTGTAGAAGCACGGTGGCTAGGAAAAACTTCAGACAATTCTCCAACCCCTAAGTGGATTGTTAGACTAAAAGACCTCTTCTTGAACTTGGAACTTTGACATGTTTGACGAGCTTGATCTGCTGAAGAATCTCTTTGCTGTGATTGAATAGCACATTGCCCATAGGGATTTGATCTGTCAGTACAGCAGTGGGAACTGGCTGGGCTGGGCTGGCTAACTGGCTGCAACCTGGTCTTTGAGGGTGGGGTTGAGACCCAGGGCCTCTAGCTTAATGATGAGCTCGTTCATGTTCATTGACTATAGCTCAGCATTCAACACCATTGTACCCTCCGAGCTCATCATTAAGCTAGAGGCCCTGGGTCTCAACCCCACCCTCAAAGACCAGGTTGCAGCCAGTCAGCCAGCCCAGCCCAGCCAGTTCCCACTGCTGTACTGACAGCTCAGGCCTTTCTGTCAATCCGTCCACTCTTCCCAGCAGCCCTCCTCCAGTCTCGTCCTCTCTGTTCTGCAAGGCTGGCTGCTGATCTGCCAGCTGCTAGGGCAAAATCGGTATCTGAAAGGTAGAGAGGAGGTATTAACATCTGAATGAATATATAATATTTGCCATGCTGTAATTTAATAACTAAATAATAGCCTGCAATGTTAAATAGTCGTTTTTCAAATACTAAATAGGTTAATTATATAGCTTTAGCCAACCATTGATTCATTTGGCCTAAGATAACAAACACCCACACTTTTGTTATTCATCCCATAATACGCGACACATAACCCTTACCTTTTTCTCCATATTGGCATGGCTCGTTTGCGGGGCTTGGTCGCTTGACTCCGGTACTGCATCCAACCCAACAGTTTATGAGCTATGATTATACAGCAGGAAGATGAGTACACTGGGATCCATCAGAACAAACGGTAATGGGCTGCTGTGCAGTGGTGATGCCCAGGTTGACTAATAACCCGCAGTCCCCGTGGTTATATCCGCTGGGTGGATAGGTTTAGGGTCATTAAATATTGTGTGGCTGAAGGGCAGGTGGGTGGAGGACAGATTGAATATAGATCAACAGTACCTTTAAAAATCCAGAAAGGTACAGTACCAGGCAAACATTTGGACACACCAAGTCATTCAAGGGTTTTTCCTTATGTTTACTATTTTCTACATTCTAGAATAATAGTGAAGACATCAAAACTATGAAATAACACATAAGACAATAATCATGTACTAACCAAAAGCGTTAAACAAATCAAAATAGATTTTAGATCTTAGATTCTTCAAAGTAGCCACCCTTTGCCTTGATGACATCTTTGCACACTCTTGGCATTCTCTCAACCAGCTTCACCTGGAATGCTTTTCTCTCAACCAGCTTCACCTGGAATACAGTTGAAGTCGAAAGTTTACATACACTTAGGTTGGATTCATTAAAACTAGTTTTTCAACAACTACTCAAATGTCTTGTTAACAAACTATAGTTTTGGCAAGTCGGTTAGGACATCTACTTTGTGCATGACACAAGTAATTTTTCCAACAATTGTTTACAGACAGATTATTTCACTTATAATTCACTGTATCACAATTCCAGTGGGTCAGAAGTTAATAATTTGACTGTGCCTTTAAACAGCTTGGGAAATTAAAAAAATGTATGTCATGCTTTAGAAGCTTCTGATAGGCTAATTGACATAATTTGAGTCAATTGGAGGTGTACCTGTGGATGTATTTCAAGGCCTACCTTCAAACTCAGTGCCTCTTTGCTTGACATCAAGGGAAAAATCAAAATAAATCAGCCAAGACATCAGAATTGTTTTTGTAGACCTCCACAAGTCTGGTTCATCCTTGAGAGCAATTTCCAAATGCCTGAAGGTACCGCGTTCATCTGTGCAAACAATACTACGCATGTATAAACACCATGGGACCACGCAGTCGTCACACTGCTCGAGAAGGAGACGCGTTCTGTCTCCTAGAGATTAACGTACTTTGGTGCAAAAAGTGCAAATCAATCACAGAACAACAGCAAAGGACCTTGTGAAGATGCTGGAGGAAACAGGTACAAAATTATCTATATCCACAGTAAAACGAGTCCTATATTGACATAACCTGAAAGGCCACTCAGCAAGGAAGAAGCCACTGATCCAAAATCGCCATTAAAAAGCCAGACTACGGTTTGCAACTGCACATGGGGACAAAGATCGTACTTCCAAAGTTGTGGCAAAATGGCTTAAGGACAACAAAGTAAAGGTATTGGAGTGGCCATCACAAAGCCCTGTCCTCAATCCAATAGAACATTTGTGGGCAGAACTGAAAAAGCATGTGCGAGCAAGGAGACCTATAAACCTGACTCAGTTACGAGGAATTTGCCAAAATTCACCCAACTTTTTGTGGGAAGCTTGTGGAAGGCTACCCGAAATGATTGACCCAAGTTAAACAATTTAAAGGCAATGCTACCAAATACTAATTGAGTGTATGTAAACTTCTGACACACTGGGAATGTGATGAAAGAAATAAAAGCTGAAATAAATTATTCTCTCTACTATTATTCTGACATTTCACATTCTTAAAATAAAGTGATGATCCTAACATTTTACTAGGATTAAATATCAGGAATTTTGAAAAACTGAGTTTAAAAACGATTTGGCTAAGGTGTATGTAAACTTCTGACTTCAACTGTGTATCCCACATATGCTGAGCACTTGTTGGCTGCTTTTACTTCACTCTGCGGTCCAAACCATCTCAATTGGGTTGAGGTCGGGTCATTGTGGAGGCCAGGCTATCTGATGCAGCACTCCATCACTCTCCTTCTTGGTAAATAGCCCTTACAAAGCCTGGAGGTGTGTTGAGTCATTGTCCTGTTGAAAAACAAATGATATTCCCACTAAGCACAAAGCAGATGGGATGGCATATTGCTGCAGAATTCTGTGGTAGCCATGCTAGTTAAGTGTGCCCTCCTGCAGCCAGGGCAACAGAGTCTGCAGGTAGACCTGCAGCAGTATGGCCGCGTTGCTAAGGCGGCCAAGAGAGCAGACGGACCATATGTGGCTTTCATGTCGGCATCAAAAAGTCTCGGGGGCATGCTGGCTTCAGTCGTGGGTTCCGCCCTATAATCTCCCGGTCTGGGAGGACCATGTCAGCTATCATGGTGTCCATGGTCGGGTATTCCCGGAGGCCGAGTGACTCTGCGCCCGCAACATAACTCCATGGTCCAGTCTCTGCTGGGTCGGAAGCGCCCCCTGGCAGAGACCCAGCTCTCCTGCAAGGCCTCACGGAACTCAGCAGAGATGGGGACAGATGGAGAGTCATCACTGTCCACCAGTTTGATTCCCAGTGTAGTGGCTACCCGAGTGAGTAGGCTCCTCATAGCCTCTCGAGCCGCTGGGGGCGATGAAGCCCCGCTGCCGGCTTCTGATGGCCTGTCAGCCTGGTAGCCCTGCTCACCGTGATGAACAGTGCCAGCATCATCCCCCAGGAACAGCCTATCACTAGTCAACAGGGAACAGCTGTCAGCGCCATCGAAGCTATCAACCTCCTGATGCAGGGCATGCACCCTGTTCAAGGTGGTCCCAGAGGTTCCGAGTGCTGCCCCCGTCCAGGACTGGCAGCAGATGGGCTCTGCCTGTAGTGGCGCCGACCACGCTTCCTGGGAGGGGTATTGGGCCCAGTAGAGGGACTAACAGCTCACTGGTGCACCCCTTGTGAGGGAGGGAGCTCGTCCCCAGTCTGAGCCCAAGCCTGGCTGACACACTTGCGCATGGCCTCCAATCGCACCAGGTGCAGGCGTTCTGAGAACACCAGACAAAACAGGCATCCAGTAGGGCGATCCACCGCCCTCTCCATGTGGCTCAAACCCAGACAGTGCATACACGAGGTATGCGGATCCCCAGGGGGGAAGCCACCATCACACAAAGGGAAGCCTTTAGCTCAGCCAAACAAACAAGGCCATGAAGCAAGGGTTCGACACCCTGGGAGAGCTTATGTCATGATCCGCTTGGAGGAATAGGAACCCGGTGAGAGATAAATTACCCAGTACCTCTGCAAAAATTGGGGAAGACCCCTGTGGGAAAAGCAGGCAGACAAAAAAAACAGCAACCAGGTAATGGATTTGATTGATTTGTTTTACGCGAAATGCAATACTACCTAGCCGGGTTTAATATCCAAGCAGTGAAAACAGCACCATATGATGGAGTAACTCTGTTAAGGAACTCCAGTTCATGTCTCAACGTATTAGAACGCCACGATACTCTTACACTCTGCAGGGGAAAGAACAAGAAAATAAACCTGCAGGGTAATTAGCAGAGAACCTGTGTCTTATAAATGGATATATTCTTTATACAGCGTATTAGCGTACACCTAATATGTTCCCCGTGTTGATGATGCTTATTATGCATTAAGGTTGAACCAAAAGATTACTTTCACTTTCACTGTTGCCTCGATTATGTAACAAATATGAAATGAAACACGAAACAATTAAATATGTGAAATTGAATTTAACAATAATGTATGTTGATGCTAATATTATGTACAACAGTACAATAATTTCTATATGATAACAATAGCCTAATTGATTTAATATGCCATAAACTATTGTTTTTTTAACAGATTCACTCAATTTATTCTAATTAACTTAATCATTATGACACATCCCTCACTACTGTGATTGATTGCACTAATTGCACTGTAACTGAAATCTGGACACTAACTGTAGATCTATAACCTATCACATAGCCTTAACTTCTGTAGAATTAAGCATTTATTGCAGTAAAATTATACACCAAATGTAGGCATAATTTGGGTTTGGGAACAAGAGTGGAGAAGTATGATTTATTTATTTCTGCATCTTGAGAGATTGCAATGCTCACCGTTATATACCATATGTAGAGGTGCTGTCTTCATCAAAAACGCATCATAAAAGCTGATAGTTCTATGCACGTTGGGTCGTGTATAATATCAGGGCGGTTGCGTGTGGATTCTTAGCAATTGCGGCGGGTGCAGGTGAAAAAAAGCTTATCCGCGCACCATATCTGTTAAGGTATTGGAAGAGGGCGGATGGCACGAGCCTGGAATGGAGGTTGTCCGAGCAGCGGGAGCCAGGATCGGTGTAAGCGCGTGGAATATTCTGTTTATTTTCAAGAGCAATTCGTTTTTATGGAATTGCATTCGAGTTTCATTCGAGGCCCGCTCCCTCCTAATTTGCGCCTTACAACCACCCACCTATTTGGATGTGTGCGCTGTCATTAGGTAGCCTAACCGCCCGTGCAATAGTCTGATCTAACTATGGACTATGGCTAGGCTACAGCCGAATTTATGCCACTACACCTGTCAATACAGTGTGTAACCCAACCATTTTTGTAGGAGTTGGTAGTCTGATCGAAAACAGGTTGTGTGATTGATGCCACGGAAGAGAAGAGGGCAGGGGAGGATGTTGCCGTGGAGACGTAGGGGTTGCTAGGGGCGATATCGTCATTCCCTTGTTCATCTTTTTTCCCAAGTGAATTTCTCGTTTGACCAGGGCAACACCACCTGTACTCTTGACCAGGTAGCCAGGATAAATAACAGGATGCAATTTACTTAAATGATGACATATTAGACTTATAATTAGCCTACAAATTGGTCTGACAGTTTAATATGAATATGCACCATCGATGTCACTTGTCACAATGTGTCATAAGCAAATTAATTTATATTTGTTGTAAAACTAAACTGAAGCAATGTGGTGCATGACATTTACTGTTTTAATGAATAATAGTCATCATCTCAAAACATACAATTTGGTACAATTTCAATAACATTTTGCTTGATAATACATGCTCTTCATTTTCCTCTTATAGTCTTCTTCTATTTGCCCCAGAACATTTGTACTCTATTTGGAAGGCAATTTTAACAAGGCACCTATCACATTCTAATATAGGGCATGCAATCCTTCTCCCTGTCTCCCGTCTCTCTTGAAGTTTGACCAGCCGCACTCTATGACAAACAGCTATACAGCATGGCTCTCATATCAATAACCTATACATTTAATTCAGCACTGTAGCTAACCGATAGGATTCGACGTCAGACACGTTCTCCATTTCTTCTACACCCTAACTCTATTAGTAGGATTACCACAACAGAGCAGTGTCTTGTCTCTGAAGACAGAAGGGGCAATTTTCTGCTCTGGCAGTTAGAAATGCATACAGTGAGCCATCTCACCTCTTGCTCCTTTGACCTCCAACTATCCGGACTGTCCACCTGGAGAAGTCCCAGACTTCAGGACTCAGTCAGTCGAATCTGCAGCTGCTCCATTGATTGCAATGGTACATGGATGAGTGTATGTGTGTGGGGGGTTTGTGAACGTGTTCAGTGGATGTTATAGACACTTCACTCACAGTTAAGAAGTCAATGCTATCCTGATATCGAGGTGTGTGTGTGTCAGGTGCAAGACAACACAAGCAGTTCTTCTACTGTGTTATCGCCTAAATTTCACAAAGCCACAACTAGGCTGCAGACTCTCCCCTTCAACACCATCTCCTCCCTCACTAATTCTATGGAGTCCTGCAGACACACAAAGGCAGATATTCATAGGTATTCACAGAGCAGCATAGCTTAGAATAAATAAGTGAATAGAAGTTCATTAATTCAGAGTGTACTTACAGGGACGTAATCTTCGTTAGTGAAAACCTACGCTATTGGTTGTACCGGGACTGGAAGCAAGGTCGCAATGCTGAAAATTGACAAAAGGAGAATGATAAGAAAACTACAAATATTAGAATCACCTTCCTGAACTGTCTCTTGAACTGTTCTTGAAAGCGATGAAAACCTCCCAGAAACAACCAAGAAATAGTGGAACCATAATACTCACTGTGAGGCGTAGGTCATATGTGTCGTTACCGAAACCTCGGTCCACAGCCCAGCCAGTCATTGCCTTTGTTTTGTCCTGGATGTGCAGGTAGTAGTACAGCAAGGCTCCCAGAGAGGCCAGCAGCAGCACTACCATGATGATGGAAGCTGCAATATCCCTTGTGTTGTCTCACAGTACGGACATTGCAATTTATTGCCCTGGCCACATCTGCAGTCCTTATGTCTCCTTGCAGCATGCCTAAGGCACGTTCACGCAGATGAGCAGGGACCCGTGGCATCTTTATTTTGGTGTTTTTCAGAGTCAGTAGAAAGGCCTCTTTAGTGTCAAAAATTTTCATAACTGTGACCTTAATTACCTACCGTCTGTAAGCTGTTAGTGTCTTAACGACCGTTCCACAGGTGCATGTTCATTAATTGTTTATGGTTCATGACAACTTTATGAAATTCCAGTTACTAGTAAGCATTCACCATTAACAAAATGACCGTAAAAACTGTTAAATCCCCGGAGATTGACGGGCAATTACATGGTGGAGATGGATGAGGCAAAAGAAATGGTAGATAAGTCTGGCTGCACAACCGAATGACAAACGTACTGCAAATGGAGAAATCATGTGACTGAATAAAAAGAAAAAACTCTACTATGAATCAAATATGAATTATATAAAGATTGATAGTAAAACGTTTTGGAGCACCTTATGACATTTTGGGCAAAAAGGCAAACTCAGCTCCATTCATTGAATTAGATGGCTCATTCAATCACAAAACGGACTGATATTTGCAATAACATTAAGGATTTTTTCATTGGCAAGATTAGCAAACATAGGCATGACTTGACAGCAACAAACGCCGATACTACATATCCACGTATAACTGATCGGAAGGATAAACACTCCAAACAGCCTACCCGACCACTCAGATGTGTACGCATGGTCCTAAAGCAGACTGTTGCCTCGTTTTATATCACATTCCAATGATAAAACTGGGGGGAGACAAAAATGCAATTTCAGAAAGTGAAAGTTGCACTTTCACTTTCTGGGAGTTCCTTACTAATCAGTAACCTTAATAATAATATAGCTGCTATCCGTGTGACTATCGGCCTTCGTCGATTCCGGAGCAAACATCAATTGTTCCGGAGCTAGCAAGCTCCGTCAATCACTCCTGAGTTCCATCAATCGCACCTGGGCTGCAGTCGCCTATCCGGACCCGTTTTGCTGCCTTCGCGGAGCCCCACCGGGCCTTCACAACTGGACTGCCGACGTTATCTACCCGAAGGAGTTATTCGGCTGGCTCCTCCGTCGCGACGTTACCTGAACGCCCATCTGCGGCCTGCTAACCGTTAGCTGTCTTACCGGCTGCTATCTGAATAGACAATCGGACAATTTTTTTAATTATTTTTATTATTATTATTATGTTTTCTTCTTGGGCCTATTAGTTCCACCATCCACACATGCAATGACATCTCCTGGTTTCAACGATGTTTCTAGAGACAATATCTCTCTCTTCATCACTCAATACCTAGGTTTACCTCCACTGTATTCACATCCTACCATACATTTGTCTGTACATTATACCTTGATGCTATTTTATCGCCCCCAGAAACCTCCTTTTACTCTATGTTCCAGACGTTCTAGACGACCAATTCTCATAGCTTTTAGCCGTACCCTTATTCTACTCCTCCTATGTTCCTCTGGCGATGTAGAGGTGAATCCAGGCCCTGCAGTGCCTAGCTCCACTCCTATTCCCCAGGCGCTCTCTTTTGACGACTTCTGTAACCGTAATAGCCTTGGTTTCATGCATGTTAACATTAGAAGCCTTCTCCCTAAGTTTGTTCTATTCACTGCTTTAGCACACTCTGCCAACCCGGATGTTCTAGCTGTGTCTGAATCCTGGCTTAGGAAGACCACCAAAAACTCAGACATTTTAATTCCAAACTACAACATTTTCAGACAAGATAGAACTGCCAAAGGGGGCGGTGTTGCAATCTACTGCAAAGATAGCCTGCAGAGTTCTGTCCTACTATCCAGGTCTGTACCCAAACAATTTGAACTTCTACTTTTAAAAATCCACCTCTCTAAAAACAAGTCTCTCACCGTTGCCGCCTGCTATAGACCACCCTCTGCCCCCAGCTGTGCTCTGGACACCATATGTGAACTGATTGCCCCCCATCTATCTTCAGAGTTCGTGCTGCTAGGCGACCTAAACTGGAACATGCTTAACACCCCAGCCATCCTACAATCTAAACTTGATGCCCTCAATCTCACACAAATAATCAATGAACCTACCAGGTACCTCCCCAAAACCTTAAACACGGGCACCCTCATAGATATCATCCTAACCAACTTCCCCTCTAAATACACCTCTGCTGTCTTCAACCAAGATCTCAGCGATCACTGCCTCATTGCCTGCATCCGTAATGGGTCAGCGGTCAAACGACCTCCACTCATCACTGTAAAACGCTCCCTGAAACACTTCTGCGAGCAGGCCTTTCTAATCGACCTGGCCGGGGTATCCTGGAAGGATATTGATCTCATCCCGTCAGTAGAGGATGCCTGGATATTTTTTTTAAATGCCTTCCTAACCATCTTAAATAAACATGCCCCATTTAAGAAATTTAGAACCAGGAACAGATATAGCCCTTGGTTCTCCCCAGACCTGACTGCCCTTAACCAACACAAAAACACCCTATGGCGTTCTGCATTAGCATCGAACAGCCCCCGTGATATGCAGCTGTTCAGGGAAGCTAGAAATCATTATACACAGGCAGTTAGAAAAGCCAAGGCTAGCTTTTTCAAGCAGAAATTTGCTTCCTGCAACACTAACTCAAAAAAGTTCTGGGACACTGTAAAGTCCATGGAGAATAAGAACACCTCCTCCCAGCTGCCCACTGCACTGAAGATAGGAAACACTGTCACCACTGATAAATCCACCATAATTGAGAATTTCAATAAGCATTTTTCTACGGCTGGCCATGCTTTCCACCTGGCTACTCCTACCCCGGACAACAGCACTGCACCCCCAACAGCAACTCGCCCAAGCCTTCCCCATTTCTCCTTCTCCCAAATCCATTCAGCTGATGTTCTGAAAGAGCTGCAAAATCTGGACCCCTACAAATCAGCCGGGCTAGACAATCTGGACCCTTTCTTTCTAAAATTATCTGCCGAAATTGTTGCCACCCCTATTACTAGCCTGTTCAACCTCTCTTTCGTGTCGTCTGAGATTCCCAAAGATTGGAAAGCAGCTGCGGTCATCCCCCTCTTCAAAGGGGGGGACACTCTTGACCCAAACTGCTACAGACCTATATCTATCCTACCGTGCCTTTCTAAGGTCTTCGAAAGCCAAGTCAACAAACAGATTACCGACCATTTCGAATCTCACCATACCTTCTCTGCTATGCAATCCGGTTTCAGAGCTGGTCATGGGTGCACCTCAGCCACGCTCAAGGTCCTAAACGATATCTTAACCGCCATCGATAAGAAACATTACTGTGCAGCCGTATTCATTGATCTGGCCAAGGCTTTCGACTCTGTCAATCACCATATCCTCATCGGCAGACTCGACAGCCTTGGTTTCTCAAATGATTGCCTCGCCTGGTTCACCAACTACTTCTCTGATAGAGTTCAGTGTGTCAAATCGGAGGGTCTGCTGTCCGGACCTCTGGCAGTCTCTATGGGGGTGCCACAGGGTTCAATTCTTGGACCGACTCTCTTCTCTGTATACATCAATGAGGTCGCTCTTGCTGCTGGTGAGTCCCTGATCCACCTCTACGCAGACGACTCCATTCTGTATACTTCCGGCCCTTCTTTGGACACTGTGTTAACAATCCTCCAGGCAAGCTTCAATGCCATACAACTCTCCTTCCGTGGCCTCCAATTGCTCTTAAATACAAGTAAAACTAAATGCATGCTCTTCAACCGATCGCTACCTGCACCTACCCGCCTGTCCAACATCACTACTCTGGACGGCTCTGACTTAGAATACGTGGACAACTACAAATACTTAGGTGTCTGGTTAGACTGTAAACTCTCCTTCCAGACCCATATCAAACATCTCCAATCCAAAGTTAAATCTAGAATTGGCTTCCTATTTCGCAACAAAGCATCCTTCACTCATGCTGCCAAACATACCCTTGTAAAACTGACCATCCTACCAATCCTCGACTTTGGCGATGTCATTTACAAAATAGCCTCCAATACCCTACTCAACAAATTGGATGCAGTCTATCACAGTGCAATCCGTTTTATCACCAAAGCCCCATATACTACCCACCATTGCGACCTGTACGCTCTCGTTGGCTGGCCCTCGCTTCATACTCGTCGCCAAACCCACTGGCTCCATGTCATCTACAAGACCCTGCTAGGTAAAGTCCCCCCTTATCTCAGCTCGCTGGTCACCATAGCATCTCCCACCTGTAGCACACGCTCCAGCAGGTATATCTCTCTAGTCACCCCCAAAACCAATTCTTTCTTTGGCCGCCTCTCCTTCCAGTTCTCTGCTGCCAATGACTGGAACGAACTACAAAAATCTCTGAAACTGGAAACACTTATCTCCCTCACTAGCTTTAAGCACCAACTGTCAGAGCAGCTCACAGATTACTGCACCTGTACATAGCCCACCTATAATTTAGCCCAAACAACTACCTCTTTCCCAACTGTATTTAATTTTAATTTATTTATTTATTTTGCTCCTTTGCACCCCATTATTTTTTTATTTCTACTTTGCACATTCTTCCATTGCAAAACTACCATTCCAGTATTTTACTTGCTATATTGTATTTACTTTGCCATCATGGCCTTTTTTGCCTTTACCTCCCTTCTCACCTCATTTGCTCACATTGTATATAGACTTGTTTATACTGCATTATTGACTGTATGTTTGTTTTTACTCCATGTGTAACTCTGTGTCGTTTTATCTGTCGAACTGCTTTGCTTTATCTTGGCCAGGTCGCAATTGTAAATGAGAACTTGTTCTCAACTTGCCTACCTGGTTAAATAAAGGTAAAATAAAAAAAATAAAAAATATCAATTAAGTACAAGGGAGGAGCAAAAACCCGCAGACACTCAGCCCTCCGAGGAATGTGTTTGACACATGGTGTAGATGAAGGGGAGGAGACTGGATTTTTAAGCCTTGAGACGATTGAGACATGGATTGTGCATTTGTGCCATTCCGAGGGACATGGAGCCAACTTGACCACTTTGGGAAGAAGCATTGGAGTCAACATGGGCCAGCATCCCTGTGGAACGCTTTTGACACCTTGTAAAGTTCATGCCTCAATGAATTGAGGTTGTTCTGAAGGCAGAAGATGGAGGTGCAACTCAATATTAGTAAGGTGTTACTAATGCTTTGTACACTCAGTGTATGTCATAAACCCAGAGTACTCACCACACTTGGCCTCGTCATCTTTATCTGCACAGTCTTCATGAAAGTCAAAGATATTACTGGTATCGTTAGTACAATGATGCCCAGGAGGTTAGGGGAAATTTGGAAGAAAGATGGGAAGGGGACAGAGTAACGGTAAATAGATACAGTATACATGTTACAGTACCCCCTGTATATAACCTCCTATTGTTATGTAAATGTATGTGTTACTTTATATATATATATATATATATATATTTTTTAACTTTAGTTTATTTAGTAAATATTTTCTTGACTATTTCTTGAACTGAATTGTTGGTTAAGGGCTTGTACAGTAAGAAAGCATTTCTCTGTAAGTTCTACACCTGTTGTATTCGGTGCATGTGACAAATACAATTTGATTTGATGCTTTGATTCCCCGCTCATGTTGGTAGCCTACTCTATTTCAATGAGACCACACATACTAGGAGCACTTGAACTCTCACGCCCAACTAGGAGAGGTAGTCTACAGAAGTTGAAGCAGCAAATTCTGTGTGTGAATAATGCAAAAAAACATGTTATTTTAATACAATAGGTTGGCTAATGCATCGAAAGCAGGAAGAGGACCGTTTCTAAATAGTCCGTGGGACAACAAAAATATTTTCTTCCCAAAGTCCTCTGTCTGACCGCCCGCAGAATGAAAAATGCCAACCCTGCTGCAATGATCTGTGTCGGTGCCTGCAGGTTCTGCACTCTTGTGCACAGTCAGTACACAACACTATGCTCATCATGTCTTAGCAGGATCATATGGTGACAGGGGTCCCAGCAGGGTCAGACAGCCAGGGAAGACCAGCTCAGGTGAATTTTGCAGTATATTAACAATATCAGATATTGATATAAAGTTCAGAATCTTAAGTATAACGCTACAGTCTGGGATCTGGGAATAATGGTCGTTTGAATTATTGAACCATTGATTCTATTCTTGGATAATTGTCAACGGAATTTCATAATTCCTATATGTGTTCATGAATTAAAATCACTCAGAATTTGTAAGATTCTTATTTGCATAAAATAGACAGAGACCAGTCTTATCAAAATTAGATAATAGTATTTATTCTCGGAGCACGCTGCCATGGAACCACGAACAACAGTTTATATACAAAATATGACGTCATTGATTATAGAATGAATCTCCTCCTCTCGACCAAGACAAAGCAGGTTCAAAAGTTAATTCCAGCTCACCAGGGCACACACATGACACACAATATAACTGGATTAACTCCTGAAGTTTCACCATAATTTATTACCACTTTAGCAGACAGTTGCAGATACGGAAAACCTAGAGAGGCTCTCGCTGTCTTATTTGATTGCCACAGAGTTATAGTTGAGTCGGTTCAAATATAGGTTAATGATCCTTTTTGCTTACTTAAAACCCACAACCCATTCCTCCCCAACCGAGTTGGAATGGTGTTTATTATGTTTAATTACTCCTTGTTCATGCTACATAATCCCTTCCATATTAACTAACTTTATTAATCAGGTATAATAAAACAGGGTAGAGTTTAATTAGTTATAGTTCTATTTAAATGTAGATATTGTTTAGTCATTATTCATAAAATTCCTATCAATAATATAATGTATAAATGTAAACCAAGGTAATTCTTTGTCATGCCCCATTTGAGGAGGATGAGATGGTGTCAGGAGTCTCAGCAGGATCAGGCAGGCAGGGAATTTTTGCAGGTACAACACTTTATTCCCCTCTCTGTGCAGGACGGGACAAGCCAGATGCTATTTTAAGGCAGTCTGACAAACCTCCAAAGTTGATTTCCAAAGTGTATCAAGGGTTGATAGAGGCTTTTCCCAATGACACAAAACATGTAAAACAAAAAATGTGAGGAAGACCTGGTAGAAGCTATTGATAATGATGAATGGATACAGATATGTTTGAATGCCCAGTCATGTTCATATAATCTCAGACATACGGTGCATTCGGAAAGTATTCAGATCCCTTGACTTTTCCACATTTTGTTACATTACAGACTTCTTCTAAAATGGATTAAACAACATTTTTCCTCATCAATCTATAAACAATACCCAATAATAACAATTTATTAAAAATAAAAAAACAGAAATGTACATACATAAGTATTCAGACCCTTTGCTATGAGACTCTAAATTGAGCTCAGGTGGATCCTGTTTCCATTGATCATACTTAAGATGTTTCTACAACTTGATTGGAGTCCACCTGTGGTAAATTCTATTGTTTGGACATGATTTGGGAAGGTACATACATATTCATATAAGATCCCACAGTAGACAGTGCATGTCAGAGCAAAAACCAAGCCATGAGGTTGAAGGAATTGTCCGTAGAGCGCTGAGACAGGATTTCCTCAAGGAACAGATCTTGGGAAGGGTACCAAACAATTCCTGCAGCATTGAAGGTCCCCAAGAACACAGTGGCCTCCATCATTCTTAAATGGAAGAAGTTTGGAACCACCAAGACTCTTCCTAGAGCTGTCCGCCCGGCCAAACTGAGCAATCGGGGGAGAATGGCCTTGGTCAGGGAGGTGACCAAGAACTATAGGTGACCAAGAGTCTCTAGCCACGTATCCACGGCAACCCTCAGCGCGTTGGGAGTGGATCTGGAAAGAGGTGGGGATGCGACCTAGGAAGAGGTGGCCTCCAGCCACGCACGCTGATGCTCTCAGGTTGCCAACACTACCACCTGATGAGTGCTCTCCCTATGCACAGAGGCCTACAGTGGGGCAGGCTGCAGCCCTGTGAAGCCTAATGATAAATCAAACCTTTGTTATTTGGTTATCTAAAACGTTATATTGTACTGGGGGAGGGGCACAGTGTGGCACACTTGCTAACCCTTGACAGTAAAACTGCTGTTTGTTTAAGGTAGTCAGACAAGGGCAATAAGATCAGAAAACCAAGCATTTTTTATTGATTCAATGTACTGTATGATTTGATACCTGAGGACGTATTTGAGATGCATTCGGCAGGATGGAGAGGACTGTTTCATCATGGGAGACACCATTACAGCATTGCTGGGAGAGTCTGCCTTCACTACCATGAACCAACCTGACGTGTTCCTACATCATGAGCTTATCTAGTCAACATCGTAAATGTAAACGCCTGGACTTTGCTAAACGGCATTGGCACTTGGATTGAAACCGGCGCTTTGGTCAGATGACATGAACATGGAGTTCTGATTGCCGCTTTGATTACTTATGACTGGCCAACAACAACAAGCTAAATGTGCCACTCTCGTGAAAAGCAAGAGCACCAGCATAAATTATAAAAATGCCTCTCTCTCGCTCTACTGCGGCAGTTGTGTTTGTATCTGTACGGGTCCTTCTGGACAAGTCAGTTAAAATGACACATACCAGAGACCCGTGCAAATCATATCAGACCCATGAAATTATTTAGGGCGTTTTCACATATGAAATTCGATACCCTGGTTTAAGTTTCCTGTAGAGTTTGTGAGAATTCTACAGAATACATTTTGTTTTCACAAGATCTGAAAATAAAATTTTCAGGGTGTGATTAGCAAGACGCACAGTCTACATGACATTAGCAAGCTAGCTTGTTTACAACGGGCAAAAAAGTTCTACGTGACTCGGGCTGCCGCATCACAATACCTGGTACTCTGGTCTTGGACCCATTACCCAATCACGCAGGTCCAAGATTAGTTTCAGCCAGGGTCAATTTGCATTTCTCACATGCTTTATAGTACAGATCAGGGTACCAAATGCCCCAGGATCCAGATCATAAGGGGATATGTGAAAGAGCCCTTAGAATTTTGGATCTGGACCCACTCAGGTCCCGGGTATTTGGGTACAGGTGGATCCCAGAAGACTTCTAGTGTCAATAATTTTAATGCCTATCTTTTTGAGAAAGAAATATAGGATTTGTTAAACATTTATTTCTCTGAGCAATTGTATTAGTATAAAATGTAAGCATTTTCCAACTTTTTTTTAGCATACAATATACCTCAGTATTTTAATTATTTATTTTACACTGTCATTTTTGCTCATCTTTATTAAGGGTGTATATTTTAGGTCCTTGATTGAGTGTAGACTTGTCATATTTTTTTATATACACATACTAGAGGTTGACCGATTAATCATGGCCGATTTCAAGTTTACATAACAATCAGTAATCAGCCTTTTGGACACCTATTACATTGCAATCCATGAAGAGACTGAGTGGCAGGCTGATCACCTGTTACGCGAGTGCAGCATCAAAAGGACACTGTGGCTGCAAGGAGCCAAGGTAAGTTGCTAGCTAGCATTAAACTTATCTTGTAAAAAACAATCACTAGTTAACTACACATGGTTGATGATATTACTAGGTTAGCTAGATTGTTCTGCGTTGTATATAATCAATGCGGTGCCTTTTAATTTATCATCGAATCACAGCCTACTTCAACTTGATTTAAGAAAAGCGCATTCGTGAAAAAAGCAAAATCGTTGCAATAATGTACCTAACCATAAACATCAATGCCTTTCAATCAATCAATACACAAGTATATATTTTTAAACGTGCATATGTAGTTAAAAAAAGCGCATTCGTGAAAAAAGCAAAATCGTTGCAATAATGTACCTAACCATAAACATCAATGCCTTTCAATCAATCAATACACAAGTATATATTTTTAAACCTGCATATGTAGTTAAAATAAATTCATGTTAACAAGCAATATTAACTAGGGAAATTGTGTCACTTCTCTTGCGTTCAGTGCAAGCAGAGTCAGGGTATATGCAGTTTGGGCCGCCTGGCTCGTTGCGAACTGTTGAAAGACCGTCATTAATTTGCCAGAATTTTACAAAATTATGGCATAACATTGAAGGTTGTGCAATGTAAACATAATATTTAGACAGGGTTGCCACCCGTTCGATAAAATACGTAACGGTTCCGTATTTCACTGAAAGAATAAACATTTTGTTTTCGAAATGAGAGTTTCCGGATTTTACCATATTAATGACCAAAGGCGCGTATTTCTGTGTGTTTATTATATTATAATTAAGTATATGATTTGATAGAGCAGTCTGACTGAGCGGTGGTTGGCAGCAGCAAGTAAGCATTCATTCAAACAGCAGCTCTTCGCAATGCTGGGTTGCACTGCGCTGTTTATGACTTCAAGCCTATCAACTCCTGAGATTAGGCTGGCAATACTAAAGTGCCTATAAGAACATCCAATAGTCAAAGGTATATGAAATACAAATGGTATAGAGAGAAATAGTCCTATAATTCCTATAATAACTACAACCTAAATCTTCTTAACTGGGAATATTGAAGAGTCATGGTAAAAGGAACCACCAGCTTTCATATGTTCTGAGCAAGGAACTTAAACGTTAGCTTTTTTACATGGAACATATTGCACTTTTACTTTCTTCTCCAACACTGTTTTTGCATTATTTAAACCGAATTAAACATGTTTCATTATTTATTTGAGACTAAATGGATTTTATGTATTATATTAAAATTAAAATAAGTGTTCATTGTTCATTCAGTATTGTCGTAATTATCATTCATTACAAATATATATCACACACACATACACACAAATTGGCCGATTAATCAGCATTGGCCTTTTTTGGTCCTCCAATAATCGGTATTGGCGTGAAAATAATAATCGGTCGACCTCTTATGTGGTAGTGTGACAGCTCTTACATGCCTAACATTGTTTGGCACAGCTGCATGGTAGCTGTATGGCAACATCGGAGGTTAATGCATTTCAGATCACAGAGTTCACCTGACCTTATTTGATACCCACATTACCCACGTAGCGGTTGATCAGTAGTTTAAAGTTAACTGGCTGACAAAACAACATGAACTTTATTTAGACAGACGCACAGTGCGATAAAGTAGACAAAAGTAATGACAGAGGAGTTTTTCTGTTCTGAAACCAGAGGAAATTATTTTTGAAAGATGGAGTGCGTTACTTCCCCTGTCTTTTGAAATCAACATTGCTCAACATGATTATAGTTTTATGATTCCATGACCGGGGATGGAATTTCATACTTGATCTTTTTCAGGTACCGGTATTGTATGATGTAAATGTCCTTAGCTACATGACTTCATGTTAATAAAGCATACATTACCATTTATTAAATCAACGCAAGCATTTATTCATTTTATGTTTAAACATAAAATGACTTCTGTTAAGTAATATGTTTTCCATCTATTGTTTCACTGAAACAAAATAGAAAATCAAGCACTGTTGTTCTGGCTATATTAGTCAGCAACTAGGTACTGTGTCAGTCTTAGTCCCAGTTTCAGCTTTGTACTGACAGGTTTGTCTTCAGATCTCACATAATGTGATGCCACTGAGGTTCTGCTGTGTACTATTGGCCCACACTTATTGACACAGAAAGGAGATAGGCCTGAACCAAGACGGGTCCAGTGTAGGTCAATATCCCTCATCAGCCCAGGTGATCTCGTATTTAGGGTAGCGCACCTTCAGTTTCTCTGTGGAAACAGCGTGATTTGCTTTTCCGAAGCCCTGCAAAGAACAAGAAGGGAATTGAGATGATAACATGACTGCTAGTAAATAACAAAACTTAAGAGATGCAATATCAGTCTTACAATATTAGAAAATGTATCAAAATGTTGGATGAATTGTTATGGTCACAAATGTACTAGAAGACCCAATCAATGGGTGTACATGAGTTCCACTGAAATAACATTATTTTGCATTCTCTTACCATGGAGTAGCCATAGACGTGGATCTTCTTTGACTGGCAGTCATGCTTAATCCTTCCTCCTCCAATACATTCACAGTCCAGGTGCCCTCCTTTCTCAAGCTCCTCTGCTACCTTGTCATAGATATCAGCTGCAGTGACAAAAACACAAGATCGGTACTGTACTCAAAGTTTAAGAACAATGGTCTTGAAAATACTCTCAAAATACAACATATTTCAAAAGCACTGTGACGTGCATAGAAAACTAGTCACATGGTGTAAATATTTTTGCTGTACAGTGGAGGCCAAACCAATACTGACCGACTGCTCTGGCATTTTTCAGTGACAAAGGCCCCACCTACTGGCTCGTAGGTATCAGTACAGTATGAGTAGCTACTAGGCTATGTAGAATTGGACAGTAACATGGACATGAATCATACAGCAGTTAGCTAGCTAGCCAACTCTGAAATACAAAAACATGACGATATTGGACTCTTACCATGATATTCGGCCCAGGCATATCCACGTACAATATCTACGCTCGAGTCGTCGCCGTCTTCTTTACTGTGTACTCGAATGAGAACGTATTTGAACACACCAGTCGGGTCGATTTCTGCCTCTGGAATGTTCGCAATGAGAGCAGCAGCCTTCGTTTGAGTACACATTTTTTCACGAAAATACTTTCACGAAATTGAACGTAGAGTTCTATCTCGCACAGCTGATAATTCTTCAATTTGAAATAGTAGATAATTCTTTCTGCGATGATCAATGTGGACAGTTATGGTAAATGGTCTGTAACACACTTCCGGAAATAAAAAGGGGGGTGGTATGATGGTACTTATAGTTTTAGTCAGTTGTAGTCAATATGACGTATGATTCACATGAATACTAACATATCTTCTGAAAAGGCCACTCCATGTACAAAACATAGTTGATTTTTTGTTATCAGAATACAAAATACAGAATGAATATAAAGCACAAACAAATTATACTTAAATGTTGGGTAACATGTTGTGAGAGTGATGTTGAACATTAATTATAGCCTACAATGCATACTTGTACATAAACAAACCTGTTTGTTAAAGTATACATAAAAAAAGGATATCTTAAATGTGTTAACAGCCGGGGAGAACTCACTTGTTATATCTCAGTGTAAAGATGATCAACACTTTATACAACATTATATCTTCTTCATGATACAGTTATCTACGCACTCTTGGGTCCAGGATTGTACCACCAGCACCCTTACAAAGAGTTTGCCATCTTTCCTCCAAACAAAGTGAAAGCAGGTGTCAATGGAAGTCCCTTATGATGATTAGCTGGCAGTGTCACTGCTTCCTTTCTTCTTCCTGCGGCAGGCTTGGAGGGAAACATACATCAGGGCGGTGGCGGGGAGAAGGACTAAGAGGAAGAGCAGGGCAGCCCAGGCTCCAGGTTTCAGGGCCTTCCTCAGGCCCACACTCTCCCCCGGCAGCAGACTGCTCAGACTGAGCATGTAGCCCAGGGCCCAGCCCACAGAGGCATCCCCTGCCTGGTGACACCACAAACACACATCTCAGTCAGCTTGGGTACACTCAGAGCATTCTGATACGCACCTGGTGCACTAGTTAAGGACATTCAGAGGTTAAAGCTTCAATGGAGAGGCTGCAGCCTCAAAAACGATGCAACATTGTGAGATTTCTGGGAACTCTTGCGAAACAGACCAAGTGGACCAGGTCGAGGGTCTGGTGTTTGAGAACTCAATTAGAGATGTGAAAATGTCTTAAATTGACATTTTCTCAAAATCTAAAGGCACTACCTAGATTCAAGCCAATGTCTTTTTTATTTCACCTTTTTTTAACTAGGCAAGTCAGTTAAGAACAAATTCTTATTTACAATGACAGCCTAGGAACAGTCGGTTAACTGCCTTGTTCCGGGGTAGAACGACAGATATTTACCTTGTCAGCTCAGGGATTCGATCTAGCAACCTTTCGGTTACTGTCCCAAAGCTCTAACAACAAGGCTACCTGCTGTCCCTAAGTGGCTACCTGCCGCCCCGTCTTAAGTGGTTTAATATTTTATTACTCCAACCTTGTGAAAGTGACAAACTGACACATTTTCATTTTCGTAAAAAACAACTTTATATTGAAGGAGTGCCTTTGATTTGACGGCCTGCACATGCGCAGTTTGGTGGGAGACAACCGTTAGACCTGTTCCTGTGCATGAGCTTAGCTAGCCAATATCGCCTACAAGTGTGATCGGGCATTTCTATTGGAGAAGCAGTTTCTGCCTATCTTCATACAGTAATGTCTTTACTGATAGGACTTTGTGTAATGTAAAGGATTATGCTGATATCTGGAGTAAAAGAAGGAGATAGAGAAGAAAAAAAACATTCCCAACAAGCAAGCTCACCTTTTTCTGGAAGGAAATGTGGGGAAATGAGATCTCATCAAAGCCATAGCCTCTCGTGAAGAGCACCTTGGTGAACACAGAGGCAGCACAGAAGTCCTGCAGACGAGGCTCCTGATCTGGGGCCAGCACCAACATCTGAAACAGGATATAAAAATGGGGATGACATAGCCATGAAATACATGACACGCATACAAAACCATCATCCATTGAGACACATGCAAACAGAGACACTTTCTCTCACATGCATGGATGCTCACAGACAGACAGACAGACAGACAGACAGACAGACAGACAGACAGACAGACAGACAGACAGACAGACAGACAGACAGACAGACAGACAGACAGACAGACAGACAGACAGACAGACAGACAGACAGACAGACAGACAGACAGACAGACAGACAGACAGACAGACAGACAGACAGACAGACAGACAGACAAACAAACAGACAGAAGGCTGCTAACCTCATTGATGCTCATGTTACAGATAGAATGGGCTGCCTCTTCCAGTTGCGCAGGGGTGGTGACAGGGATTCCTGTAGTAGTCTGTAGGAACTGGTGAATGTAGAAGAAGGCAGAGAACGCCTGATGGACAAATGGACAGAGAGAGAAAAAAAAAGATGAGTTATGATTAGGGTCGGAGCTGGAGTTAGGGTTGGGGTTAAGGTTGGAGCTGGAGCTAGGGTTGGGGTTAAAGTTGGTGCTGGAGATAGGGTTGGGGTTAAGATTGGAGCTGGAGCTAGGGTTAAAGTTGGTTCTGGAGCTAGGGTTGGGGTTAAGGTTGGAGCTGGAGTTAGGGTTAGGGTTAAAGTTGGTGCTGGAGCTAGGGTTGGGGTTAAGGTTGGAGCTGGAGCTAGGGTTGGGGATAAAGTTGGTGCTGGAGATAGGGTTGGGGTTAAGATTGGAGCTAGGGTTGGGGTTAAGGTTGGAGCTGGAGCTAGGGTTAGGGTTAAAGTTGGTGCTGGAGCTAGGGTTGGGGTTAAGATTGGAGCTGGAGCTAGGGTTAGGGTTAAAGCTAGCGTTGGAGTTAAGGTTGGAGCTGGAGCTAGGGTTGGGGTTAAGATTGGAGCTGGAGATAGGGTTGGGGTTAAGGTTGGAGCTGGAGATAGGGTTGGGGTTAAGGTTGGAGCTGAAGATAGGGTGGGGTTAAGGTTGGAGCTGGAGCTGGAGCTAGGGTTGGGGTTAAGGTTGGAGCTGGAGATAGGGTTGGGGTTAAGGTTGGTGCTGGAGCTAGGTTTGGGGTTAAGGTTGGAGCTGGAGATAGGGTTGGGGTTAAGGTTGAAGCTGGAGATAGGGTTGTGGTTAAGGTTGGTGCTGGAGCTAGGTTTGGGGTTAAAGTTGGAGCTGGAGATAGGGTTGGGGTTAAGGTTGATGCTGGAGCTAGGTTTGGGGTTAAGGTTGGAGCTGGAGCTAGGGTTAAGGTTGGAGCTGGAGCTAGGGTTGGGGTTAAGGTTGGAGCTGGAGATAGGGTTGGGGTTAAGGTTGGAGCTGGAGCTAGGGTTGGGGTTAAGGTTGGAGCTGGAGATAGGGTTGGGGTTAAGGTTGGAGCTGGAGCTGGAGCTAGGGTTGGGGTTAAGGTTGGAGCTGGAGATAGGGTTGGGTTAAGGTTGGAGCTGGAGCTGGAGGTAGGGTTGGGGCCGGAGCTAGTATTAGAGCTAGGGTTAGGTTTGTGGTTGAGGCTAGGATTAGGGTTAAACCGGGATGTGGGCATGAAGCTATGGTTGGGGTAAAGGTTAGGTTTGTGGTTGAAGGTAGGATTAAGGTTGAACCCAGATGTGGACATGAAGCTAGGGTTAGGGTTGATTTAACCACTGTAAACTGTCTCTCACCATGAAGCTGCCACTGACATTGGGCTGGAACACCTTATCAAAGGAGCACTGGGAGAAGGGGCAGCTGTGGAAGGAAAATATCTCAGTAATGTTGCCCAGGCAGTGATCATATTTGCCAGTGCCCTTCACAGACAGGGCTGCCTGGGGATTGTAACTGTAGCTGGGTGTCTGGGCCACCGTGCAGGGAGAGTCAAACAATGTCCCCAGCTTCATGGTGATGATGTAGCCTGCAGGGAAGCACGGATGGGCCACTGTCCCTGTGTGACCCTGAGTCTGAGAGAGAGAGAGGGATTGAGTGAGTGTGTGAAATTGTTACAGTAACTTGACACATCAAGTAGAGAGCAAGCTACAGGCATGGAGTACTATGGTACTGAGTGCCAACATCTATTGTTGCAATTGTGCTGGGATGACTTTCAAATACACACAGTGAATTAAATATGTGGTAGAAAACAATTCTATAAAACCAGTCATGGGTGGGTGGGTTTCCAATCATTAATAACAAAGTTTCTTTATTTCAATGGTCCTGGTTTACACTATGATAGTATCTTGTAACATGAACCAAGAGCTTTTCCTGAACATGTGACATGACTGGGAAAGACTTTGGGCCCTTGCTGTACTGTATAAGGTTGTTGTTATGTTGTTGTGGACAAACAGAATGTTTCCTACCGTCACCAGGTGAGCCAGTAGGCGTTTGAGGACCTGGTCTCGTCCGTAGCACAGGAAGCTGTGTGTGTATAGGGAGTAGTCATGGCCATACAGACGTAGCTTCATCCTGTCACTCTCATCTTCCACCTCATCCTTGGTCACAAAGGTGATCTGGGTCGACGCCCCACCAAAGTCCAGCGCCCCCACCGTCTGTCTGCCCGGGCTCAGCCAACGGCCCACAAAGCCATACTACAGTGGGCACACAGGGACAAACAAAGTAACAGGAGGTGTGTGTGGGTAGTTTGTCTACACAGCAGATGCAGTCATCTATGTACAGTGCCTTCGGAAAGTATTCAGACACCTTGACTTTTTCCACATTTTGTTAGATTACAGCCTTATTATAAAATGTATTAAATAATCCCCCCCCCCTCACCAATATACACACAACTACCCCATAATGACAAAGCAAAATCAGGTTTTTAGAATATTTGCTAATTTATAAAAATAAAAAAAATAAAAATATCACATTTACTGTACATAGGTATTCAGACTCATTACTCAGTACTTTGTTGAAGCACCTTTGGCAGCGATTACAGCCTTGAGACTTCTTGGTATGACACTACAAGCTTGGCACACCTGTATTTGGGGAGTTTCTCCCATTGTTCTCTGTAGATCATCTCATGCTCTGTCAGGTTGGCTGCACAGCTATTTTTAGGTCTCTCCAGAGATGTTAGATCTGGTTCAAGTACAGGCTCTGGCTGGGCCACTCAAGGAAATTCAGAGACTTGTCCCGAAGCCACTCCCGTGTTGTCTTGGCTGCGTGCTTAGGGTATGTGGAAATGTATCAGAAATGTATCCTGTTGGAAGATTAACCTTCGCCCCAGTCGGAGGTCCTGAGCACTCTGGAGCAGGATTTCATCAAGGGTCTCTCTGTACTTTGCTCCGTTCATCTTTGCCTCGATCCTGACTAGTCTCTCAGTCCCTGCCGTTGAAAAACATCCCCACAGCATGATGCTGCCACCACCATGCTTCACCGTAGGGATGGTACCAGGTTTTCTCCAGACGTGACGCTTGGCATTCAGGCCAAAGAGTTCGATCTTTATTTCATCAGACCAGAGAATTTTGTTTCTCATTGTCTGAGAGTCTTTAGGTGCCTTTTGGCAAACTCCAAGTTGGCTGTCATGTGCCTTTTACTGAGGAGTAGCTTCTGTCTGACCACACTTCCATAAACGCCTGATTAGTGGAGTGCTTTATTACGATTTCTTCAACAAATCTGATTAGTGGAGTGCTCTATTACGATTTCTTCAACAAATCTTATCTTTATCTTATCTTAAACAAAATATATTAACATTTCTTTAACACTTTTTGGGTTACTACCTGATTTCATATGTGTTATTTTATAGTTTTGATATCTTCACTATTATTCTACAATGTACAAAAAAAAAAATATTGAATGTGTAGGTGTGTCCAATCTTTTGACTGGTACTGTACATTTTCAAAGAATGCCTACAAAAGCTTGGAATGAAACTAACACAGGATACTTACGTGTTTAAGTGCTTATGGTTGTGTATAAAGAAATGAATAAGACAGGGATCGATTACAACCACCATAGATAGCAATGCTAATGCAGAATCTTTATATTCAAACAGCCGTATACACTAGGGGTTCCCAAACTGTTTTGGCCTGCAACCTCATTTTAATTAAAAAAAGTTTGCCCCCTCCATGTAAAAAAAGGGTGATGTAATCAACGGCCAATGTTTACTTTTTAAAAATTGGGGCTATGACAATCTATTACAAATCAGTCTGACAGTACTTCAATATAAAGGAATTATCGTTAGAAGTGACTGAAATGCATCAGAAATGTATTTTGAAATTCAGAAGATCATTAGTCAATAATTTCATCTTCTGCGTAGAAAAGAACATAGTCACTAATCAGGTTTCCATCCAACCTTTCTAAGTCAGTAAAGAACATGTTGGATAAAAAATGTAATGACAGGCTTGATGGAGAAAAACAATTTGTTGGTAAACTTTCTATATGTGGACAAAACAAAATACGCTAGACAAGGTGGGATCTTTTTGTGTCGGTAAAATTAATTGTGCAAGAAATGTCGGTGGAAACTCTTTTATGGGCAAATATTGATGTAACAACCATCATATCGAAGTAAATTTGGAGTCAGGTGCTGACATGTTGCGACAACTCGTCAGGAAAGCATGCAGTTTACTAGCCTACAGATTAAATAAATGATTAACTTTACAGGGTGGTGAAAGTGCAAGGTGATGAGCTTGATGCTCCTTTCCAAAAAATATTGAGGGTCTTATTCTGGTGACATGCTCATCAATGCTAGGCTGCCGTTATCACTACGTCATCACCCACAACCTTTTATAACCAACAAGTCAATTAGATGGAAAAACATCTCTGGTGGGAAAATGCACATTTTGTTTTCATGCAGATTTTTGAATATTCACATGAAAATCTATCGCCAATTGGATGGAAACCTAGCTAATGATTGTTATTTTTCCCCCAGTCTATTTTAGTGCCTGGTCTTGTCCACTCAGTTCTAATGAGTCCTGCGTTGCTTGTGGGTATTCCTGAGATGTATCTTTCAGTGAAGGGGTGCAATTTATCTTGTTGCTTAAACCATTCAAAAGATACACATTTGTAGGAAGAAAACAGAAACCGCACAGTTTATTACAACCGCATCTAGCGGCTACCAGAGGTTACTGATGTAACCCCGGTTATATGAACTGAGAGCAATGTTTATCTCTTTATTTAAGTGTTTCTCGTGACCCCATTTTCTAATCAGGTGAAAGGTGAAAGCTGGGCCATGGTACCTTGATGAAGTTCTCCAAGAGATAGTTGACAGTGACCCAGCCGTATGCTCCCTCCTCCTGGCCACTTAAGATGGCTGCCCCCTGGTAGTTAAATGGATAGGACTGGATTTTATGACCCACTTCCTGTAAAACCTGGGCTGACTGGACAGGGCTGGAGATACTGTTGACAAAGTGAAATGTACTACTTCAGATATTGTAGATTCAGGATCAACGTGGGGAATGGAATGAAAAACATTACTCAGCATGACAACAATACCCTATCTACCAGACAAACGCTACATTTCTCAAGCTTGTTGTGGACTTATTTCCTATTAGATATCTCAGAACCACAACGACTCACATTTGACCCTGATAACACAAAGATGCAGAAATGTCCATATTTGCATGTTTTAGAAACTCTTACTGTCATTTGTGTGTATGTGTTTCTTTGACCTACATTCTGTTAACATTGCATATGTCTGAAACAGGTGTGAACAAGAGCACGAAACATGTCTATGTGTACGTCTGCATGGATATGGGGGTCTTAGTATAACTTAGTGTGAACATGTGTCTTTAAAACAGACTGTAGGAATAAGACCGTGTGTCTGAAACAGGTATGATTGTGTTTCTAGGAGCTTGGCAGCTTAAAGGTGGGGGCCTGTTTTTGCCAGTCTGCCCTGGAGCGGGAAATCCTTACCAGTGGTGGAAAAAGTACTCAATTGTGATACACAAGTACAAGTATAGATACCTTAATAGAAAGTTATTCAAGTAAAAGTTAGTAACCCAGTAAAATACTACTTGAATAAAAGTATTTGGTTCTAAATATACTTAAGTATCAAAAGTAAATGTAATTTCTAAAATATACATTAGTATCAAAGTATAAATAATTTCAAGTTCCTTATATTAAGCAAAGCAGAAGGTATAAGGGCACAAGGCGAGACCCAAATGCAGACACAGGAGGCAGATGGTTGAGCTCCGATATTTATTATGACAAAAGGGGTAGGCAAAAAGCAGGTCAGGTACAGGCGAGAGTTCATAAACCAGATCAGAGTCCAAACGGTACAAGACGATAGGCAGGCTCGAGGTCAAGCAGGCAGGCTCTGAGTCAGGACAGGCAAGGGTCAAAACCGTGAGGGTGAGAAAATACTGGGAAAGCAGGAGCTGAGAAACAAAAACGATGGTTGCCTTGACAAACAAGATGAACTGGCACAGAGAGACAGGAAACACAGGGATAAATACACCGGGGAAAATAAGCGACACCTGGAGGGGGTGGAGACAAGCGAAACAGATCAGGTGGTGACAGTACCCCCACCCTCTAGGGGTGCCACCTGGCATCCTACCTGGGCGCATATCTGGTTGACCGGGGTGTCGCCGATGGAAGTCGGTGATGAGGGCTGGATCCAGGATGTCTCTAGCGGGAACCCAGCACCTCTTCTCCGGGCTGCAACCTTCCCAGTCAACCAGGTACTGGAACCCCCCCCCCCCCCCCCTCCTGTGGTCGAACACCCAGAAGGTGTTTCACCGTGTAAGGCCATCGATGACACGGGGAGGAGGGGTGGGCCTGGAGACAGAAGACAAAGGGCTGTGACACACGGGCTTAATCCTAGACACATGGAAAGTAGGGTGAATACGGAGGGTACGGGGTAACAAGAGATGGACAGTAGTGGAACTAAGGGCTGTAGAGATGGGAAAACGACCAATGAAATGGGAGGACAGTTTGCGGGACTCCACCTGAAGAGGCAGGTCCCGTGTGGAAAGCCATAAACTCTGCCCAATGCGGTAGCGGGAAGCTGGAGTCCGGTGATCCGCTTCTTGACGATACCTGGAGTTGGTCTTGAGAAGTGTTACCCGCGCTCTTCTCCAGGTACGTCGACAGCGGCAGACGAACATCTGGGTTGAGAGTACGCGGACCTCCTGCTCAGGGAAGAGTAGAGGCTGATTCCCCTTTTGAGTGCTCCATGGGGTGAGTCCAGTGCCTGAACAGGGAACGGTGTTCCGAGCATACTCCACCCAGAACAGTTACCGGCTCCAGGTAGTGAGGTTGGTTGAGACCAGGCATCATAGGGTGGTTTCCAGGTCCTGGTTAGCTCGCTCCGACTGGCCGTTGGATTGGGTATGGAATCCGCAGGATAGGCTGGCCGACGACCCAATAAGAGTGCAGAACGCCTTCCAGAACTGAGACGAGAACCCCGGTCAGAGATGATGTCCACCAGGAGTCCATGGATCCGGAAGACGTGGCTCACCATGAACTGAGCCGTCTCCTTGCCAGAGGGTAGTTTGGGGAGAGGGATGAAATGGGTGGCCTTGGAGAACCGATCCACTCCCGTCAGAATGACGGTGTTGCGCACCAGGCGGATGGAGCCCAGTGACAAAGTCCAGAGATATGAGACCAGTGATGATGAGGAACCGGTAGTGGCTGTAGGAGGCCAGAAGGAGCTTGCCATGGGGTCTTGTTCTGAGCGGTGACGAAGGCAGAAACGTCGGGAACCATTGTAGGCCACCAGAAACATAGTCAGAGGAAGGCTAGGGTTCGATGAGAACCTGGATGACAGGTCAGCCTGGAGGAATGAGCCCATTCCAGGATCGGACTGAGTTTGGGACAAACAACCGGTCAGCAAGGTCCCCTTCAGGTTCAGGCTGGGAACGTTGTGCCTTGCGAACCAGGGTTTCAATACCCCAACCCACTGAAGCCGCAAGGCATGGTTTTGGAGACCGAGGGTCTGGCAGAGGAACTGTATAGGCGGGAGAGGATTCAGGATTCAAATTTTTTTGGACCCTGCGTGGTAGGAAATGGTGAAGTTGAATCTTGTAAATAACAAAGCCCACCACCTGCCTGGAGTTAAGGCATTTGGCTGTATGGAGATATTCCACATTTTTATGGTCAGTCAAAACCAAAAATGGCTGTTCTGCTCCTTCCAGCCTGTGCCTCCACTCTTCCAGCGCCATCTTGACTGCCAGAAGTTCTCGGTTGCCTACGTCGTAGTTCCTTTCTGCCAGATTGAGACGATTGGACAGGAAGGCACAGGGATGGAGGTTTTGGTCCTGGACAAATCGCTGGGACAGGATGGCCCCCACTCCAACATCAGAAGCATCAACCTACCACAAATTGACGAGACGGGTCTGGATGGATGAGGATGGATGCTGTGGTGAACTGATGCTTCAGGTCCACAATGGCTCTGTCAACAGCTGGAGACCATGTGAACGGTACTTTGGTAGAGGCGATGGCAGAGAGGGAGGCCGTCAGGGTGCTGTAGCCCCGAATGAAACGGCGGTAGAAGTTAGCGAACCCTAGGAAACGTTGTAAATGCACCCTGGACGTAGGTTGAGGCCAATCTACCACTGCTTTCACCTCTTCAGGATCCATTTGGACATTTCCATCAGCGATGACATATCCTAGAAAGGAGATTGTAGAGCGGTGGAACTCACACTTCTTGCCTTTCACAAACGACTTGTTCTCCAGGAGGCTCTGAAGGACTTGTCTGAAATGGAGAACGTGTTCTTGGGCAGACCGGGGAAAAAAACAAAAACAGGATGTCGTCAAGGTAGACGAACACAAAATGATTTAGCATGTCCCGGAGCACATTGTTTACCAGGGCTTGGAAGACAGCGGGGGGCGTTGGTGAGTCCAGACGGCATGACCTGGTACTCATAATGTCTGCTGGCTGTGTTAAATGCTGTCTTCCACTCATCTCCTTTGCTATTTCGAACCAGGTGGTTGGCATTCCGAAGGTCCAGCTTGGGAAAAAGATTGTGGCCCCCTGGAGAGGTTCGAAAGCTGAGGAGAGATAGGGGGCAACGAATCTTGATCGTTATATCATTAAGACTCCGGTAGTCAATGCACGGACACGGGGTATTGTCCTTCGCCGGCAGGAGATGCAGACGGACAGATGCCTCCAGTAGCCAGAGATTCCTCAATGTACTCTTCCATGGCCTTGGTCTCTGGGCCGGATAGAGAATATAGCCAACCATGAGGTGGTGTGGTGCCGGGGAGAAGATCAATGGCACAATCATAAGGACGGTGCGGGGGAAGAAAAGTAGGCCGTGCCTTACTGAATACATCCAGGAGGTCATGGTACTTATTGGAAATGGCAGAGGCATCTGAGGCTTTGCTTACGCCCCTAGGATGACGCCTCAGGGGACGGCTGTGCCACTTTAAAGCAGTGGGTATGACAAAACGGGCTCCAACACAGGATGGAGCTCGTGGTCCAGTCAATAACAGAGTTGTGTTTTTGGAGCCACGAAAATCCCAGATCAGGAACATGGGGTGAATCGATGAGGTGGAACTGTATGGTCTCACTGTGGTTTCCTGAAACCCGTATCTGAACAGGCACTGTGCTATGTGTGACTCTTCCGATTGAGTGGCCGTCCAGTGCTCTTGCATCCATGGGGACAGAGCGGTTCAGTGGGAATACCTAATTCAGAAACCATGGTAGCATCCATAACTTTCATCAGCCCCAGAGTCAATGAGCACCTGGAGACACTTAGACTGGTCTCCCCACAGCAGAATCACAAAAAAAGGTGTACAGGTGATGTGAATTAGGGAACTCCCAGCCTGGTGAGCCAGAGTACTTGTACCCACTAAAGAAAATGGTTTCTTGACAGGGCAGGTAGCTATATAATGTCCCACACCTTCACAGTACAGACAGTTTGAACTCAACCTACGTGAGCATTCCCCAACCGATAATCTAGCTCTTCCCAGTTGCATGGGCTCTGGAATATCCAACTCACCCATGGCCGATGATTCTTGTTGGGTGTTTTCAGGCTCTCTTCGGAAATACACACGTCTAGGATTTTCGGATTCCTTAGGGCGTGCACCAACATCAACAAATGAACGAGTGTTCTCGAGGCCCGACCTCATCTCAGTGCCGAACAGAACCTCAGTGTCGAACAGAACCTCCGGATTCCAGGAACTCTCGGCGGCCAATGTTTGAAAATCTACTGCGAAGTCTGCCACACTACGGGAGTTATGATGTACTTGCAGTAGTTTGAGCCGCCTCCATCCAAGGCGTTCCGTCAGGGAACGAAGCCCTTCCAAAAGGTCCCGAAGTAGTGCCTCATGCCTCCCAATGATGGCTCCCTGCAAGGAGACAACGTGACGGAGCTGACGATAGGCAGGCTCGAGGTTAGGGGCAGGCAGAGTGGTCAGGCAGGCGGGCTCAGAGTCAGGACAGGCAAGGGTCAAAACCAGGAGGGCGCTGAGAAACAAAAATGCTGGTTGACTTGACAAACAAGACGAACTAGCGCAGAACTAGCACAGGGAAAATAAGCGACACTTGGAGGGGGTAGAGACAAGCAGGTGAAACAGATCAGAGCGTGACAGACAGCACCATTTTCTTGTTTACATTTGTTACAGATATCCAGGGCCACACTCCAACACTCAGACATCATTTACAAATGATGCATTTGTGTTTAGTGAGTTTGCCAAATCAGAGGCACTAGGGATGACCACGCATTCTCTTGATAAGTGCGTGAATTAGACCATTTTCTTGTCCTGTCAGGGAAAATGTATGGAGTAAAAAGTACATTATTTTCTTTAGGAATGTAGTGAAGTAAAAGTAAAAGTTGTCAAAACAATTAATAGTAAAGTAAAGTATAGACACCTGCAAAAAATACTTAAGTAGTACTTTTAAGTATTTTTATTTAAGTACTTTACACCACTGATCCTTACCCACTGATTATTTGCATACAAAGATATTCGTACGCACACACACCCACACACAGCCTGTCACACCCTGATCTGTTTCACCTGTTCCTGCTATTGTCTCCACCCCCTCCAGGTGTCGCTTATTTTCCCCAGTGTATTTATCCCTGTGTTTCCTGTCTCTCTGTGCCAGTTCGTCTTGTATGTTTCCAAGTCATCCAGCGGTTTTCCCGTTCTCCTGCTTTTTGCATTCTCCTTTTTCTAGTCCTCCTGGTTTTGACCCTTGCCTGTTTCTGGACTTCGTACCCGCCTGCCTGACCATTCTGCCTGCCTGGACCACGAGCCTGTCTGCCACTTTGTACATCCTGGACTCTGATCTGGTTTGGACCTTTTTACCTGTCTACGACCATTCTCTTGCCTACCCTTTGGATTAATAAACATTGTAAGACTCCAACCATCTGCCTCCCGTGCCTTGTGCCTTGATATAGCCACATGCTTGTGCACTCACACTCATTAACACACTATAACTCACTTGAGGAGCCTCATGCCAGCGGTGGCTCCGAGGTAGACAGGTGTGAGGTGGTGCCTGGCTCTGGGGATATCCTGCATGGCTTGGTCCAGGCAAACTTGGAGGCTTCTCCCTGCTGCTCCCTGCTGTCCCACATAGCTAGAGATTCCTCCACCTGCATGGCGGGAACATGATACATTACGGTATGTAATATAGTCCGACCACACATTATCACAATTTTACTAATTCCATCCACTTATTTGGTTGTCTAGTCATCTGAGTTTATGGAAATAACTCCTCTCCCTAGACAGAGCTGTAGAAGTATATTTTTTAACTATATTCCATTTAACATTGATCAAATCGACTAGTAATAGAAAACGATGGTGGGGAGACATGCATGCACACATGCAGTAGCTACTGTACATAAAAAGAGAGCACTTGGAGATTGAGTCTTACTACCTGGAAAGTGTTGTTGACATGAACTTCAGGAAAGCTGGTGTATTTGCAAATACTTCACATTAATGAAAGCAGCCAACAACTGTGATCTATATGAACACGCAAGTCATGTATGCAGGACAGGACTTGAAAAGCACACAGCACACTGAGTCACTGCACAACTACTGACAAATCCACCGTTGCTAGGCATCCATGTTTTTCTGCTTCTTTATGTCTAGCCTTGTGTAACGAGTTACCCGAAAGGCGCCCACACAGCACACAAAGGGAACTGTTCTTTGCCAACTGGAGTGCCAAAAAACTTCCACACCATTTAACTAAAACAGTGTTTCTTTCCTTCTCAGAGTACCCAACAAAAGTAGAATTGAGATTTTAGGGTGTAAGGCTTTGAGTAACACACTATTTTACTATAATTTTGTATCTGCCTGAAATTTACATTTAAAATAAAATGTAAATCTGTACTTTCTGGTGATTTCTTCAAATAATTGGTTACTAACAAATGGTAATATTGCTTGTTTTAATAAGTTTAAAGTAATTGATATGTAAACACTAGGTAAATAGCAGACAAACACCTGGAACAATCCTTCTATTGGGACACTCTTACCCTTTGGATGGCATTCACTGTGCTGAGTGACCACACCTGTGCCGTTCTGCTTGTCTGCTGGCCACTTGTAGATGTACATAGCTGTGTGGGAGGAACCTGCGTCCAAGACTATCCCATACTGGGGAAAGGGTTGGAGAGAACAGAGGAGAGGGAGGTTAAAGACAGAGGGAAAAATATTGACAAAAATGGCTGATTAAGAATAATGTCAAAGGAAAGACAACCTAATTGGGTCTACTCTACTCCAAACAATAAAAGGCTACAAATGATCAGGTGTTTGAAATCCATCTATGCAAAGACATTTAATAGGGATAGAGGCATCTGGAAGACATTTAACTTGATTGACTATAAACCTCTTCTTTCAAATGGTGGCCTCTGTCTTTTATGACATGTGTATATATTTTGGCAGCAAGAATGTTGGTTGCATGTTTACTTCAAGATAAGATAGATGGAAAGTTGTGGAGCAAGTGAGAGAGGATGAGAACAATCCATGTTTGCAGATCATGAACGCTTTGTAGTGTGTAAACTCCAATCCTGATTGTGCTATGAATCATCAACTCTAAACATCCACTTTTGGACATCATTCAATTTGAATTGCTCTCTTTTTCTGACAAGGCTGTTGAAACTTGTTTAATTCGCTGACTGTGTTTGGCAAGTTATTGTTTCCTTTCTCATTTGAACATTTACACACAATTCACCATGTTTAGAGTTGACGATTCATAGCACAATCAGGATTGGAGCTTAGACACTCCAAACAGCTCCTTCATGATCTGCAAACATGGGTTGTTCTCAGACCAGACAAACATGGATTTCAGACCAGAAGCCTCCTGTTTTTGTGACAGCGTGCACACACACACACACACACACACACACACACACACACACACACACACACACACACACACACACACACACACACACACACACACACACACACACACACACACACACACACACACACACTACCCATATGACTAGAATAATTTAACTTAATCTACATTCTTTCCACTTCAATCAACCTTTCCCGTCTCTGTATGTTCCTCATGCTAAATGTGTGTTTACATGGTAATATACAGTCTTTACCATAATTATTGGCACCCTTGATAAAGCCGAATAAAAAAGACTGTATAAAATAAAAAATACAAAATACTGAGTTACAGTGAGGTCCAAAAGTAGTGACAGATTTTGTTTTTGTTTTGGCTCTGTACTCCGGCACTTTAATGTGAGGGTATTTTCATCCATATCGGGTGAACGGTTTAGAAATCACAGCACTTGTTGTACATAGTCCCCCCATTTTAGGGAACCAAAAGTATTTGAACATATTCACTTATATGTGTATTAAAGTAGTCAAAACTTTAGTATTTGGTCCCATATTCCAAACACCCAATGATTACATCAAGCTTGTGACTCCACAAACTTCTTGAATGATTTAGCAGTTTATTTTGGTTGTGTTTCAGATTATTTTGTACCAAATATAAATGAATGATAAATAATGTAGTGCGTCATTTTAGAGTCACTTTTATTGTAAATAAGAATATAATATTTCTAAACACTATTATTACAACATCCATCAAATGTAAATGCCTGGAGTTTGCTAAACGTCATTGACACTTGGATTGGAACTGTTGCTCTGGTCAGATTACATGAAAATAGAGCTCTTTGGCCACACACACCAGTCGTAGGTTTCGCATCAAAAGAAAGATGCATATGCAGAAAAGAACCCCATACCTACTTTAAAATATGGTGGTGGATCTTCAATGTTATAGATAGGTTAGCTGACAACGTGTTGTTGCGATTCTGGATGGCCAGATAGCTAGCAACAATGACAAGAATATGTCGTGGGAAATCGTAGGTGGCTCGTTTCAGCTAATTTTATCTTGTTCTTGATACCATGTTTTGTTTTGAGGTGTTTTAACTGATGTCATGTCTATGCTAATATGGATAAAATTCCCTACCTAGCTAACCAACAACTGTAACGATGTATTTGAGAGACAATGAGTGCTCATTGTGCAAATGTATTTATGTTTTCAATAAACATTGGAGACTAAATATAGTTTACATGTTGTCAACAATCTAAGCCAACCTGGTCTGTTATGCTCCATAGTTGCGCATGTGTCGGTTTTGTTGCTATGTGGCTATTTGGTTCTGTTAAGTATCAGGAACTTTACCCAGTATCAGGACATTTTAGTCAAAAACCTGGTTGCTTCTGCGATGCGGCTGAAACTTGGCTGCAAATGGATCCCCGAGACAATAACCTCAAGCAGACATCAGCATCCCCAAAGAAATGATTAATTGACCCCAAAATTAACATTTTGCAATGGCCATCTCAGTCTCTAGGCTGTTTTAATTAAAGAGGGAGGGTCCATAAGCACAGACGAAGGATGTCAATGATCTGGAAAGATTCTACATGGAGGATTGGTCTAGAAGAATGGTCTAAGATTACTCCCAATGTGTTCTCCAATCACACACATATATATATACACAGTGGGGCAAAAAAGTATTTAGTCAGCCACCAATTGTGCATGTTCTCCCACTTAAAAAGATGAGAGAGGCCTGTAATTTTCATCATAGGTACACTTCAACAATGACAGACAAAATGAGAAGAAAAAAAATCCAGAAAATCACATTGTAGGATTTTTAATGAATTCATTTGCAAATGATGGTGGAAAATAAGTATTTGGCCAATAACAAAAGTTTATCTCAATACTTTGTTATATACCCTTTGTTGGCAATGACAGAGGTCAAACGTTTTCTATAAGTCTTCACAAGGTAAGTCTTCACAAAGTATTGAGATAAACTTTTAACTGTTATCAAGAAATTATTTGATATCGAGTTATAAACGACTGCATTGGACCTTTAAAATGGTAAGAAAATTAAATTAAAATAGCTTCATAGCAAAGAGCAATTTCTCAAGCAAGAATTTAGCTGTCTTGGAGTGGTATGAGTGGGAAGGGGAAAATAGAACATTTGCTATTTTGTCAGAGATGTTTGGAACTCTTTTTTATTGGTCTATTAACTAATTTACAGAAGTCACCATGGAATGGCCAAAACTCCATCCACCAAAACAGGCTGAAATTTCAAGCAGTGTTTTCAAACAGCTCTTACACTAAAAGTGCATTATCATAATATTCACAATTTCACAATATTATTCCAACCTCATAGTGTCGAAATATATAGAAAACACAGGAAATCCCAGTTTTGACTGCACTGGGCCTTTTGCTGTGTTCAAAACAACTGGGAACTGAAAAATTATGACAAAGTGATCTTCAGGTCAGAGCTCTAGAAAGAGGCCCGTTTTTTTTCTGAGTTCCCAGTTGTTTCGAAAGCACAGGAGTCTGAGATTTCCGAGCTCCCAGATGTTTTGAACACTGAATTTAATACAGAATTCCAAGCATACTCGATCATCGGGTACGACTCTGCTGGGGATTGAATTCCCAACTTCCCAATATCAGGGTGGACACTCTAACCACAAGGCCACAGAGTTTGTCTACACAGCTGACATTAATAACTCAAGTGCGGTGACAATCTATCTGGCATTAAGTATAACTATCTGTATCTACTAAATGGCGAACCAGCTGATTGGCATGGCCTGTATGTTTCACCCGAGGAATACATCTTCCTGTTTTGACCTCCTAATAACCCCCGCAAAAACTCTTCTGCTGAAAACGAGCTCATCCACTGATATGATTGATGGGGCAGTGGGATGGAAACAGGATAAGACCTTCAAACTTTTTCTAAACAGACTGACGGTTAACAATTTCACCAGCTAACAGGGGTGTGTGGTTGACGGCTTTGGTATGGGAAAATAATAAGAGATAGGCGATAGGGGCTACACAAAGACGACCTGTAGTAATCTCCAGCTGTGATGATATAGGGGACTTCAGATTTGTTTATTCGGTACATGAAAACTTGAGTGAAAAAGTACATTTTGTGTGCACTACGACATCACACACTGATTTTTATCTGCAACAAGTCAGTATGGTGGAAACACACCACTGGTGGGAAAATGTGCACATTTTCTTTATGCAGTTTTTAGAATATTTGCATGAAAATCTTTCACCAATTTAATGGAAACCTGGCTAATGGGAGGTTAGAGGGAGAGTCTTCCAAAAACAGAACAACATGGAAATGCACCAAAAAGAAACATAATGGATATACACCACTGGCAAAATATGCACTAGTAGTCATTCCCACGGTTCTAGGTTGTTAACGGACAGAACATCTGCAGGCCAGTCCTCCACAAAGAGCTGCTTTCCGTTCCCCCCCCCCTTTTTTTTGTTGAAACACAATGTATGGTATTCATACAACTTGAAGGGTATTAATAAGATTTATATGAGAATCAGTAGAGGTTTGATTCATATGCTTTACCTAAACAGACTGTCAGTAACACATGTAAGAAGTACTAGTTATCATCTTTTATGGTTCAAGCTGCATTAAACTACTCTTCTCTTTGAGATTTTTTGAATTCACCCAAACATACAGGGGGGTTGAGCCATTGACAATGTCTATTCAAGCGAGTGGAGGCTTCTTTCTACTTTCTGCACAAAGACCCAGGCATGCATGAGGGTATGTGACATCACACCAGACCACGTCAGACTACACCACAACCAGCACACTTACACATCAAGTTGCTCACAATTGTGTTGTTAGTTTACATGCCATCCATGTAAAAAGCATTCTGAAGAAGTCCAGGGGGCTGCTCCATGAGCAGTGAAGAGAGTGCACGCACGCACACACACACACACACACACACACACACACGCACACACGCACACACACACAGAGAGACATTGTGAGAGACACACACACACAGATAAAGAGGTGTGGGGGAGGGGGGAGTTCCAAGGACCCTGTCTGCAATGTAATGCAGATGTCAGGAGAAGCCCCTCGCCAACAATGTCTCATGGACTTGATGCTCTCGAACACAGTCATTGTCGGCAGGTTGCTTTGGACACCACAATGTAGTGTTACAGATAGAACAATGAGTCAGACATTTTACAGGATGTACAAATGTAAAGTCTTCAGTTGGCATTTCCACTCAATACCAAATATGGTGATGAGAGGATGCCCAGTGGCCCGCAGTGGGAGAAGATGGATTTTGGCCAACATCCTGCAAATTTTCATACAGTTTTCTGTTTTCAAAACTAGACTTCAGCCGTTGCCAAAGTTTCCCAAAAATTGCGTTGTTTAGAAAAAGTGCAAGGGAAAAGTGAATTATAGCACAAGCGCACTTCACAGAGTACGCGTTCCCTAATGTAAATCTGCAAATAAATGCTAGAACGCGCGAATAGGATCTCATTAGCTAGTGCTTGGTTCTGCCCAAATCCTTGCTTGTTCTGCCCACTATGCTTAATTTGCTCCCATTGGAAACGACAGACTCTGGTCTATCTTGCATTAGTTAGACACTAAGTTGTCAGCAACTCACACCCATGTTGGAACAGTTCTCCGGGTGAATGGTGCTTTCAAGACAGCTGGGAACTAAAAGAAAACGATGTCAAATCACGGTGTCAGTGGTCTTCAAGTCGGAAAGTTGGAGCTCTAGAAAGATACCGGAGTTTCCAATTTGGAATTCCGAGTTGGATGACCTTTCAAATGTATTTTTCCTAGTCGGAGCTCGTTTTTGTGGTTCCGAGATCCCAGTTGTCCTGAATGCACTGAAATCAAAAGTCGGAGATTTCCGAGTTCCCAGTTATGAATGCGGCAGAAAATAAGGCTGTTTTGACAATGGGACAGACACATTAATGGACAAATAGGTTTTATTATTTTTCAGTGACTGTCCTCTCATAACTGGTGTATTATTTGTTAGGAGCTAAGAAATGCTGGCCATCAACCTTATTCAAGTGTATGGAAAGAGCATTTTAAGCCTATAAACCTAAGATGGTACTGTAGACTAACTGAATTGCTACACGTTTCTTGTATTATTTTACGAATCAGGTGTATAGACTTACTCAAATGTTGACTGCTTGTCAACATAATTTTCTTATCAACAGTGTTATAGTAGACCATGTCCCATAGACTACGCTATTTATATTATGAATGCGTAGCAGTGGCGCGCGAGGACCGGACACCGCACTGCACTCTCCACTGCACCGTTGGAAATGTGTTCATCTTACATTTCACGACACCGCATAAAAGCTGTGAACACAGAAATAACCCAACGAATCTTACCATACATTCCGGAGGTTCGGCCAAATCCTCGGTGGGAATAGTTAGAAGCAAAATGGCTAGTATTCCAAACAGTACAAGCGCAACCGGGGCGAAAAAATAACGGCGTTGCTTGGCCATGTGTTGAAACTGTAGTTCTTCTTGCAGATGGAATCTCCAATGCGATGCCTGGCTTGGCAGTGAAGGCAAAGGAGAAGAGATAACAGCTTGAGTGAGGTAACTTCACAATGGGTTTGGCTTCATACAGCTCACATCATTGCTACATCAATACATTAATTATATGTAGCCATATCATTTATAAATGCCTCATGAGCTTAGTTCTGTCGTACCTCATCAGAACCCAAAATATAATCTTGTTTTACTCCAATGTTTGTTAACAAAGTAAATTACTGAACAACATTTTTAAGCCCACATTTTTGTTCATAATTATTTAAAAAAAGATCTGTCAGAAGTATTTTGCTGATGGCGCACACTGACTGGATCAGGTAAAGCGTAGCCTATCTACTGAATGCCTGACTGGATCAGGTAAAGCGTAGCCTATCTACTGAATGCCTGACTGGATCAGGTAAAGTGTAGCCTATCTACTGAATGCCTGACTGGATCAGGTAAAGGTTCTTTCCAAGGTGCATGGAGCAAAGAGATGCCTAGTCGGAATGTATTTATTTTATTTAACTAGGCAAGTTAGTTAAGAACAAATTCTTATTTAGAATGATGGCCTACCCCGGGCCAAACCCTAAACTGGACAATGCTGGGCGAATTGTGCGCTGCCCTATGGGACTCCCAATCACGGCTGGTTGTATACAGCCTGGAACCGAACTGACATGCAGTGCCTTAGACGGCTGTGCCACTCGGGAGCCCAAGGCTAGATACTCTAGTGTGTGCATTATCGTCAGTGGAGGAGGAGAGTGAGTGTAGAGTGAGAAACACAGCGTTTGATTGGATTTTAGCTGCCGGTGATGGGCAGTAGGAATGTTTCTAAATTAATTTGATCAATCTATGTGATTAATAAATAAAACTAACATGTTTTGTTGTTTTTCTGTAATACTAGCCTGTTCTTGCCATATTATGGACTTGGTCTTTTACCAAGTAGGGCTATCTTCTGTATACCACCCCTACCTTGTCACAACACAACTGATTGGCTCAAAAGCATTTAAGGAAAGAAATTCAAGGCACACTTGTTAATTGAAATGCATTCCAAGTGACTACCTCATGAAGCTGGTTGAGAGAATGCCAAGAGTGTGCAACTCAGTCATCAAGTCAAAGGGTGGCCACATTGAAGAATCTCAAATATAAAATATATTTTGATTTGTTTAACACTTTTTTTGGTTAATACATGATTCCATATGTGTTATTTCTTAGTTTGATGTCTTTACTATTATTCTACAATGTAGATAATAGTAAAAATGAAGAAAAACCCTGGAATGAGTAGGTGTGTCCAAACTTTTGACTGGTACGGTATACTGTATCTTTTTTGGTGTACAGTTTTTGTCGCTGTTGTTCTGAACCCACTGCCCGCAAGTCATTGTGACGTCTTTAAGTAACTATCAGATTTACATCAATCATGAACATCAATGATCAGCTGATATCCCACCCTCTTTTACCGATGTCAATCATGTCTTTAGGAAGCATTGTAGCTAGCTTGCTTACATTATGTTGAGTGTGTAGTTGCAGAAATGAATAGGCCTATGCTCAAGAATGTATTTTTTTTTTGCTACTTACAGAGTATCTTATGACTTTTGAGATATGAATTTTTAAAGTTGTTTCACCCTTTTTTCATTTCACCTGCCCCCTGAAAGGTGCGTGCACAGCCCTACTAACCAGTCTAAATGGTGACATCTGTTATTGTCAGCTGCCTGTGAGCAAGGTTTCCATTTTATATTTGCATTTCAATGCTGTAAAAACATGACTTGCAGATTGTGCCCTTATTTGACTATACTAGCCTGTACAGAGCAACAACGCGAACATGAAACTATACCATCTATTTGGGTACGGTCCCCATTGTGGATTGAGTTATTGTATATTATGGTTGGCATTATAAACTAAGCCTACATGGCAACTTTATTCCACAAGTGCAATAATGACAATGTTTTCCTACTACACCGGCTCCGAAGCTCATCAGATGTGTCAGGGCTTGCAAACTATTACGGACTACAAAGGGAAGTCCAGCCGCGGGCTTCCCAGTGACACAAGCCCACCAGACGAGCTAAATTACTTCTGTGCGCGCTTAGAGGCAAGCAACATTGAAACATTCATGAGAGCACCAGCTGTTCCAGAAGACTGTGTGATCACGCTCGCCATAGCCGATGAGAGTAAGACCTTTAAACAGGTCAACATTCACAAGGCCGCAGGGCCAGACAGATTACCAGGACGTGTACTCTGAGCATGCGCTGACCAACTGGCAATCGTCTTCACTGACATTTTCAACCTCTCCGTGGCCGTGTCTGTAATACCTACATGTTTCAAGCAGATCTCCCTGTGCCCAAGAACACCAAGGTAACCTGCCTAAATGACTACCGACCCGTAGCACTCACGTTCTGTAGCCACGAAGTGCTATGAAAGGCTGGTCATGGCTCACATCAACACCTTGATCCCACAAACCCCAAAATACCGCCCCAAAAGATCCACAGATGAAGCAATCTCTATTGCACTCAATTCTGCCCTTTCCCACCTGGACAAAAGGAACTGTTGTTCATTGACTACAGCTCAGTGTTCAACACCATAGTGCCCTCAAAGCTCATCACTAACCTAAGGACCCTGGGACTAAACACCCCCCTCTGCAACTGGATTCTGGACTTCCTGACGGGCCATCCCCCAGGTGGCAAGGGTAAGCAACAACACATCTGCCACACTGATCCTCAACATGGGGGAACAGCGATGATATGAAGGTACACGGCTAGCACGGAAGCCCGAGAGGCAGCCCCAATAAATGTTTTGGGGAGGGCACACGAGGAGATTGCATGAGTCAGGTAGGAGAGCCAACTCCTCGTGCTTACCGTGGGGAGCGTGTTACTGGTCAGGCACCGTGTTATGCGGTGGAGCGCAAGGTGTCTCCAGTGCGCTATTCCAGCCCGGTGCGCTCTACTCCAGCTCCTCGCATTGGCCGGGCTAGAATGGGCATCCAGCCAGGAAGGAGGGTGCCAGCTCAGCGTTCCTGGTCTCCAGTGTACCTCCTTTGACCAGGATATCCTGCGCCGGCTTTGCGTACTGTGTCTCTGGTGAGTCTACACTGCCCAGTACGTCCTGTGCCAGCGCCCTGCATTTGCAGGGCAAAAATAAACATCCAGCCAGGACGGGTTGTGTCAGCTTTACACTCCAGACCTCCAGTACGCCTCCACAGTCCAGTACGTCCTGTTCCTCCTCACGGTACTCGCTCTGAGGTGTGTGTCTCCAGCCCGGTACCACCAGTTCCGGCACCACGCACCAGGCCTCCAGTGCACCTCCAGGGTCCAGTACGCCCTGTTCCTGCTCCTCACACTCGCCCTGAGGTGCATGTCCCCAGCCCGGTACCACCAGTGCCGGCACCACGCACCAGGCCTACAGTGCACCTCGGCAGTCCAGAGCGTCCGGCGACAGTACCCAGTCCAGAGCGTCAGGCGACAGTACCCAGTCCAGAGCTTCCGGCGACAGTTCACAGACCGGAACCTCCAAAGACGGGCCACAGTCCGGAGTCTCCAGTGACGGTCCCCAGTCCAGGGTTTCCAGCGGCGGTCCCCAGTCCAGAACATCCGGCGATGATCCACGCAGCGAGGGTCCCCAGCACCGGGGCCTACGGCAAGGATCCACAGTCCAGAGCCTCCGACGATGATCCACGGGTCAGTGATACAAAAGCGGACTCAGAGTAAAGAAGGGGTGCGGCGTCCAGAACCAAAGCCGCTACCAGGGTTAGATGCCCACCCAGACCCTCCCATATAGGTTTAGGTTTGCGGCCAGGAGTCCGCACCTTTGCGGGGGGGGGGGGGGGGGTACTGTCATGCCCTGACCTTAGTTATCTTTGTTTTCTTTATTATTTGGTTAGGTCAGGGTGTAACAAGGGTGGTTTGTGTAGTTTTTGTATTGTCTAGGGCTTTTTGTATGTTTATGGGTTTCCTAGTCTAGGTGTTTTTATGTCTATGGTTGCCTAGATTTGTTCTCAATCAGAGGCAGCTGTTTATCGTTGTCTCTGATTGGGGACCATATTTAGATAGCCATATTCCTTGGATAGTTTGTGGGTTGTTATTCTATGTTTAGTTGCCTGTTTCCACTAGTCATGTAGCTTCACGGTTCGTTTTGTTGTTTTGTATAGTTTTGTTCAGTGTTCATTCTTTTCATTAATAGAGTTATGTACGCTTATCACTCTGCGCCTTGGTCTTCTCATTATGACAACCGTGACACTAGTGTTGGAAAAATTTGCGTTGGCATTATAAACTAAGCCTACATGGCAACTTTATTCCACAACAATTGCGGTAATGACCATGTTTTGATTTGCCCTCACCTTGTGGATGGACAATAAGACACCATACAAGACAGTATGATAGTCAAACAATCTTAATGACCTAAACCGGGATTGTCCTGTTTTGCCCATGATTTTAACACAATGTCATCTCTCATATTGTTCTTTACCCACATGCACACAGCTGGCAGCACCCAAGTAATCATCAATTCAGAGTGCAGCTGCATGGACATGTCATGCCAAATGATGTCCCCCAGCCAAATGACCTGATCATAATGCCCAGGGACAATTTGTATAACTCTTCCCACCTGAGAACACACGCACAGAAGCGCACATCAAACCTCACCCCAAAACCAAATCATGTTTGAATTCAGTCATGCTTTTCGTAGGCCGTCATTGTAAATAATATTTTTTCTTAACTGACTTGCCTTGTTAAATTAAGGTTAAATAAAACAATTCTTAACAGATTATTTAATGTTATGCTAAACACAACGGGCTGATCACGGAAGGGCAATGTTGACCATGACGGAGAAAGTTGAGTCCCTGGGGGCTTTGAATATGGAGGATGAGGACAGGAGGTTGATAGGTGTCGAGAACAAAAATGGAAAACTGTAGTTCAGTAGCTCAGAAGAAAACTTGAGGAAGAAAGTGGAAAAGTTGAAGAAACAAAGGAAAACAATCCTGGGACAAGAGAGGAGAGAGATGTACAAAAATGGGAAATCATGCTACTGTAGTTCGGAAGGTGAAACTGACAAGATCAAGATGGCGGCAGGGTCGAGGGAACAGGGAAAAACCCTGGGGAGAGAGAAGATGTTGGTTGTCAAGTAGAAAATGGAAAACCATACTTTCTTAGCTCAGAACGTGAAACTGATGAGAGTGACATGGAGTTTGAAGGAGTTGAAGAGATAGAGGATGACGTTTTTAAAAATTGAGGAGCAGATTCGGGAGCTGCAAAGTTGACATGTCTGAAGAGTGGTAAGATAGGAAAATATGACAAAAATTACTCTAGCCCAGTGGGAGTAAGTTTTTTGGGGAGAAAATGTATCTTTCCCTTTTGGCTGATCCATATGTGGTGTCAGGTTGGGTGGAGAAGAATTTGGGTCTGTTGAGTCGGTATGTCACGTCTACTCCCTCTCCGGCGCTGGTCTACTAACCACAGGTCCTTGCAATCCATCACTATGCACACCCAGCATCTACGTTACAAAATAGCGCCTCAATATTACGGAAGCAGCGTTGATCAAGGCTTCTCCCAGGTGGTCAGCGAACAGGGAAACCTACTTCGCCAACATCACAACCAGCTGGCTCAACTGGAAGAGGTCCTCAGCGTTCTGCAGCGTCTCAACGTTACACAAGGGGCATCACCTCCCTCGGGCGGAGGATTATATACCACCAGTCGACCTAGCGAGCCAATATCCCAGCCCATCCAGCAGTCTGTCCAGGTCAGCGAGGTCCGTTTGTCCCTCCCGTACAAATACGAAGGGACTCCATAAAAATGCTGTGGCATCCTACTCCAGTGCTCCCTCATTTGCACTCATCAGATGGGAGCTAACACCACAGAGAGGTCCAAGGTTGCCACGGTTATATCCCTGCTGACTGGATGGGCGTTGTAGTGGGCTACGGCCGTCTGGGAGAGAGGAGGAGCTGCATTTGTATGAGGGGTTCATGGCTCTGTTCAGGGAGGTCTTCGCAGAAATTGAATGTAAATCACATAAAATAGATGTTGTGGTGGCAGCTGCAGAGAAGTACTTGGGTGTATGAAAGTAAAGTAAAACTTCTTACCTTACAAACTTCAGATTTCAGGTGATGAGGTTCACCTGCTAACAGGTGTGGACGGTGGAATCTGGTGGTATCACATGTATTTGCTCTAAAATTGTGCCATATGCCTAACTAGAAACACAATTCATGACCCGTCTCTTCTGGGGAAAAAAACAGGCACAAAACTTAAGCTACACCAATTTCAGAAATATTCTACCTGAGCAGGTACGTTAGCATTCTTCTGTCCTAGGCCCCAACTGCGGCCACTGAAAATGAGTTTGCCTGATTTAGCTTGCCCACACTCCGTTTGGATTGGGTTCACACTAAATTGACAGAACATAACATACTGTATCATGTCTCTACGCTCATCCGACGTGCCAAGTGAACTAACCCAAGTGCACCCTTTGAGTGTCGGCCAAAAATATAGATTGCAAAGTGTGTAGTAGGCTACGCTGCATAAACAAAAGCATCTCTGATTGCATTTGGCAATAGGTACATTTTATTTTTAAGTGCATCTATACAAACAAGATAATTTAATTGAAAATCTTTTTATATCATCTTCGTAATTAAACTTCAAAATGTATACCGTGTTTGAGTGTGTGTTTGTGTGTGCGTGACATTGTATTGCACTTGTGGTACTAGAATGTCAATCTCCTCATCCTTATCAATAACAAACCAAATTCTATTATACATTGTACTCAAAGTATGCATTTCAGAAAATAAACATAATCTGTATGGTCAATATCATTAAGCATTCAAGAACCAAAAAACAACACTGATAAAAACATTTAAGCAATGCATTGGCCAGAATGAGAAATTGACTAGAAGCAACTATTTAAATGATACAATTTCACATTCATAAACCAAATGCTGTTTTAGCTCTATATTTTTACCAGGCAAGTCAGTTAAGAACAAATTCTTATTTTCAATGATGGCCTAGGAACAGTGGGTTAACTGTCTGTTCAGGGGCAGAACAACAGCTGTACCTTGTCAGCTCAGGGGTTTGAACTTGCAACCTTCCAGTTACTAGTCCAATGCTCTAACCACCTGCCGCCCCATCGACAAATGTGTTAACTGTTTCTCCGGTGAAGTACTACAATCTATGTGTTTCATCAAAAACTTTGTCACCAAACAAATTCATACAATTATGAATGACTTTTGGTATGAGACACTCCCCACTGGGCACACCACATCATTTCAAAGTGAACATTTGGGTAATATTTGGTTGAGAGACACTCAAATTAGACAGCCAGAAATGTGTTGAATTCCCAATGTGTTATTACTATGCTTTCAGCCATCTAAAAGCCCAACCAAATTTGAATGGAAAGACAATGTCAGATAATCTGTATTTATACAACAATATAATGTGTTATCACTGTGCTTCATGTAATAGCACAACCGAATGACCTGGATTGCAGTTGAGATTACATAAAAAATGGTGGAACTGATCAATGCTGTTTGAGATTCTGCATGTTATTAAAGCGATTGTGAAGCTCTCCACAGACCTGCAACCTTTGCATGCTATCATCTTGAACATGCACACGTTCTATGATGACATAAGAAGACATTTATAGTACAGTAACCTCAACATGGGGCCATTGGTGTGTTACTCATTTTAACATTGAATAAATACTGTTATATTAGTTTGTAAGATAGCGTTAACTTTAGGCTATTTGCTGTATTGCTAAAGTGATATTGAATTGTGTTTGGTCAACACAACCAAATATCAACATTTGAAAAATATGTATATTTTGTGCCAGTAGTCTGGCTTTAATTCCAGTTTGTCTCCATATAAAACATAAATTGAATCTAAAGAAAGGGACTAAATCAAATCAAACTTTATTTAAAGTTTGATTTGATTTAGTCTTATTCATTAACTTAGATTTTTGGTTGAGAAGGTGACATGAATCCAACAAATGCTTTTTTTATTTGTAGGCAAACTGGAATTCAAGGCAAACTATGTCAGTGGCACAGATGGAAATACCAAAGCAGAAGCTACATCTCCTTCAAATGTTGATATTTGGTTGTGTTGACAACTAAACACAATTCAATATCCAGTTTGTCTAGAGTTTTCCCTGTTAGTTAACACTATCAATGTTTCCCTTTACTGTGGCAATTGTGGTCGAATCAATGCAATATTAGTCACATTTAATGCAACATACCGAAACAAAACAAACTATGCAAGACTTAGCATGTAAAACGAACTATGCAAGACTGAGCATGCAAAACGAACTATGCAAGACTTTTTGTTGTAGGCAGACCTCATCGGAGTAGGATTCTATTGCACAAGACTCAGCCCGTACACTACACAGATCCATGCGGCAAAACCAATCAGCGCTGTAGTAGGCCTATATACAAATAGACCATTGCCATATATGGATCTGTGCCGTTTACTTTGAACTGGACTGTGTTTACAGCATGAGTGGTCTTGAGTAGATGGGCTTGTTTTGAGATCAAAGCGAGAGCTGCATGTAGCCACATTTTGTTCATATCCTTTGCCAGTTAGTGAGTTATTAGCCCAGTTATAGATCATTTGTAGTCAGCAATAGGGGAGTGATTGCTTCCTGCAAGAGCACAAAACATGCACATTCCTAGACATCTTTGAAAAGCAAGTCAGGTAAAGAGCTTTTTTTGTCTTAAAGGGGCAGTTTTGTATATTGAGACAGGCTTGAATAAGCTAAGTAGCCATTAAGCAGAGGGTAGCATCATTTGTCTGATTCTCTGTAATAACCGTATGAAAATAATAATACATTTTCTTTTGTAAAGTGGTTTCTTACATCAAACAACTCACACAAAAAAATTGGTCACCTCCTTTTATGAAAGACAAGAGGATAAACAGGTTAATGTCAAGCCCTGCATGGAATGTAGGCCTACATTGAACACCAGACATTGGCTGCATGATAGAACAGCTATTTCCATGTTAAAATGTTATGGGATGCATTTTCTCCATTGTTTTTCATGGTAGGCCTACATTATAATCAAATAGCCACAGTAGCCTACTTGGCCACTGTTAAAACTGTAACTTAAAGCAGTAAACGCGCGCTGGAAGTTGCACAGAATTTTCACAACCTTCAAGCTTGCCGTCAGTAACTTTGGGGGGGGGAACATTACTTATATGACCTTAGGAATGACTTTGATAGCAACAGTGAATCTATTTATCTATTAAGAGATCTCTCAATAATCATTCTCACGATAGCACCTTGGTAGTAGTCAGTGGAAAATATCAAAGCTAAGCAGGGCTGGGCTGTGTTAAAACCCTGGACCAACGGGTAGCTGTGGATAGATCAACTCTCCAGTACCAGGTACAGCCCAGCCTGTTGTTTTTTTCTGACATGGATATAACATTGAAGATCTGATGTTGTTTCAAAGGTACAAATTCAACATATTTTATTCAAGGTTGACTATGTTGAAAATTGGTTACAATGATGACATAATTCTGTGGTTGAAATGTCACCCTCAAAACAACAGTTGATAACTTTTTCAAATCCAATGTATTTTCCACATCACAATACGTTGACAACTTACGTTGAAACAACGTTGATTTAACCATTTTGTGCTGTGGATCATACTATAACAATTCGACCATGATCTCTCTTGTGAGAGTTTTCTACTCTTATTCATATTCATTTGTATGTACTTGCATACTGAATACATAATTATATTTCAATTAGCCTTGTTGATGGAAACATCATGGGGAACATGGGGAAGCCCTCAGGTTAAAGTGCTGTGCATTGCCGTGCCAAAATGGTACTGTAGTCTTTGTTTCAACATGCCACACTTTGTCTTTGTTTCTCAACATCAGAGCCTGGGAAATGGCCCTTTTTACATTTAACCAAGATAACTGTACCTAAGCTCACAGCACCAAGACTGCATTTAACCAAGATAACTGTACCTAAGCTCACAGCACCAAGACTGAAAGTTAAGCTGAGTTATCAATTCACATGGGTTCCTTTCATGTAGAAGATCTCAAAGTGCAAATTGAAGATAGACTGACGTGCACAGGGCGGAGGTTTTTCATGAAAGACCAAGTGCTGGTTGGGTGAAAAACCTGGCCCTTTGATGCAACCCCTTGACACTGGCGATGAGAAAGACTGAGGAAAGCGAGAGGGAGAGAGAGGGGGGTTTCCAAACAAATGGTAGAAAACATTGACTTGGAGAATGTTTCTCTTCATCCTGGTCCTGGGGACCCAAAAGTCCTAGGACTACACACATGATTCCACCAACCAAAGGCTTATGATGAGTTGGTTATTTGAATCAGGTGTGTAGTGCTAGGGAAAAAGCAAAAATGTGCACCCTTTTGAGAGTATTTCCTGTAGTTTTGATTAGATTTGTGACTAAAAATCCCTTTCAAATAAGAATAGAGCATTGTCACTTTCCTAATATCAAAGGTGTAAGGACCTCATTGGACCAAATACAGGTAAATGTGAACATTACATTACAGGCAGAATGTTTTCAAGGGGCACCAAAGGATAATACTGGCTGGATATAATATATACAAGCATGCAGACAGTTTGGCAGACAGTTATAAAATGATTAAGGGGCAAAGAATACAATGTAAACAAAGTTCACCATTTTTGTATCTCAGAAAACTGTGAGTTATTATAAAATGGTTTTAAGTGTGTTGTAAAGTGCCACGGAGTATTCCAACAAACAGTAGCAGCAATATTAACACCATGGACATTAGTTACATAAATATTCAGTTGCATCTATATATTTACAATACATGCATGCTTCCTTCTTTAGAATTGCTGCTTTAAAGGATTACATTGTCACAAAAGTTAATATTCTCACTGTTAAAACGTGTCCAATTTAACAAAGACATATCTAAAATGTTTAAACATGGAGTTAAAATAAGTATTTCTTAATAAAATGCTGTAGTTGTTATCCAGCAAAGTGTACCTATTATGCTGTTCACATTTTAGTCATTTAGCAGAGGCTCTTACCCAGAGCAACTTACTGGAGCAATTAGGCTTAAGTGCCTTGCTCAAGGACATTCAACAGATTTTTCACCTAGTCAACTTGAGGATTCAAACCAGCAACCTTTCGGTTACTGGCCTAACTAACCCTTAACAGTTAAACTACCTGCCAAATCCTGTTGTTAAATACTGTGAAATAATAATGTGTGTTATGGTCCCTCCTTGTAAGTTAAATGATATGTACAGAACTTAACATGTTTGTATACTTAAGTAATCTAACTAAACAAGATTTTTAAAACAGTAAAATGTATCATGTAGATATATTAAATAGTAGTAGTATCCAGCATCACTATGTCTGCAGTAAGTAAATTAGACAAAGATTGGACTGTTTTAAGCATACATTGAGCATGAATAGAGAAAACAGATAAAAAAACACAGTATGTGTCAGTAAGCTCAGAACCCTAGAGCTGACTAATGCCAGACAGCTGTAACAGGTGCCACGATCAGAGAATATGATCAGGGGAGTCCTTTCTTAGACGTCGGCTCCATTGCTCCACTGCAAAGCCAATGGGACAAAAAGCTTCAGCAGCAGTGATGGATCCAACGATAAAGCGATCTGTGGGAAGGCTCTCTCCATTCACCCACCCTCTCTCTTTCTCGCCGAGGAGAAAATCTCTCTCTCCTTCTGTCCCTCTCACACCACTGTGCTGACAGATGGGTCGGACAAGTTGAGCTGGCCCGTGATGTCGGTGGGTGGGTACTGCTGCAGAGATGGAGAGAACATGAGAAAAACAGAGCCATAGTCAGTCCCCTACAAAATCCCTAAACAAAACTGCTACAGAAAATAACACCTCTGCTCCATTTCAGTCAAAATCATCAAAGCAGAGGTGTTTTATAACCCCCGAAAGGCAGTGTGGTTAGGAAAGGTGGAAACATTTTGGTTCCATTGTTGTGTCCTCAGATTAGTACAGTGCAGCCATGAGTCTACATGTGCTAGTTGCTTGCTCTGCCTGAGGAGGGTTATCATATGACTACAGTGGAGTGGAGGTAAGGCCCAGAGAAAAGAGCACATTTGAATCAGCCAAAGGTAATCTCAACCCTACATGACTGACTTGGCAATCATTTACCCCCCTGGATAAAATAAGACAGCTGGATTGACCCACAGTCATTTGCACACAGGGTTTTATTTTTAGCAGCTAAGCTGAGAGAAAAATATGAATTATGATTAAGCCCCAGTGCAATCTTGGCTGGTTCACATCGCTATCCAGTTGGACTCTTACTTCCAGTCCATATTTCACTGTACTCCTCCTGAGAAGCAGAGTGGTTGGTTTTAATGGGCATCTACAGTGCTGGGTAGCAACATACCCAGCTCCATGCAGGTGCTCAGTTACTATGGCAACTGTGACTTTGGGATTGTGTAACCTAATGTCATTGATTGTGTAATTCGTCATGAGCTTCAGGGCAGGTAACATACTTGAAAATGGTAAGGATGGTTCCTTTAGCAATTGACAAAGTAGCAGTATCACTAACCACTGCAATTGCTGTGGATTGTTCCTTATCCATTGCAAATATGGCCATTCATTGATCTTGCAAAATATAGAGATAGTTTTTTGTGAAGTTTGTTGCCTTCCTATAATCCCATACCATACCACTGTGCTGAATCATGCTCTCTACGAGACATGCTGTTTTCATCAACGTTGTTTCCAGCATGTCAAATCAAAATCCAACTTACTTTGCCATGGATTCTGATTTATAGTATAAAAGTTGGAGAAACCTAATTCACAACACTTTTTCAAACTGTGATAAGACAAATGGCTTAAACATGTTTTTGTACTTTAAGAGGTCTTCCTTTTCAGAACAGGGACACTTCAGTACAAGCCAATCATAATCCACCATGTACCTCCATCCATCCTCACAAAAATCCCAAATGTAATTTCTGATGCCTGTCAATTTCGCAAATCAGCAAATTCAAATGATTATTTTAGGTGTTGGTGATTGTGTCTCTCGTTTGAATCTGTGTTGATGCTTTTCTTCAAGCATTCAAGCATATTGAGCTATATAAGTTGTTATGATGCAACTACCACGCTAAGTCAAAGGTCAACATCATCATAGGGTAATACAAATAAAAAATACTGATGATTTTTTACTAATAGTTAGCAAAGGACTTATCACTTAGATCTAAGAGTTGCATCATCACAAGACTTACAGGCCCCTGTTAAGATGTCCACATGTGGACCTACTTCGGGGGCCTGCTGTTAGTGGTATCTTTTAGAGCACCCCCTACTGGCCGAAGGTGGACCAGCAAAAGCGAGACACTTCAATACATCAATATTATGGCCACTACCACAATGACTTTTGAACTACTACAATTACTACTACTAAAATAATATATCTTACTGCTACTACTACTATTTCTACTGCAACTACTACTTCTAATACTACTACTACTACTGACAACAATAACATTAATTCACATGCTTGTAGAGGGAGGGAGAGAGGAGCAGTGTGGCATGTGGGTGAGGGACACTGACACTCAAAAGTCCATTAATAACCATTAATATAAAAGAAGAACACTTATATAAAATCAAAATAATAGTCAAAGACTGAGGATGGTACATCTTTGGTTATAATCTTATTATAACCTATGTGGTCTCTCTTTTTCACCATGGATGTGCGTAAGAGCATGATAACTCCCAAACCACCATCCCAACCCTCCCACAAACAGCAACAATGGTCATTCCATCTTCTCCATTCCAATAGTTGAGACCAAGTCTATAGAAAAACTCCAAGAGAGAGTGAGTATTGATTTGGATCAAAGAAGTAACATCAATGTAAATGTCAGAGATACTAGATATAAGACCAATGGGAAAAGAGAGAGAAATCAAACAGAAACAGACCAAGAGAGACCTTTTCGACATGTTTGATTGGGCCAGTAAGTAGTCAAGGAAAAACAAAATGCTTTGATATCTACTGTGAAACTCTAAGCTAAATCTGAATTGACCATAGCTGGTTAACTCAGATTTGGTCATCAGCCAGCTATGTCTGGCTGAACAGCAGGACAGAGAATGTTGCAGGTCACTGGATTGTCAGGCCACTGTGGAGGAGCCTCCTCACCAGCAATGAGCAGGCCCTTCCAACTGGACTGTGGAGGAAATGAGAGAGCATCACACTCTTATTGTGCTGCAGCGAGGCCCCCATAGAAAGATAGGTAGATAAAGCCTGAGTTCTTTTTACAGTGGGTCTAAGCTGCTTATACAATAAAAGCGTGATGTTTCAAAGATTCTCAAGCCGAGAAAGGCGGCAAAGAGAGGAAGACAATAGATCCACCTGCATTCACCACCTAGAAATAGACCCTAAAAAGCATGCAAAATGGACACCACAAGGACATTGAAATAAATCCTTTCGTCAGACAATATGGTTACATACATGACAAAGTAAACATGACAAATCAAAAGTAGACAGACTAGATCTAATAACATGACTCCATGAGGAAAACCCTGAAATAGATGGTCTGTTGGTAAAAATCGACATGTTAGTTTGTTTCCAGAACAGTTGACTGACTTTGGCAAATGGCAGGACGTTGGCGCATGCTTTGAAATCAAAACCAACAACGACTGAAACAAAACGAGAAGAAGTGCGGGATTTAAGTGTATAAAAAATGGATTGAACAGAAGGATCAGGCAATCAAAGGAACAAGAGACAACACAATTACACACACACACACACACTACAAAATCACCAAGAGACAAATTGGTCAAAACCACGTCCATATCATTGGCAGGAAGGAAGAGCAGCCCAAACAAACAAGACAGACTGCTGCGTTGCCCCTCCTCCAGTACTACACCCACTAATCCCATGAAGCCAGCCCGGCCCTGCATTTGCTCTCCCCACAGCCAGCACACCAGCTCCAACCCCTGACCTGCTCTGCATCCTGCACTGCTACCTAGCATCCTGCATCCTGTCTGCCTACAGATGGCGTCTGGTTGGATGGTTGATCGATGGCAGACTGACAGACATGTGGCCATGGCTGCTGCTGAGCCATGTAGGATGGGTGAGAGGAATGGGGCTCTGGCAATTAAAAGATGGGAATGGTGATAGAAAAGACCAGAAAAAGAGTGAGAGATTGAGAGAGAAGAGGAGACAGAGGTAGAGAAAAAGAGAGAGAAGAGAGGGAAGAGTAAGGGAAGATGATGTTCCCTTCTTCATCTCCTTACCGTGTCTTTGGACGACCTACGTCTCTTGATGCTGGAGGCCAGGGAGGTACTGATGGACCTAAAAGAGGCTTTCTTTTTGGGGTCGGGGGGCTCTGCTCTACCACTTTTCCTATCCTAAAATAAATATATGTAGAACAGTTATTCATATTCTTGGGGTGGAGTGATACCTTGGTCTCAGTCTCACCCATCCACCCACTCACCCTCTCTCCACACCCTCCCTCCCCCTTCCCTTTCACTGTCTGAAGCGATATGAGGGTGAGTGTCCTGGCCCAAAGTAGTCTCTATTGGACATTGGAGGCAACAGGAGATTTGCTCCGCTTTCAAGGGTGGGACTGGGACTGTAGTCTGTCTAATCACGTAAGAATGCCTCTACACTGTCGGCTAGGCCATTTCACCATAGTGGGACTGGACATGATGGAAAACCCTTAGCCAAGCACTGACACATCCAAATACCCCCATGTCTCTAGAAATGCATTGGAATGGTTTGAGGAGCATGTGTTGACGATACCTGTGCTATGCTGCTTTGACCATCCACTACATCCTACTCACACACTCACTCCAACTTGCACACACCCACACATCAAATAGTCACCTCCACCCCCTTCACCCAAGACACACACCCTTTCAAAGAGAAAATATACATTAGCCAGGTCTGAGGAACAACAAAATAGCCGGTATACCATGTCTATGATATGTCATAGTCAGCAGAATCAACTGTATTCATTGGATGTGCAAACCCCTGTCCAAGGTCTAGAAAAGCTTGTTATTCCCTCCCACTTATTCCCAAACCCATTTTAACCATATCCTTACATGATATTCACACATCAGTTGTGTTACGTCCCTCCCTCATCCCATCAAAGTGCCCCACAGCTACTCTCAGTCCTCTATAGGTACATGGCAGAGAGAGTGTTTGTGTGCAAAAGCTCATATTAAGGTATTCTTACATCCTGAGTCTCTAGAGAGGAAGAGGGCTGCGTAGGGGGGAGAAAAGAAAAAATAAATAAACATCCGTCGTCTTGCTATTAGATCGTTATTACTTTAAGATCCATAAGCAAAGCCAAGGGAACCAAACGAGCGAGAAGAAAAGCTGGCAAAGGAAACAACCACATTGAAAGCCATGCAGTAAAAACAAAAGGTGCTCTACAAGGCAGGGGAGCCTCCAAAATGCATACCAACATAAGATAAACAACAGATAGGTAATATATCATTTAAGCCCCTTGAGTCATTATACCGGTGGTTGGGTATAATGGAAATTCCCCCCACACCCTAGGGAGTGAAATAAATGGTTTAAAGAGTGGGGTAGTGGTTTATGGAATAGTATACTGTATGTACTATATACAGTACATTAGTATATGGAGTTAGAGCGGGGATTGGGCCTGGAATGGAGAAGTACGAGAAATTTTGGTGAGGTAGGTAGGTTGTATGTGAGGTTTTGGCCATGCGTTTGTGAGGTCTGGATGGGGATGGTTAGCTAGGTGAATGGGTAAGAGATGTAGAGAGTAGGCCCTAGGCCTAGATGAATGGGTATGAGATGAATTAATGGTGAATTAGTCGTAGGGTATGGGGAGGACCTTAGGGCGGGGCAGTGTGAATTTCAGCTGAGAGCATGCAGAAAGGGGCATGGGAGGATGGGAAGAGCTTGGCAGGGTTGGTAAGGGAAAGAGGTAGAAGAGGAGACAAATAACATAAAGCATGACATTCAACCCAGGCCAGCACTGGACCAACACAGAACATCCCCTGTCATCAGGTTACATGACTGGGCCTCTGTTTGAGCCATCCCCAGTCTCTTAATGCCACAGCATTAAGAGGTGCTGTTCTATTGGGTGGTGTGGAAGATTGATGGAGCTGACTGGCTGAGGAGTGATGGACAGGTCACCACTCCGCTCTGAGAGAGAAAAAAGTCAAATAAAATGTATTTCCTGTTGGGAGATGACATCTAGACGTTAGTCAATGGTCAAAGTCACCTCATGTTAAAACTCCATCAATGAGGTCATGATGAGGCATAGAGACATTTAGATATAAACAAGACAATGCTCATTGCCCAGGCAACTCAAAGGATTTAGTATTTTTTATTTTTTTGTCAAAATGGTTTCTTCTTCTTGTACTTTTCAGCGTAGACTATCCAAGTCTCACATGACATCAAGCGATACTGACCGCTGGTGAAGTGCTGCGTTTGCACAGTCCCGGTCATGCAAAGCATGCTGGTCCAACGGAGAAAGAGTCCCACTGGATGCATGTGCAGCGGCTGCCTGTCTCCAATAGGAAACAACAGCCACTGGAGTGCATTAGTTCTAGTTGACATTTCGTTGATCTCACTCCTAATATCTCCTCCACTTTTAGGCAGTGCACTTCTGAATAAGACCTGCTACAACAGAAAAAGCTAACGGCTACAGTAGATACTGCAGCTGCTTTTAAACTAGGGATGAGGACAGATTCAGTTCATGGTGCTTTTTCAGTAGATACAAGCTAACAAAGGTGGTGAGGGTTTGGGTGAATTCCAATTCAATTCAATCAATTCAGGAAGTGACTTGAAATTCCAAATGGAATTTAGCCCAACCCTGGAATGGTTGGTTAGTTGTTGGAGATGAGACTAAGGCGTAATCAATTCAGAGCAGAAACAGTGTGAAGGATATGACAGACTCAAACAGGTTATTCAGAAGTGCACATACTCTGGAGGTATCGGTGTTTGGAAAGCAGGCATATACAAACACTTTGCATATGCACAGAAGAATAAAAACACACAAATATAAACATACAAACACACAAACCAACAAACACACAAGCAGTCAAAATGACATCTGGACACCTAGTTGGAGATACCTACAGAGAAAGGAAAGTACACATAAATTGTCACCCAACCCTGTTATTATGATAGTGTGTACTGAATAGTGTGAAATATGTATTTTACTGTACTTCCTCCGTTGAAGCTCAGTAAGTCATCACATTGATGGCCTCCAGAGACATGAGGACAATATGAATAATGTTCATAAAATACTGTATTAGCTTCAATGATTTGCTTGCCTCTACTACTCCAAGCATGACCTCACTACCAGTACTCTAAGCATGACCTCATTACCACTACTCCAAGCATGACCTCACCTCTACTACTCCAAGCATGACCTCACTTCTACAACTCCAAGCATGACTTTACCTCTACTACTCCAAGCATGATCTCACGTATACTACTCCAAGCATGATCTCACTTCTACTACGCATGACCCCGCTTCTACTACACCAAGAATGACCTCACTTCTACTACTCCAAGCATGACCTCACTTCTACTACTCCAAGTACGATCTCACTTCTACTGCTCCAAGCATGACTTTACCTCTACTACTCCAAGCATGACCTCACTTCTACTACTCCAAGCATGACCTCACTTCTACTACTCCAAGCATGACTTCACTTCTACTACTCCAAGCATGACCTCACTTCTACTACTCCAAGCATGACCTCATTTCCACTACTCCAAGCACGATCTCACTTCTACTACTCCAAGCATGACTTTACCTCTACTACTCCAAGCATGACCTCACTTCTACTACTCCAAGCATGACCTCACGTCTACTACTCCAAGCATGACTTCACTTCTACTACTCCAAGCATGACCTCACTTCTACTACTCCAAGCATGATCTCATTTCCACTACTCCAAGCATAAACCCCCATTTAAGGAATAAGAGCAGAAAACTGTCATTTGTGAACCCCACATTAGCTCCAGGCCCTATTGAGAATGATTATGTGTATGATTTACATGGATGGAGCCATCATTGATCACTAGTGCAAAAATTATTCAGAAACTGTGTCAATAAAACCTTGTCTAAAACACAAATGTTACGCAGACCAACAGTTTGTGTGTCCTTTTCCTTTCTCAGCGGGCGCCTGCATGCATTTGTCTGCTGTATGTGCCTATACATGTAGACAGACATGAAGACAACAGTTACATCCAGTAGTAAGGTAGATGACAGACAGTCTCAGAAGGACATTGATTTGCTGACACACACTGGAGACTGTGATCTTACCGTACCTTCTTCCAGCCCTGCTGTCAATACAACAGGTGTACCACTGACCTTTTGTGAGTGCTTAACAAAGAGTCAGCATGGGGAGGCTGGCTGCCAGAGCCACATCACAGGCTCACAGTGTCCACTGCCGCCTCGTCTGCTCCCGTCAACCCCCTCCCCCGTACCCCCACGCCGAGCTCCTCCTGCTGCTGGAAAGCCAGCGCAGTGAGGGTGAGGGCGGGCGGGGGGGGGGGGGGGGGGGCAGGATGATGCGAAGTAAGGGCGAAAGAGGAAGTTGGAAGGCCACCAATGCTTCACAGTGGAAGATATTGGAGTTAAGGGAAAATCATGTTCTTCAGCAACGAGCCGGACTGAGGAGCGAGCGCATAACTCAACTGTAGCTGGAATGGTTTTGCCTGATTAGCTTTAGACGACCACTGTTTTGAAACGAGTTACTGACCCGCAGGCTTTTCCTGAGAGGACTCTCATGTTCTGTGTCCATAAACAGTGTAGGGGAGCGGGGATTCTGGGGGATGGAGTGATGTAAATACTGGAGAAGTATAAACATCAAGCGTAGGAGAGTCGGGGTCAGAAATGATAGTGTAACAGCACACTGTTACAGCTATCAAAAAGCATGAGATTTATCTGAGTATCTCATATTTATGTGAGAATCTCTTTATTACCTTATTCCCCTGCATGTCCTCATCATCTGACCTTACAAAGCTTAAAAGTGTTATAGCAGCAGTGCATAAAGCCTAATTCACACCCTACACAGGCATGCAATGCAACAACGCAATTAGCTACGCAAAATGGCCGTTCTGCGGAGTTGCGTTGCATTATACATTTTGGGCTGCACACTTTTCCATATTTTTGCAACGCAAGTACGCAGAAAGGCCATTTTGCGTAGCTAATTGCGTTCTTGCGTTGCATACGTGCTAAGGTAAGTGTAAGGCTTAACTGGCTCATGCCATGAACGTGGAATGCATATTTTTGTTTCAGATTTTCTTATGTTAAAGCTACTTTTATTCTAAAAGCGAAGGGTGACGTGGGGTGGAGATGGCTCTTGTCTATGTTACGTACTAACGATGGAGTCATCGATGCGCCCACAGCTTGGCTCCCAGAGGCCTCCTTACTGTCCTGCAGCACAGAGAGGAGACATGGGGGCCGTTGGTCTAAGGGACTGGAAGACGGACCCACGGTGGCCCATGGTAATGCCTTAGGAACAGCTTCATCACTGAATGTGACACAGCAATCCATGAGTGACTATCACCAGTAGGCAACATGGTCAGACAGGATGCTAACAGTGACGGAAAAAAAATGATGGGTCGTACACCTGTATTGGAGGAACCTGCAGGAAGGGCTATGCTGGGCGTGTCTCAGCCCATCTCTGCCCTTCCCCCCCCGGGTGCCAGTGCTTACGGGGGGAAAGAGATGCCATACCTGCAGGTTCTTCCTCCAGACGTTGACGGCCGCAAAGGCCAGCTGCATCTGCTTCCTTCGGGCGTCTTTGTGTCGCTTGTAGGCGATCTCAATAAAGATGAGGAAGATCCCTGCTGCTATGCCTCCAGCCACCAGCATGAACACTCCTGTCAGACAGAGACAGACAGACACAGGGATGGGTGGTGAGTCGCCACTCTGACACTCAGCCGCAACCCACTGACCATGACTGTGTCTGTGTGAATCTAGTCTATACGTCAACGGGTCCTTTCCTCGACCTGCTTCCACTTCACGCTGTCCGCTGCAAACCTTGCAAGTTTATATTAGGATCACAGCTAGAACAACAAAAACTGAGTGTACAAAACATTAGGAACACCTTCCTAATATTTCGACTTGCACCCCCCCACCCCCCCCACACACAACTCTCTTGCCCTCGGAACAGCCTCAATTCGCCGGGGCATAAACTCTACAAGGTGTCGAAAGCGTTCCACAGTGATGCTGGCCCATGTTGACTCCAATGCTTCCCACAGTTGTGTCAAGTTGGCTGGATATCCTTTGGGTGGTGGACCATTCTTGATACACACGGGAAACTGTTGAGCGTGAAAAACTCAGCAGAGTTGCAGTTCTTGACACAAACTGGTGCGCCTAGCACCTACTATCATACCCTGTTCAAAGGCACTTAAATCTTTTGTCTTGCCAATTCACCCTCTGAATGGCACACATACACAAGCCATGCCTCAATTGTCTCAATTGTCTTCCTCTACACTGATTGAAGTGGATTTAACAAGTGACATAAATAAGTAATCATAGCATTTACCTGGATTCACCTGGTCAGTCTATGTCATGGAAAGAGCAGGTGTCCTTAATGTTTTGTACACTCAGTGTATAACAACAGTAAACCACAACAAACAACTTTAACACACTTCACGTAACAAAGAAAATACAGGAAAAAAAGGTATTGGACAAAAAAAGGCTACAGTACCTTACCACTGCAGTTTTTGTCCAATCACTTTTAGGTTTCTCAAAACCCAAAAGGGAAACCCTACCTGCCATGTTCTCAAAGGTGAGTGTGGCTGGGGCATTGCTCCGTGAGTCACACTCCTGGTATCTCACCCAGGTTTTATCTAGATCTTCCATGAATCCATTCTCATGGGAACTGCAGGGGTGGGGGGAGTGGGCAAAGAGGTAAGACAGTTAACAAAAAGCCAAGCCATACACTCCAGAAGAGAAATCCCAGAATGCTAGTAACACAGACGACACAAACAACGGACTGACTGATAGACTAACAGACAGACAAAGGGCAGGAATGGGGAGATACAGAGAGAGAAGAGAGCTGACACAGCGGTGTCGGATGGTCAAAAAAGGAAAATAAAAAGAGAGAAAAAAAAGAACAACATAAAAACAATGCTGCTTGGGCTGGGACAGACCTGAGAATGGCCAGGGACACATTCTGTTTCCAGGGGCTGTCCTTGCGCATGCCTATGCCAAAGCCCGAACGGAAAAACAGCTCTCCCGTGGTCACCAGGTCGCACTTCTGCGAGGCTTCAAACTCCAGCACCGCAGAGTCCCAGATGAAAGCATGCAGCTTGCTGTTGGGGGGAGGGAGGCAGGGGGGAGGAGGGGGTTACGGTGCAACAGTACAGTGATTGTCACAACACACATTTACGGCTCCCCTTTGGCCACACAAAGTGTGTGAGTCAGCATTACCATCCATGTCTACCGCCGCTTGAAAAATGAAATCCAATGCCGGACGGACGACGGCGCGTCCCCCATTGGATTCCCCACCTCAAAGATGCTCGTCTTGGATAAAGCCTGAAAAAGGGTGCTCCTCAGCTCAACATTAGCTCAACTTTTGAACGCTATTGACACAGTGCATGCGGCCCTGCTCTGAGTCTGAGCCTGGTTCTGTCTTGGCTGGATGATGGGCCTGGACCAGAGGGAACGCTGCAGTAAGACCCTCTGTGTCTCGCTGATCCAGAGGTCCAGAACCCCCAGGTCTGACTGACTGGCCCTCTCTCTTTCTCTCTGACCTGACTGACTATCTGACCAGTTCCGGCCGACACGCCCAGGCCAGGCCGGCCCGGCCAGGACTCACTTGTCGCGCACGGCCTGGATAGCCTCAGCGGCACTCTCGTAGTTGTGCTTCTCCATGTGGCGGTACATGGTGCTAAGCTCCACCTGCCGCCGGAAGTAGATGTCCACAGAGCTCTGCTTCACAGTGGCGTAGATGAACTTGTCTGATGGGTTCCTCAGCTGTTGAAGGATAGGGAGGGTTGGAAGGAACATTACATTCAACACTCACATACACTTTACCAATTCTGGAAGTCTGGAAAAATTCAACATTTGACACTTCACATCCACTTACTTTACAGTATTTTCACCCCCAATAACTTGCGCACCTCGCTAAACTTCCACACATTTTAAAGTATACTACCGAATATCCACAGGTTATGGAGGTAGAGATGTACTGAAAGAGTATCTATATGTATTTAAAGCAGGACTACTTCTTGATGCCCACCCTCGGGTCGTTGATGCCGGTGATGCGCTCCTCAGGCCGGTCCAGCACCAGGAAGGCAGCCAGGTTGGCAGTATACGATGCCACTATGATCATGGCAAAGCCGGCCCACACCATGCCCAAGATTCTCGCTGAGAAGCTGCGCGGCGCGCCTGGATAAGCAAAGCCCATGAAAAGTTAGAACACGTTCACTCTATGAGACAACATATTGAATGTAAAGTACAGGTCAAAGGTTTGGACACACCTACTCATTCAAGGTTTTTTATTTTTTTTATTACTATTTTCTACATTGTAGAATAATAGTGAAGACATCAAAACTATGAAATAACACATACGGAACTATGTAGTAACCAAAAAAGTGTTAAACAAATCAAAATACAGTTTATATTTATTTTATTTTATTTAACCTTTATTTAACCAGGTAGGCCAGTTGAGAACAAGATCTCATTTACAACTGTACACAGTGTGCGCAAATAAAGTAAGGAGGTAAGTCAATAAATAGGCCAATAGTGGTGAGGTAATTACAATTTAGGGATGAGGTAGATAGTTGGTTGGATGGGATATTTACAGATGGGCTGTGTACAGCAGCAGCGGTCAGTAAGCTACTCTGACAGCTGACGCTTAATGTTAGTGAAGGAGATATACAGTTGAAGTCAGAGGTTTACGTACACCTTAGCCAAATACATTTAAACTCAGTTTTTCACAATTCCTGACATTTAATCATAGTACAAATTCCCTGTTTTAGGTCAGTTAGGATCACAACTTTCTCTTAAGAATGTGAAATGTCAGAATAATAGTAGAGAGAATTATTTATTTCAGCTTTTATTTCTTTCATCACATTCCCTGTGGGTCAGAAGTTTATATGCACTCAATTAGTATTTGGTAGCATTGCCTTTAAATTATTTTACTTGGGTCAAACGTTTCGGGTAGCCTTCCACAAGCTTCCCACAATAAGTTGGGTGAATTTTGGCCCATTCCTCCTGACAGAGCTGGTGTAACTGAGTCAGATTTGTAGGCCTCCATGCACGCACACGCGTTTTAAGTTCTGCTAACAAATTTTCTATAGGATTGAGGTAAGGGCTTTGTGATGGCCACTCCAATACCTTGACTGTGTTGTCCTTAAGCCATTTTGCCACAACTTTGGAAGTATGCTTGGGGTCATTGTCCATTTGGAAGACCCATTTGCGACCAAGATTTAATATTTAATACTGATGTCTTGAGATGTTGCTTCAATATATCCACATAATTTTCCTACCTCATGATGCCATCTATTTTGTGAAATGCACCAGTCCCTCCTGCAGCAAAGCACCACCACAACATGATGCTGCCACCCCCGTGCTTCACGGTTGGGATGATGTTCTTCGGCTTGCAAGCCTCCCCCTTTTTCCTTCAAACATAACGATGGTCATTATAGCTAAACAGTTATTTTTTGTTACATCAGACCAGACAACATTTCTCCAAAAAGTATGATATTTGTCCCCATGTGCAGTTGCAAACCGTAGTCTGGCTTTTTTATGGCGGTTTTGGAGCAGTGGCTTCTTCCTTGCTGAGCGGTCTTTCAGGGTATGTCTATATAGGACTCGTTTTACTGTGGATATAGATACCTTTGTACCTGTTTTTTCCATAATCTTCATAAGGTCCTTTGCTGTTGTTCTGGGATTGATTTGCACTTCTCGCACCAAAGTACGTTCATCTCTAGGAGACAGATCGCATCTCCTTCCTGAGTGGCATGACGGCTGCGTGGTCCCATGGTGTTTATACTTAAGTACTATTGTTTGTACAGATGAACGTGGTACCTTCAGGCTTTTTGAAATTGCTCCCAAGGATAAACCAGACTTGTGGAGGTCTACATTTTTTCTAAGGTCTTGGCTGATTTCTTTTGATTTTCCCATGATGTCAAGCAAAGAAGCACTGAGTTTGAAGGTAGGCCTTGAAATATATCCACAGGTACACCTCCAACTGACTCAAATGTTGTCAATTAGCCTATGAGAAGTTTCTAAAGCTATGACATCATTTTCTGGAATTTCCCAAGCTGTTTAAAGGCACAGTGCATGGAAACTTCTAACCCACTGTGATTGTGATACAGTGAATTAAGTGAAATAATCTGTCTGTAAACAATTGTTGGAAAAATTACTAGATGTCCTAACCGACTTGCCAAAACTATAGTTTGTTAACAAGACATTTGTGGCGTGGTTGAAAAATGAGTTTTAACGACTCCAATCTAAGTGTATGTAAACTTCTGATTTCAACTGTAAGTCTCCAACTTAAGTGATTTTTGCAATTCGTTCCAGTCATTGGCAGCAGAGAACTGGAAGGAAAGGCGGCCAAAAGAGGTGTTGGCGTCTGGGATGACCAGTGAAATATACCTGCTGGAGCGTGTGCTACGAATGGGTGTTGCTATGGTGACCAGTGAGCTGAGAAGGCGGAGCTATACCTAGCAAAGACTTATAGATGACCTGGAGCCAGTGGGATTGGCGACGAATATGTAGCGAGGACCAGCCAACGAGAGCTAACAGGTCACAGTGGTGGGTAGTATGTGGGGCTTTGGTGACAAAACGGATGGCACTGTGATCGACTGCATCCAATTTGCTAAGTAGAGTGTTATTTTGCAATTTTGCAAGTGACATCGCAGAAATCAAGGATCAGTAGGATAGTAAGTTTTACGAGGGTAAGTTTGGCAGCATGAGTGAAGGAGGCTTTGTTGTGAAATAGGAAGCCGATTCTAGATTTAACTTTGGATTGGAGATGCTTAATGTGGAAACTTCTAACCCACTGTGATTGTGATACAGTGAATTATAGCTTTGGTGTAAGCAGAATTTACAGTCTAGCCAGACATCTAGGTATTTATAGTTGTCCACATATTCTAAGTCAGAACCGTCCAGAGTAGTGATGCTAGTCAGGCAGGCGGGTGCGGGCAGCGATCAGTTGAAGAGCATGCATTTCGTTTTACTAGCATTTAAGAACAGTTGGAGGCCACGGAAGAAGTAATGTATGGCGTTGAAGCTCTTTTGGAGGGTTGTTAACACAGTGTCTAAAGAAGGGCCAGAAGTATACAGAATGGTGTCGTCTGCATAGAGGTTGATCAAAGAATCACCCGCAGCAAGAGCGACATCATTGATATATACAGAGAAAAGAGTCGGCCCGAGAATTTAACCCTGTGGCTACCTCATAGAAACAACCAGAGGTCCAGACAACAGGACCCCTAATTGGACACACTGAACTCTGTCTAAGAACTAGTTAATGAACCAGGCGGGGTAGTCATTTGAGAAGCCAAGGCTGTTGAGTCTGCCGATAAGAATACAGTGATTGACAGAGTCGAAAGTCTTGGTCAGGTGGATGAAGACGGCTGCACAGTACAGTCTTTTATCGATGGCAGTTATGATATCGTTTAAGACCTTGAGCGTGGCTGAGGTGTACCCGTGACAAGCTCGGAAACCAGATTGCATAGCGGACCTGGCCTCCACAATCATCCAATCTCAACCCAACTGAGATGGTTTGGGATGAGTTGGACCGCAGAGTAAAGGAAAAGCAGCCAACAAGTGCTCAGCATATGTGGGAACTCCTTCAAGACTGTTGGAAAAGCATTCCAGGTGAAGCTGGTTGAGAGAATGCCAAGAGTGTGCAAAGCTGTCATCAAGGCAAAGGGTGGCTACTTTGAAGAAACTCAAATATAAAATGTATTTTGATTTGTTTAACACTTTTTTTGGTTACTGCATGATTCCATATGTGATATTTCACAGCTTTGGTGTCTTCACTATTATTCTACAAAGTAGTTAATAGTCTCTATAAAGAATAGGTAGGTGTATCCAAACTTTTGACTAGTACTGTATGGCATAGCGTCTCTCAAATATTACATTATTTATCAACGTGCAACACTAATATTTATACTGTTAATGCCCACTGGGCACAGACGTCAGTTCAACGTCTAGTTTTGATGTACATTTGGTTGAGTTGTCAACTAACGTAAATTCAATGTGCAATCAACAAAACATTTCACCATGTCATTGGATTTAGGTTAAAAGTTGGGTAACAAAAATATGAAATATCTTTATGTTGATCACTCTTTGCAAATCCAATTGAATTCCACGTTGATTCAACGTCATCACATTGATTTTTGGGGTAGAAATGATGTGGGAACAGAACAACAGTTTTTGCCCATTGAGTATCAGTATCAGTATCACAAACTGATCTGTATAGTATTTGTAGAAATAGTACACTAAGTAGCTAGATAAGTAACTATTGTATTAGTAAATCTGGCCTTTACTGATAGTATTCTCCTACCTTCCCCAATACCGGAGTTAAGCAACACTCCCCAGGAGAACCACATGGCTGACGACAAGGTGAGGGCGTCTTCTTCTTCTTCTTCACTGTTTACTTTAAACCTCCCAAACGGGCTAGAGAGAGAGCAGGATATGAAGTGAGACATACACAAGCAGACAGAGACAAAAACCCTGGCAACCCCAGACAAGGAGAGTCTGTGAGTGGCAAAGCAAGAGCAAGATAGAGCACAGAAAGAGAAGGCCAGATGAACAGAGCAGTGGAATGACTGGAGCCAGTCTTCACCTCTGTCCCCTCGACCCCAGTGGGAGAAGATCTGGAGAGGTCTGGAGCATAAGCAGAGGTAGAGTATGTCACACACACACAAACACAAATACACAAATACACACACACACACACACACACACACACACACGGATCCCCTTGTACCTGAACCGGTCTAGTAGGTAAAGCATCACCGCCACCACATGCACCGAAAGACCCACCAGCAGCCACAGTGTGCTCTGAAACGGCTGCATGAACGAGTCCAGTGTACTGCGAGGGATTTCCTGTAACACACAGCACCGACAGTCATTCACTAACCACTTGCAGTCTACTACCACCCCATCTGCAATGAGGACTATATCAGGTGTAGTCTGGATAAACTTTCAATTCACACTCTTCATACATTTTGGGGGAAATTTGGGAACATACCTTTTTAACGAGGATGGTTAGGCCTTGGTACTTAAAAGGTTTGGAGAATTCGATGTACTGGGCTCGTTCGTTGTTTATCGTCAGCGGGGCAACAATCATATCTGCCAGACCCCCCAGGAGCTCTCCCATCATTCCATTCCACTCTTTCTTGTTGCTGTTGTTCACCTGTGGTACGTGGGCGTAAAGGGTTAACAACTAACCCAACATGACAATGAATTTCAGAATGTAGTGTCCTTTATCAGAAACATAAACAACAAATGAGCCCTCTCTTAAAACCCTTTGTGCCTTTAACCCAAATGAATATTAGCAGAAATGGTCTACATGGTATTTTCTAGCTCAGAGACGTGGTAACTGAGTAGAGAAGTTCCATTCAGCTCATCTTGCTTGTTCGGTAGATCCTGACAGGTCAGCGTGGGTCTCACTCTCACCACCTACTTGTCCCTCTAACACGGAGCTAAAGTCCCCAATGTAGTCGGACCCTAGGTTTCCATGGCTCTCTCGGACTGCTTTTAGTTAGTGATTTAGGGAAAGTTAGTGATTGTGTCAAACAAAACCATTTTTGTGAGTTCAGTAACATACTGTAAGATGATTCTGTGTCATTTTCTAAACGTTACAAATGCATGAACTTAATTCAAAAAGCACATCTCTGAGATAGGAGATATGATTTGCTTCATAACTTAACATAATAAAATCTAATATAAATGTATGTAAATAGACAATCGTTGGTCAATACATTATGGGCCAGTGAGGTTTTCTATCTAGAGTGAACTCTGAGTATCTATAGGAACTGACCCGCTCCTGTGTTCCAAATTTCCCATCAGCCACCAGGTGCACCTCATAGGTAAAGTTCATGGTTCCGGCCAACTTGATAAGTAGATCGATACAGAATCCATAACAACATTGAGGTACAATTGGACGTCCTGTAACCAACCAGCAGAGGGTTGCAAGTTACAATCAATCTGGAGGAAATCCCTCTTTCTTTTTAAATATTTTTGAATAACACCAGACATGCCCAAACAGTACACACACACACTGTTCAACCAAAATCACACATACAATAATATAGCTTCACACATGTTCACTGCAAACAGACTTCACACACTAAACACAGGCTGGCACATGCCCACACTGTTTGCAAACATTAAGGCAAACACTCAAGCATATTCACGGGACATACTCACAAACGCGAGCGCGAGCGCGCGCACACACATACACATAAACACACACACACACACCAATATGCCAACAATCACACAAAGGCACACTCAGCTACATGCATACATATATAGATACCTACTGTATATATATGTATGCATCTCCAGTTGGTACTTAGCGGGCGTAGTAAAAGCACAGTGATATCTTAAACGTCCCTGCTGTGTTACCTGGGATGGTCTCATTTGGTCCAGTGCAGATCACCTTTTTAATATCTGCCACTCCATTTAAGGTTTTTTCCTCCTTGCAGGTTCCATCCTGCTCAGTGGGTTTCACATACACAAAGGGCTCCTGGTGTATGGTCACTATCTATAACAGACGGGAGAGAACGCTGTTTATCACAAAGTGGGCTTTAGCTCACACTAACCCTGAGGGAGCTCTACATCACCAACCCTCCGGACAACAACCCCTCCTCAAGGAACACATAAAACACACACACACATGCCCATGGTAGAAATGATGGCGAGAGAGAAAACGAGATAGAAGGATAGAGAAAGAATCCTGTGCAGACCCATTACATTGAAGATTCTGTAAGATATAAAGCGTTGCTTTACTTTATATATACAGTGCATTCGGAAAGTATTCAGACCCCTTGACTTTTTCCACATATTGTTACGTTACAGCCTTATTCTAAAATATATACATATTTTTTTATCCTCATCAATCTACACACAATACCCTATAATGACAAAACAAAAACAGGTTTTCAGGATTTTTTGCAAATGTATTAAAAACAAAAAACTGAAATACCTTATTTGCATTAAGTATTCAGACCCTTTTTTTTTTATGAGACTCAAAATTGAGCTCAGGTGAATCCTCTTCCCATTGATCATCCTTGAGATGTTTCAATAACTTGATTGCAGTCCACCTGTGGTAAATTAAATTGATTGGGCATGATTTGGAAAGGCACACACTTGTCTATATAAGGTCCCACAGTTTACAGTGCATGTCTGAGCAAAATACATGAGGTCGGAGGAATTGTCCGTAGAGCTCCGAGACAGGATTGCACAGATCTGGGGAAAGGTATGCCGCATTGAAGGTCCCCAAGAACACAGTGGCCTCCATCATTCTTAAATATAAGAAGTTTGGAACCACCAAGACTCTTCCTAGAGCTGGCTGCCTGGCCAAACTGAGCAATCGGGGGAGAAGGGCGTTGGTCAGAGAGGTGACCAAGAACCCGATGCTCACTCTGACAGAGCTCGAGAGTTCCTCTGTGAAGATGGGAGAACCTTCCAGAAGGAAAACCATCTCTGCAGCACTCCACCAATCAGGACCTCAGACTGGGGCAAAGGTTCACCTTCCAACAGGACAACGACCCTAAGCACACAGCCAAGACAACGCAGGAGTGGCTTCGGGACAAGCCTCTGAATGTCCTTGAGTGGCCCAGCCAGAGCCCGGACTTGAACCTGATCTAGCATGGGAGAAACTCCCCAAATACAGGTGTGTCAAGCTTGTAGTGTCATACCCAAGAGGACTCAAAGCTGTAACCGCTGCCAAAGGTGCTTCAACAAAGTACTGAGTACAGGGTCTGAATACTTATGTAAATGTGATACTTTAGACATTTTCAAACATTTCTAAAAATCAGTTTTTTCTTTGTCATTTGTCATTGTGTATAGATTGATTAGGGGGTGGGAAACAATTTAATCAATTTTTGAATAAGGCTGTAACGTAACAAAATGTGGAAAAAGTCAAGGGGTCTGAATAGTTTCTGAATGCACTGTATATGGTGAACATCATTGTTTGAGGAGGGTGAAATGCGGTACCTTTAGTCTCGTGGACATCTGAAAGCCCCGCGGTTTCTCTGTCTCTCCTCCCGGCCAGATGATCTTCCTCTGATTATTCATCACCACCTACAGGGTCATGACACCACGATTAGAGGAGTGTTGACATAATGTGTGGAGCTGATGAGGGCCAAACACAAGGGAGTCCAATACGAAAGAGTCAGCTGCTTTAGCTACAGCTTAGCATTTAGCTAATAAAACCACTGCTTTCTAATTACCATGCGTACTGCTTAATAGAGAGCTGTAATAGCAAAAGATAGGAAGATCACAGTAGAAATAGCGAGAATGACTTTTGCAATAAAATTACCTGTGTTCCATTGTAAATCCCGACTTGAATGAGTCGACTCTTCTGGTAGTTGAGAATGCTGTAGTGAGCGTACTTCCTGTCGCCATCGTCATTGAACTCCACACGTCCAGTGAGGCCCTCTGGGTACTTTGATGACATCAGAACCCTGAGACAGAGAAATTAAAGTAAATGTGAGTGTGATAGTGTAGGGAAATAGACAGAGTGAGAAAGTGTATGTGTGTGTATGTGTGTACGTGTGTGTCTTCCTGAATTACAATATATCATGACTTTATAAATATACCTTTTGAAGAGGGGCCCGGTCTTCCAGATGTTGGTGTTTCCCACACAGCCTCTGGGCGGCTCCGTGATGTTCTCCTTCTCAAACAGCTCCTGGATGGACTGAGCCACCACTGCCACTGCGTCGTTGATGTGGGCCGACTCGTTCTTGCCGTTGATGAGCTGGAGGCCGATGAGACCTGCTCACATCACGCCAACAGCAGCACAAAGCCAATCAGTGACCTGCTTAGGCTACCAACCATCAGGATCCTTTTACAATACACACAATAAAGGAACCTCATGTTCAGCCATCCTGAGAAAAGGTCCAACCGCAGGTTTTGATCCAGCACCACGCTCTCTGTTGCTCTATTTGTAAAAGCAATTTTAATCATCCAGTACTGGAACAAACAAGCACTGGATGTCTTTGAACCATGACCTTCATCGTGATCAAAATAGATTTGAGCTGATTTTCTTTTTATTCCTTTCTGAGAAGAGGCAACATCATCAGAGAGGAATGGATTCATATTTTGAGGTTGTTAGTGAACTTTTCCCAGCATGAAATAAAGAGTACCTTGAAGTTGGATCGATTCAATTCTATCACCCATTTTATAGGGGTTAGGTTGGAAAATACCACAAGCAGAAAGCTATAGTGTATGTGTGGGACCAAACAAACTTACATCAACTAGATTAGAGAATTGATATACAAATCACATCAACAATCCAACTTCAAGTCATTTCATTGCAACTGGTCCAGTAGTCTTGCAGACTCTTGAAAGAAGCCACAGAGGTGAGTTTAAGACAGCAACAGGTGCTGAGACATGGACATGACTAGGGTTGCAATGGGGGGGGGGGGGGGGGTATATTGGTATATTGGTATATTGCTAGTTCACCAGTAAACTACCAGAATTATAGTATCTTTCAAGGATTTTATGTAATCTATCAGAAGACATCTAGTGGCCCTTTTGGGTACTTCAGATTACCACAATCGTCTGTAATTATCTCTGGCTCTCTCTCTCTGGCCTTATCACATGTAAAATACACTATATGACCAAAAGTCTATGGACGCCTGCTCGTCAAACATTTAATTCCAAAATCATGGGCATTAATATGTAGTTGGTCCCCCCCTTTGCTACTGTAACAGCATCCACTCTTATTGGGTTGCTTTCCACTAGATGTTGTAACATTGCTGCGGGGACTTGCTTCCATTCAGCCACAAGAGCATTAGTGAGGTCGGGCACTGATGTTGGGCGATAAGGCCTTGCTCGCAGTCGGCGTTCCAATTCATCCCAATGGTGTTCGATGGGGTTGAGGTCAGGGCTCTGTGCAGACCAGTCAAGTTCTTTCACACCGAGCTCGACAAACCATTTTTGTATGGACCTCGCTTTGTGCACAGGGGCATTGCCATGCTGAAACAGGAAAGGGCCTTCCTCAAACTGTTGCCGCAAACCATTATTCCTCCTCCACCAAACATTACAGTTGGCACTCTGCATTGGGGCAGGTAGCATTCTCCTGGTATTCGCCACAACCAGATTAGTCCATCGAACTGCCAGATGGTGAAGCATGATTCATCACTCCAGAGAACGCATTTCTACTGCTCCAGAGTCCAATGGCAGCGAGCTTTACATCCCTCCAGCTGGCACTTGGCATTGTGCATGGTGATCTTAGGCCTGTGTGCAGCATCTCGGCCATGGAAACCAATTTTGTGAAGCTCCCAACGAACAGGTCTTGTGCTGACATTGCTCCCAGATGCAGTTTGGAACTCGGTAGTGAGTGTTGCCTCCGAGGAAAGATGATTTTCATGCGCTACTTGCTTCAGGACTCGGTGGTCCGGTTCTGTGAGCTTGTGTGGCTTAACATTTCGAGGTTGAGCCATTGTTGTGCCTAGACATTTCCACTTCACATTAACAACGTTTACAGTTGCCCGGGCAGCTCTATCAGGTCAGAAATTTGATGAACTAACTTGTTGGAAAGGTGGCATCCTATGATGACGCTCTTCAGTAAGGCCATTCTACTGCCAATGTTTCTCTATGGAGATTGCATGGATGTGTGCTCGATTTTATACACCTGTCAGCAACAGGTGTGGCTGAAATAAACAAATCCACTCATTTGAAGGGGTGACCACATACTTTGTATAGATACTGTTTATGAAATAATTAAAATAGATGATTTTAAAATAAAAAATAGAATGTAAAAACTGTAAAGCATCTTAAATATAAACCATCAACTTAGTGAATACAATTGGTGTATAATATGAAGGTTTCATCATGAAATATTCTTTATACACTTATTTGACTTTGTCAATATGTATATTTATTGTCAATGTTTTGGCGTCAAACTGGTGGCAGTCAATAGTTGGAAGAGTTGCACGGTAATTAATGCCATTGTTGATTAGATGCTTTTTTCGTTATTAAGTATATTTTCTCTTGAACCATATGGTCTATCTACTAGAAATTGATGGAGAAAATACCAAAGTTACGATAGATTGCCATAGATTTTCTGTTAATTACAAAAATTACTGAAGATTCCTGTAACTTTGGTAAATTACAGGTAGCTTTGCAACCCTAGACATTACTGGCGAAGAATTTTCTGCAGAGGTCTGAGCATTGTCTTACGTCAGATAGCGCTACGTACCATCTCTGCACCGGTTGACGAGCGTTATGTAGGAGTGACACCACCTAACGTAAGACAATAGGGGTAGGGGGTGTTGGAGTGCCTGGGGTTGACGCTTACGTTTGTGACCACAAAGTGACATATTACGTGAGACTTGTGCAGACTCCGGGACATAAGCAAGACCGTTGTAGCTTACCATTCTATTTCAGTTACACTTCAATGTGGGGGTTGCAAAACTCCCTTTATAAACTCATGAGAACCAAGCTATTACTATGTCAGGATAGTACAATAAAGGCAGCGCGGGAAGCTTTGGATAAACCAACAAACACACTGTATGTACGGGTTAACCTATCAATAGTTATGACTATAGATAAAGAAATAGGTTCAGAGATATAGGACCTAACACTGTATCTTAAGAGCTTATAGTGTAAACTACTGTGACTCATTTAAAACCTTTAAACATATCAAATGCTTAAACGTTTAACACTCAACAAATGATCACACACACATTGTTCGTAAACAATGAATCCTTCATCTATGGTTGTCTCCGTAATCATAGAGGTTAAATAATGGTGACTCCAGAAGAAATCCAGTGTTATGAAGTGTTTTCTGGGTAGCAGCGTACGGTACGTACCATCTGGTGCCTCACTCAGGGCTTTACCCGACATCTCCCGCTCTCCCACCAGCCACACGTAACCCGAGCCCGTCATGTTGAGGAAACGGGCAGCCTTGTAAACTGCAGCAGCGTCCTCTTCACTGAAAACAGAGATGTTAGGTGACACAGGCGTGGTTACTTATCTTTCATCTAAACGCAAAAATTGCAGTATATCACTACTGTGTGATATCATGCCAGCATTTAGCAGTAAAATTATGTAAAAAAAAGTATCAAATATAAGTCACTGTAAATCCAGTTGTGTTCTAATTAGGAGCCGGGAAAATGACTTATGATCATTTTAGGTTAAGGATCGTGATCAGAATGAACTAGATTCAGTAGTAGAGGCAGGTCAGCTATGATGGGAGGGGACTGATGAGACAAATGGGAGGTGCTGTAGTCTCACCTGGCGGAGAGGATGATGACACGAGCCTCCAGCTCTTTGGCCTCCAGAAGCAGAGCAGTTAAGTTAGTCTCCTGGCTGAACTGGAGGACTTTCTCTGCCTGTGATCGGGGCACAAAATAAGTCAAGCCAGCTACTTACCCCCACCTCAGAAACCACGCTGTCTCTTTACCTGTTGTGTTAGGTTTTGTTGATTTTTGTTGAAAAAGAGAGAGAGGAAAAAAGGAAAGCGATCCATGGAAATCGGCTCAACTAAAAAAAAGCTTTGAGGGGAAAAAAAAGTTTGCATTTTTCGCATGCAAACTGAGGGTTATCAAGGCTCCAAAGAAGGACGTGCATGTTAGATAGGGGGGAGAAGAAGGTCAATGCAACCAGTAACTAAAAACAGGTGAAGGGGAGTGAGGGGAACCTTTCCCCCAACCAAAAACTGTTGAAAACTAGAGGTGCTACAAAACAGGAGGGAGTAGTAATCTGGGAAAGTGTTTTGTCCCACACTACCGGATCTCCACAAAGGAATAAACTTGCAATCTTTTTTTGTTTGTTTAGAACATGCATTCCTTTAGTTGAAGGAAAAAAAGTAATATGGTAGAAGCGGAGCGCTGTTCATTTGTTTATTTTTTTTTTACGGAAAATTATAGTCTTTCCATAACAAAACCATTCTTCTGTGAAATCATAGGAATAATGCCTCAAAGTAAAAAGAAACACGTGCTTCCAAGATAGGGGCATTTCTGGGTCGGCTGGTGACTGCTTGGGCTGGTTTCTAGTTGCTACGTTTGAAAAGTTGGTGGGCGGCGTGCATTGACCATGCAAATATACCTTAGGTCCTCGCTTGTTGTCATAGGACAGTTGGTCGAGGTTTTCATAGTTCCTTTTTTTATTCTGATGAGTAATGTGCACAGAGAAAATATGCAGACACAGAAGAATATTATAAACAGTTGAAAATGGATCGCAGTAAAGCATTCCAACAAATCTCCAACTTTTCTGCTTCAAATTGGGATCCCTTGGGGCTTGCCAAAAACATCAATGACAGCCATTGACCACTAGCAATCCTATTTACTGCTATGTCATATGCCCTTATTCACCACCTTTCAAATACAAGCCAAGACCCTTAAACCATCATCCAGCATTGGTCCAGAAAACAGTCATACTCTCTGTACAACAATTAGATTGAGAGGTCTATGTTCCAGATCAAAGCAATCCCAACACGTAAAAAGTCTGATTCTGCAAACTAATGCCCCTAAGGTTCTCTCCATTTTGAATTCCACTCTGCTCCTGTATATTGTGAAAGGAGTCGCAAGGCAGTCTCTTTGCCTTAGGGAGCCATTTCGCAGTGAAACATAGCATCTTCTGCTTGATAGACCTGCCTACCCTGAACTCTCAGCTCAGACCGTTGGGAGGCAGAGCGCTCTGGGTCTACGTCCTTCGCTACCCAAATGCTACAGTGACTCTGACACATTGGTTCATTATACTGCCTGACAAGCAAATCTGAAGTAAATCCCATTTCCTCCATTGTATTCACACTTCTTTGAAAGTAATAAAGAACAGTTTTGCCTCAAATGTAATCTGAGGTTGTTGTGGTCACCGCTGCTCTGTAAAACACGGCTCCCCTTTCCAAATGTTGCATGATAATGTCTTGTGTCATGGTCAGTGCACACTCATGAATCATGACATGAACAAAACAAGCATTAATCATACTGGGACTACGGTCCTTATTTAGAATATAAATCAACTCATCTTGTAGGTAGCCTAGCGGTTAAGAGCGTTGGGCCAGTAACCAAAAGGTTGCTGGTTTGAATCCCTGAGCCGACTAGGTGAAAACTCTGCATGTGCACTTGAGCAAGGCACTTATGCCTAATTGATCAGGTAAGTGGCTCTGGATAACCGTGTCTGCTAAATGACTTAAAAGTAAAAACCCAAATGGATTATTCTCTAGACCCTCCACCACCTTGCAGCTAACTCTGTGTGGCATTATAATGCCTAGGCAACAAACAACAAAATGTCTAGATGACTGCCGTTGTTTTCACCAAGGATTTCCTCTCTGACTGCCCTATTTTTGCTTATTCCGTCTAGTATGATATGGTATGTTGTGTCACTAATGTTAGTATTCTAACTGAATCCATCTACCAACCCCATCAAGTTGTCCCTGTGGCTTGTCACAGCAGCACAGCATATAAACCTGCAAAGACCTACAGTGTGAATAGTCTGCACGATACAGAATATAAAATGTGAATAACTAGAATATTTCTCATTAAGGAGGAAATGACACATCTCCCTAAATGTGACAAACATTCTGCCAACCTGGCAAGCTGAGTTATTTCTTACAACCACTGATAAAATCACAGTCCAAGCTTCTAACTGTGGGAACACAGATACGGCCTTACATCGTCATATCGTAGTGTCTACCATATCAAGGTTTCTGTGACATTGATAGATTCCTTCAATCTGGTAACTGTAAATCTATCCAATCTCTGTTTATGGCAGTATATAAGAGAGAGAGATAGTCTAGGGCGGACAAGATGGATTCCAGGAAGGAAGGAACAAGGAGCTATCAGTTAACCAACTATTCTTTCATCTACAGTAATGTCCGTCTTTACCATAGACAATACCACTCCACAGGTAAAGTCATACATACGATTCAATTAAGTCATAATCCTTAATAACAAGATGATTTATCGACATAAACTATACTTAGTAACTCCTAATCAATCTTGATCATGTGTGAGTAACTGATTAACCACAACGTGTTTAAAATGTCCCATCTCCCTTTGGTGTGGATTATCATGAGCATGTGTCAAATGAACCATTTCATCAGCCTCTGATTAAATTACTCTTCAAATCAGGACTCATTTCACTCCGTCACACAATTACAGGAAGGAGTCCCTGAAGAGAACACGCATTAATTACAAAAAGCCTTAACTACATCTTGAGGTGAAACATACTAAATGTATGTTCAACGATGTGTCAATTGTTCCTTCTCTTTTCCTTTAGGGAACATGATCACCGGTCTGTTTTAGGCTTTAGGTGGATCAGCACATTTATTAATGAGCTAGCTACATTCCAAGTAACACAGCCCCAGAGCCAGAGGTGACTATGGGCTAAAATTATGCTCATGGTTACAACATTTATATGTGTCATTTCACTTGCATGGTCTCACAGTCCATTATCTGACAAGGACAAGGACCTTGCCGGCAGGCAAAACTAATGGATGCTGGTTTGAATCCCTGAGCCGACTAGGTGAAAAATATGTTGATGTGCCCTTGACCAGTTAACCCTAGGTGCTCCTGTATGGTGCTCCTGTAAGTGTCTGCTAAAGGATGTACATGTAGTAAAACTAAAGATATGTCTTTCAGACAGTGTCTCAGGAAAATCTGATATACTGCATGTCAACCATCCAACACTTTACACGCCTCCAAGTGAGCATAACACTGGGTAGATTATCTCCTTTCCTTACACACATAAGATCACAACACAAATATACATGAAGGATCTCTGGACCATCATTATGTTTGAGAGTCATTGATGTTTTGCAACGCCCCAGGTTAAAATGTGCTATTTGGCTCCCGTTGTGGATTGGCACAGGAGAATTTGACCATGGTGAAAAGCAACATGAGATGAGTAAAAGATGTACTCAGATCAGACCACATTAGACGCTGTAGATGTCTCTAGCATTATGATGTTAGCCAATGTTTACACAATGGTCAGTGAGAAATGTGTTCACACAAAATAAAGGAAACCAGTTACATATAGTACATAGAAGGCCTTTGAGAGTTAAACAAAGACTACACACACACACACACACACAGTCACACGCACTAGGGGTCCTGCGAGCCCGAGCATCTCACCTTTGTTTCCCTCTCCTCCAGTAGGGTCTCCAGTCTCTTCTGCGCGGCCCGCCCCTCGTGGTCATCGCTGACAATCAGGATGATGTGGTTCCATCGAAACTCTCGCATCATGTCGAACCACACGTGAGCCTGGTGGGAGTACGGGGGGACAGTCCGCAGAAAGGACAAGTGGATACTCTGAGGAGAAAGAAAATGAAGAACAATGAGTGAGAGGAAGTTACTTGCTAGTCATCCACGGTTTTGGTGACATTTCTAACACATTCATAAGGCCTTACATTAGCTATTTTGGCAGCTAGCCAAGTAGTGGAGTAGAATTGGTCTCTCTTATCGGTTTCCATTCCCAGGGACCTCTCCATAATTTCCCCCTCCCCCTTCTCTCTCTCTCTCTCTCTCTGTCTCCCTTTCTCTCTCTTCTCGCTCTCTCTCTTTCTCTCTTTCTCTGTCTATCCCATCTTTCTTCTTCCCCTCTCTCTCTCTTACTCTCTCTCTTCTCACTCCCTACCTCCCTCCCTCCCTCCCTCCCTCTCTCTCTCTTTTTAATTTCTCACCTTGTCGGAGTAGATGGACATGCGCGTGGTGAGGCCCACCACAGGGATGCGGTAGAAGCCTGCGGTGTATGACACAGGCGTGGGGGTGAGGTGGTCATTGGACTGGGGAGGATGACTCACCAGGATGGCATACACCTGCAGACACAAGTATGGGAATGAAAGATAACCACACTTCCTGTACAGACAGTTGAAAGGATAAAAAAAATGAATATTGATTCATCACTGCGACATGGAAATGTCATATCAGCTTTCTCCTCTTAAACTATCCTCATTTAGCAATATGACTGCTCAGTAGATATATATTTATTTGGCTCAAAGCTGAATGGCACTCTACAAACAGCTTTTTACTGCGCAACTGTATATCAATTCTTAGATGAATAGGATTCTTGAAAATGGAACATTGATCCAACTGAGGCAGAAAAAAACCATGCAGGCATGATGGTTTAGTGCGTGCAGCCCGTATGGTTGGGCCTCAAATGAGGTCTTCCATCCAGAGAGTGCTTCCAGGCATCTACCATCTGTCATAGACCCTCTCATTGAGTCTCTCACATGGTTAGATCTCCATCTATGCAGTTACCAGACACTGTTTCCTGCATTTGACATGTAGAATACTGACACGTTTCTCATCCCTGAAGCCCTCTGTGATGATGAATGGAACTCAGATGTCGTGGAACGAAGGGAGATGTGTTTGTAACGTAACCATTTCTGTCAATTACAATCATTACAATGAAGAGGACCAGGGACACGGTCTGTGTGTGTGTGTCTGTGTGTGTTTCCGTGTGTGTGTCTGTGTGTGTTTGCGTGTGTGTGTCTGTGTGTGTTTGCATGTGTGCGTCTGTATGTGAAAGAGAGTGTGAGAATTTGAAAGAGAGATGGGGAGACGGTGTTCCACACCTCAGCTCTCTTCACTACATGATATTGCTGCTTTTCAAAGCAACGTAATGCTTAATGTGAATGTGATGGACCAGGATTTTAGTAATGTGTTTCAGTGTTGGAACAACTCTCAAAGGGATAACATCACAATACATAACTTATGAATGTTGTTTTCATTGTTAGGATTCAATTGCAAAAGTTGTATTCACATGTCCTGAGCAATAGCTATAATGACCTAAAGAAGAATCGCACTTCAGGTGAAAAAGCCAGTTATTCTTTCCAGTCTAGAGGCAAAAACAATTGCATACCATACACTCGTGTGCCGAACCAATACAACATCAGTATACATTAATCTCTAGCAATGAACATGAACCAAACAGTTAAAACTATCAATTTCAAATCAAATCATAATTTGACATAATACAAACTAAACACCCTTCTCCCCTAATAACGTCAGACCAGCCAGACATGCACCACAACTGCTACCCTCCAAATGCTTTGATGCAGTGGGCCGTTACGCATGCGGCAATGTCAGCGGTTGAAAATAAAAACAGTACAAAAATTGTCATTGTTAAAGGGATACTTGCAAGATTCTGGCATTTAATCTCTTGTTGTCAGGTGAACTTGTGGATACATTTCAAAGAAAAATGAGCTATAGTTTTACAAACCAATGCTAACACATTGAGCTAACGCTAGTTAGCATTGGCTTGTGAAAGTACTGTTAATTTCCTTCATACTGCACACAGAGAAATAAAACTGGTATCCCACGAGTCCATCTAACTGCTATCATAAAATAAGAACTTTTGGATGTGATTTAGGCCTGGATTCAATCACATCAAGCCTTAATTGGCAATAGCAGACACCCCCATAGCTGTCAAAATGGTGAGCAGCAATCATTGTCGTGAGGCCACACCCGCCCCACTCATGTTAGAAGTTCAGAATGAGAAAGTGTAGGCAATATAGAAATAATTACGCTCAAATTTAAAAATAATTTAACTAAATTAGGAGAATTTCTATCATCCTAATCAGTGTAATCCAGTGTTTGAACATGTAAACAAGACTGCATGGGATTTCTGTTAATGTGACTCCTTGCAGCCAATGGCTATGTCTGCTTTAGATGTAATGCCAGGAGCTGCTTGTGGATTTGACAATGCAGTTCCACCTCTTAACACCGCCAAAACAACTGCTATGCGGATGTCGTTAAAGCGTATCTGATTGAATAGGTTATATTAACCCTTAAATACATAGCTTTGTCTGACTAATAAGATACAGATATGAGGATAGAGATTTGGCCACGTCCAACAGACCATTTTCAGGCCATTTACTTTTCATGTTAGGCCACAAGTTCAGGTTTGGTAGTTACTCATTACATAGTATACTGTTTATGTAACAACGTCATATGCATATCTGACATATAATTTCATTTCAGCTTCCATTTTCTTTCGGAAGCTCGATGGTAATACCAGAGGTGACGGATCTCTGAAAAGGACGCAGTTTCATAGTATTGTTATCATAGCCTAAAGGGCTAGGCTCCAAGAGATATTGTGAGAGCAACGACATTGCTGTATTGGTTATTAAAATTGTGTAACAAATTACACGTTTCGTTTAGGAAAAAATATCAAATGCAGTCAGCTCAATCTGCTTGAAATATACAATAGAAGCAGGTGGCACTGGCACAGTGTTTCACAGGCAGGCATTGAGGTTATAATCTAGACAGATGGCATTGTCTGTTTATTGCAAATGAAGTGGTCACTGATCACAATATATCGACCTCATCTGCCCTATTATTCACGTCAGCCAGTTCACCTGAAACAGACACAGGATGATGCTGCATCACACTAAATAGGACGATTAATTTCCCTCCCAATAGTGTGCATAGGCCTCATACTAATTTGCACAGTTTAAATATAGTAGGCTTCATAATAATTTTAGCCTTATAAATGGTTCTGATTGATATGATGGACATTTTGCATAGAATAGATGGCTAAATGGCTCATCTAATTAGGCAATTAATTATTTAACACCCATGCAGGGACATGCAGGGACAACGGATCCCTCCTGAGATACCTGGTTAGAGATGAGGTCCTCGCAGACGGAGAGAGCCATCTGGATAGCGTTGGGTTTGTGCGTTACGGAGATGGCGGTCAACTTGAATTTATCTCTCCCGTAGATCTGATTCGCCTGGGTCACCGCATCCTTAAAGACTTGCTCGTACCTCTTCTGACTCAGGACTGCTCCGATGTTAACTATCTTCGGTTCGCAGCCTCCCCGCGCACAGGAGCACGAGAGGAACACCGCCAGCAGAAACAGACGCATCGTGTGAACGATCAAACCGCACAGAGGACCCCGGTTGCGTCTCTCCCTCGTGTTGGCGGATCGGTTTGCCCGGCTTCTGGACTGCACGGTTCACCCGGTTAAAAAGACTGGAACCACCGTCCTCCTAGACAGTGTGGAAAATCTGGACAGCTGGGAAATGCGGAGGAATGTTCATGGTCAGGACCTCAACCGCTGTTGGATTATCTTCGTAATTGTCAGCAGCCTTTCTTGAAACATTTTGATTTTCTTTGTCAATTTCCACCATTTTATTTTTTCCAATGTCGATAGAAACGAGTCAGAGCATATTTTGCGGTGTATGCGTTTTCCTTTATGCGCTGTGTATCGCTCTCCCGGTCCTCCGTGGGCTCTGTGCGGGGCTTTGCTGTGAAGTGATTATCAGACTGATGCGACGCTTGGGGCTGCGGCTGTCCTTGGTGCTGACAGCTGTGCCCGCGCAGTGGTGCGCGCTTCCGCCGTCTACCTTTAGATTTTTCGTTGACCTTATGCTGCTAGAATGAAAAGTAAATAAAACAAATGAAGCTAATCACAGAACATAAATGTATCTTGTTTTCAACATCTCATCAATGATGTTATTCATTATAGGACACGCATCTTAGATTATGAATAGAGGATCAATGACAATCAAGAAAACATTTGTGTGTCAGAACAAAAATAATCCAGTGACCCAGATGATTCCAATGTGTGATTTTTTTTTCTCCAACCGCATTGCTACAGCGCACCGAGTAGATGGACCCGAGCCTGCATGCTCATTGCGCTGAAATGGGTCGCCGGTCTCAGTTGAACTGGCTCGCACTGTAAATCAACATAATTCCACATAACCAGGTGGACCAGGACCACCCATTTTAGGTTACACCTCCCCCTCTTTACATCCAAACATCCAATCAATTATGTAACCATGTTATCCATATTTCAACCTTGCAAATCTTGCAAACCTCCAACGCTCCAACATAACCACAGTACTTTTATGACGCTTGTCTACTGCAAGTCTCTGACATGGGGATATATAGAGATAAAAATGCCTGAATAATTTCTTGAGTTGTATCTAAAATTAGTGTCGAATAAACTATTTTATCTTGACTAATTCCAAAAGTGTGACATGAATGTGTCGTTTTATCTAATGTGTATTGACAGATGTCTATACTTGCTAGATGTTTTGTCCGATTGTGGGGTCGGGTAATGTCATTTGAAATGTCTGAATGGAGAGAGGGAACCAAGTGTCCAAGTAACCATGTGAGGCACAAGAATATCCGTCTTGCTAAGCAAATTTTCAACCATCCTGGTAACCTAGGAAACAAGCCTCTCTCTCTCTCCACAGTGTTACATGTCAGAAAATTCATATTACCTAACAAATTCATTGAACATAAAAGACCTTATGGCACAGCTATTACTTTTATGCATCACACTGGAAAACTGATCGTAGCCTAGCCTAGGTTAATTTAGACAAAATGCCATTGCAATTGGAATGTATGCCTGCCAATAGCCTATCCTATTTCTGCCCACATTAAACCCCACATGTTTCCCAGACAAATTTGATGTTTCTGGGTTAACTAGCCTACAGTGAGGGGAAAAAATATTTTCCCTCATTAAAATGCAAATCAATTTATAACATTTTTGACATGTGTTTTTCTGGATTTTTTGTTGTTTTTATTCTGTCTCTCATTGTTCAAATAAACCTACCATTAAAATTATAGACTGATCATTTCTTTGTCAGTGGGAAAACGTACAAAATCAGCAGGGGATCAAATACTTTTTTCCCTCACTGTATAAGGTCAACCAGGGTTGTAAAAGGGATGGGCTGTTTATAAACAAGATGATTAGTGGTTAAATCTAATCTGTTTTATCTCCTTTAATCAATAGTCAATGAATTTTTCATTTAGCAGGAAATAATCTGTGAGCCCTGTTGTGTGTTTAGCAAATGTAAATGTCATGTGCACATATATTTTCAAATGAAAGAGACATTTTGGAAATGAGGTCACAATTGATCAAACTGTCTACTAAATTATAAATTACGAACGCAGAGATGGCCCTCTATGAGAGGCACACAAATAGGCTAGAGATGATATACAGTGCCTTCGGAAAGTATTCAAACTCCTTGAGTTTTTCCACATTTTGTTAGGTCACAGCCTTATTCTATTACATTGTTTTATCCCTCATCAATCTACATACAATACCCCATAATGACAAAGCAAAAACCATTTTTTAGACATTTCTGCTAATTTATATATATAAAAAAAACGTAAATATCACTAACATAAGTATTCAGACTCTTTACTCAGTACTTTGTTGAAGCACTTTTGGCAGCAATTACTGCCTCAAGTCTTCTTGGGTATGATGCTACAAGCATGACACATCTGTATTTGGGGAGTTTCTCTCATTCTTCTCTGCAGATCCTCTCAAGCTCTGTCAGGATGGATGGAGAGCTTTGCTGCACAGCTATTTTCAGGTCTATCCAGAGATGTTCGATGGGGTTCAAGTCCGGGCTCTGGCTGGGACACTGAAGGACATTCAGAGACAAAGCCACTCCTGCGTTGTCTTGGCTGTGTGCTTAGGTTCGTTGTCCTGTTGGAAGGATCATATTTGCCCCAGTCTGAGGTCCTGAGGGCTAGGGAGCAGATTTTCATCAAAGATCTCTCTGTACCTTGCTCCGTTCATCTTTCCCTCGATCCTGACTAGTCTCCCGGTAACTGTCGCTGAAAGAAATTCCCACAGCATGGTGCTGCCACCACCATGCTTCACCGTAGGGATGGTGCTAGGTTTCCTCCAGAAATGACGCTTGGCATTCAGGCCAAAGAGTTCAATCTTGGTTTCATCAGACCAGAGAATCTTGTTTCTCATTGTCTGAGAGTCTTTAGGTGCCTTTTAGCAAACTCCAAGTGGGTTGTCATGTACCTTTTACTGAGGAGTGGCTTCCATCTGGCCACTCTACCATAAAGGCCTGATTGGTGGAGTGCTGCAGAGATGGTTGTCCTTCTGGAAGGTTCTCCCATCTCCACAGAGGAACTCTGGAGCTCTGTCAGGGTGATCATCGGTTTCTTGGTCACCTCCCTGATCAAGGCCCTTCTCCCCTGATTACTCAGTTTGGCTGGGTGGAAGAGTATTGGTGATTCCAAACTTCTTCCATTTCAGAATGATGGCGGCCACTGTGTTCTTGGGGACCTTCAATGCTGCAGAAATGTTTTGGTACCCTTCCCCAGATCTGTGCCTCAAAAAAATCCAGTTTCGGAGCTCTACGGACAATTCCTTCGACCTCGTGGCTTTGTTTTTGCTCTGACATGCACTATCAACTGTGTTACCTTATATAGACAGGTGTGTGCCTTTCCAGATCATGTCCAATCAATTGACTTTACCACAGGTGGACTCCAATCAAGTTGAAGAAACATCTCAAGGATGATCAACGGAAACAAGTTTCACCTGAGCTCAACTTCGAGTATCATAGCAAAGCGTCTAAATACCTATGTAAATAAGGTATTATAATTTTTTTTTTTTACTGTTTTCACTTTACCGTTATGGGGTATTTTGTGTAGATTCATGAGGAACATTTTTCATTTAATACATTTTAGAATAAGGATGTAAAGTAACAAAATGTGGAAAAAGTCAGTGGGTCTGAATACTTTCCGAATGCACTGTATCATAATTAGGCATAGTAAACACATTGCCCTTTTATGAAGTGTGTGGTTTCCTCAGGAATGGAAACAAAACTATTAGTACATATGGTTCTTCGTCTGTAGGATTCATTTATTCAATAGATTTCTTAAGTATGAAATTGTATTCAGATCAATGACAACATCTTAAAGGGGGAGGGACATTACCCCTGCCTCAGGCTTCTCGATTGGTTTAAATAACTACATTACTGTATACGTCATATAAAGTAACCTTTCATAACACGGGTGTCAAGAATAGAACAATTTAACAGCACGACTGGTTTTCAGATAGCTCAGAGCCATATAGATATACAGTATGACTATCCATGGGATAGCTGTTAGACTGTGGCGCTGTGGGTGTGTGTTAAACGCTGCCTAATGAGAGCCACTCAGAGTGAAGGCCAACAGCAACAAGGACTCTTGTTTGCTGGATTCCTGTAGTAACCCTTAGTGTCATCCCTCCCTCCCTCCCTCCCTCCCTCCCTCCCTCCCTCCCTCCCTCCCTCCCTCCCTCCCTCCCTCCCTCCCTCCCTCCCTCCCTCCCTCCCTCCCTCCCTCCCTCCCTCCCTACCTACCTACCTCCCTCCCTCCCTACCTACCTACCTACCTCCCTCCCTACCTACCTCCCTCCCACCCACCCACCCACCCACCCACCCACCCACCCACCCACCCACCCACCTTCCCACCACTCACACATCAATACAGCAGGGCCAGCCTGCAATGCAGCCGTTATATAATGATGTGCACTGGCGGAGAACAGACGTATACAAGCAAACAGACTCAAGAGTCTCATTCCACTCCAATGAGACACACACACACTCTCTAGAGTTCTCACATGCACATACACGATCATCCACCCACACGGAGACAAGTACATACATACACTTACCACCTACACAGTGGAAGGACTCTCTCTCTCACACACACACACACACACACACACACACACACACACACACACACACACACACACACACACACACACACACACACACACACACACACACACACACACACACACACACACACACACACACACACACACACACACACACACACACGTCCCTCCTACACACTAACACATACCCAGGCAGCAATCTATTTGTATGCCAGCCATAACCTTTAGTTACATGTTGCAATGTGAATCAGTAGTGGCAGAACACAGGTACTCCTTTCAGGTGGGGAACCAATAAGGAACAGTCCACCTTTAAAATAACATTCTGAAAAGTATTGCACCAGTGTCCCTTTGCATTGCTAAGTTCATCTACATGAGTGTGTGTTCATCAAGTTCTGTGACCGTTTAGCCACATTAGTTGATTGAGAGGTGGGAGTAAAGCATTCTTCTGCTGTCAATATGTTAGCATAAATAGAGTACTGTAATTCATAGAGGCGGGTTGCCTAAGCGTGCCTTCTGAAGATGCATGTCTGATGTGTTTCCTGCATAAATTACTGATGAGCAGTTCTCCCTTTTTTTCTGTGGCCCTGACCCAGCGGCAGTATTCCTGTTCTGTTTGTCAGAAAACATGAATTTAGTAGATGTATATGTAACAGTATATGTAACAGTATAACTTTAGACCGTCCCCTCGCCCATACCCGGGCGCGAACCAGGGACCCTCTGCACACATCAACAACAGTCACCCACGAAGCATCGTTACCCATCGCTCCACAAAAGCCGCGGGGAAGGGGAACTACTACTTCCAAGGGGAACTACTACTTCAAGGTCTCAGAGCAAGTGACGTCACCGCTTGAAACGCTATTTAGCGCTGCACCACCGTTAACTAAACTAGCCGTTTCACATCCGTTACATATACTTTAATGGACTAGAGGTTGCTTACCTACTGATTGTTTGATTCGGGGTTGAACTAAACAAATACATAATTCAAAAGGTGACATGTAGTGTAATTGACACAATTTAAATGTCAGAACAATCAAGCATCTAAAACCTGGATTTCTTACCAACTCAGTCTTATTGAAAACGTCCAAGTACATATCATGAAAATACAACAAGCTGGACTACAGTGGCTAGGAATAAACAGGAGGAACACACAGTAGAAGATTTCCAAACTGCTAAAGTAGGACAGAGGGAAAACAGAAGGCACAGACACTGCAAGAGAGGCACTGAAATATTTTAGGCTATTTTTAAGCCACTCTGACCTTGTTCATCCTTAGATGGATGCAGTTTCACCATGTTTCCAAGAAGTGTGTTCCACTGTTCATTTGTATCCTTTAGGTAAAATCACTCAATCCCAGTCTAATATTATGCCAAGGTCCATGGAGGATTCCTCCTTTATTGAGAAATTTGAGAGAAACACATGGTTCATTGATGATTGTAAAACTAAAGGCCCATTGGTAAAACAGACAAAACTGTTATAAATAATGAAATACAATGGATGTTAGAGGAGATTAATGTGTATAGATTAACCAACTATCTACTTCACTAGAGTGAATAACAACACTAGCACAATAACAGGAAGGAAGACAACCAGCAGACAGCTCATCTCCATCAGGAAGAGAAGCACCAGGAATATCAGGTAGCAGCATCGACAGTGTTGTTGCATCTGCCTCATCATCTGCATCAGACGAGGAGGGTACAGGCAGCATCCACACAGCAATATTGACTCCGTGCGAGTCTGCAGCCTCTGTTCCATGGCGAAGCAGAGTCGTGGGGCTGGAATGGTCTCAGGCAGAGTGTCTGTGATGATGAGTCCACGTTCAGAGCTACTGACCTGGTGGTACATCATATCCTCCTGCATCCTCTGGATCTCCCAGTGAAGGAGAGGAGTTTTCTGTCGACATAAGGGGCACTGCACCCGGCTAGGATCTGCTGCACGCTTAAGGATGGTGGCCAGACAGAAATGGCACAACGTGTGGTCACAGTTCAACAATGCCATCCGATGGTCTCCCTGAGAGTCGTACAGTTCACTGCAGATGGGGCACTCATTGTCCCCTAGGTTGTCGCTATTTCTTTGACTCCCGACACTTGTCCCTTTGCTTTGAGGCTGCTCTGTGTTGTCAAAATGGAGCTCTTGTTGAACAGATGTATATTGGTCAGCCCCGTCCGCTGGCCCTGTTTGGCTGACTGGTCTGCAAATTTGCTTGACCTCTCCCAGGACATGCTGTTGTAGAAGCAGGGGCTTTTTCACTGAGCCATCCTCTCCCTGGTCCCTCTCCTTCTCTACCTCCTTGGTTTCCTCAACCATACTTAACACTGCAGGACACCTTGCTCCAACAACAGAACAAATCATTTCCTCATGTGTCATGTCGTTCCCTGCTTGCCCCGTTTCAAGGTCACCCGCTATTCCATCCATATTTTGTTAGATAAAACTAAACAGTATTCTGTGTCAAGTTTCAGATTAGGCTGAGCAGAATTCCAGTGGCATGTACAACCCAGATCTCTTAGCTAAGAAAGTTCAGTCACAACACTCTACCTGGACAAAGCTTGACTCAATGTGAAAGTAGGCAGTAGTGTTGACGTAATGCTAGCCTCTCTGTCAGCGAAACCAACCTCGATAAGCACTTTCACAGTGATAAGCCCAAGTTTCCAGAAGTGCTAGTGGCCAAGCAGTACACTGAGCATTCCACTCAGTTCAACACATTAAAGCTTGCTTTAGAAGAGTTTGTCTACAACTGCAATAATGCAAGAGCAAACACAATACATTTGAATATGTTTATTCTGCTGATTTACATAAATGCTGCATTTCTAGACAATGCATTTACAAAAAATTATATTTCCAATCTGCTGTGTCATATGAAGAAAGGTGGGTTAAACACGTATTATTGTGCTATTCTACCTTCGCTAATCATTTTTCTAAACCAACATCCCCACTTTGGGGTAACTGTGACTATTGGCCATAAAGGGCCAACTGGGATCAGTTAGAACAGTCACACTAACCCTGACCCCTGACCCCTGACCCAGAACATCAACACAGTCACAAAGTACATTCAGCGCTACCAGTACACTCATTCGCGGGTCATTATGCTCACACTTCCATCAGAGCAGACAGACATGTATAGTATTTGGTACAACCTAACGGCATCATTGTTGTCACAGAGTGCAGACAGAATCTGGCTCTTAGGAGCAATCTCAGAGTACAGCCAGCAACACAGCATCATATAATGCAAGTACATACCAATGGTCTGTATAGACCTGCACAGTCACAAAGCACTAATATGGTAATAATGTCCTGTATCATTAGCACAGTAACACCCTGTTAGCACTCTCACAGCTTTTCTCATTAGGGAGCATGTTTTAAGTCTGGCGCGAAGCAACTCAATCAAACAATATTGCCACATGATATTTGCTACATTTGAGTGCATATATAGTGCACACCTGCGGTATGAAGCCATGAAACTCCTTGGACAACCCCGCCTTTCCTCATCACAAATGGGACTCACAGCTATGTAATAGAGAAAGAACAAGCTACAAACAACAACACTGAGTTTCTTATAGGACATCTCTGCTAAATGCTTTGTCAAAATGGCTTTGTCAATAAGCGATCCACATGTAAATATATTCTGCATACTGTCTTGAGTAATGACCTTTGACTATAATTGTTATCCTCATGTCTACACAGTGTGCGGTAATACTTCATTTTACTGTTTCCACCTGGTTTTGATACTTTCTAATACTTATTTCAAACGATTCAAATTCAACATATTGGTAACTACCTGGTACCAACATTCCAGTACTGTCATCATATACTGCACTGGTGCATAGTACAAAGGAACTGCATAATCTATTCAGGGGTAACGTGAGGGAACCACTATCAGTTGGCAGGGTCAATCAGCAACTGAGCTTTAAGATATTCTCCAGGGGACACAAACACTCCTGAAAGGGCCTGAAGCTGGGGCTGGGTGCCAGCTTTCATTAAACATTAATGCTTTAAGCACTCATTTTGGAACACAGTGATGTCCTCACAAGTCATGATTGCCCGATTTGGAGTTTCCTTGAGAACTTAGGCTGAAAAGAAATGACATTTTTTAAGTTATAGCAAGTTATGTTTTTTTACACTGACCTATTTTGTATGGTAGTCACAGGTCTATAATGTCAGGAGGTACAGAGATCAAACTGAAGCCTGCTGGAATCATATAACAATGTACAGACAGCACACCGGTTTCCAATACATTCCTGTTCATTCACACAGTATGGACTCTCACTATAGGCTACAATAAAGGCTAGGCAATTCTGGCATATCTATTCATATTGGTTGGTTCTGGTGGGTCTTCACAGGAATATGGGCTGAATCCTGTACGATTGAGATGTGGATAAACTGGATTGAAGACGCCAGGAGCGATCAGAATAAATCAAAAGAAAGATTAGTGAAAAGGGAGCAGTCCTCAGGTCCCATCAATCCTATAGGATCACAGAGTAGCTATAGCTAGGCACTTAAACGAGGCCAGAGCGAATCTCACCAAGTTCCCACAGGAGAGTGTTCATTTCGTACACTGAACTGGCCAAATATAGTCTGGTCTCTTTTTACACCTGTACAACTCTGATGGGAGATGTGAGGGCATTCAGGTCCTTTGTTTGAAATATAACAAGAAGGGGAGAAGATGAATCCTCCCACCGGCATTTTGTCTTGCTACGGAAGTCCAATTAGGTGAAAATGTGGAGCACGACTTCGGGGCTTTGGTAGAATAAGAGTCCCTTTGGGCGCTTGGTTGCTGCTCAGTTATCAAAACAATAACAAATGCTGCTTTTACTACAGATGGTTTGCATCACAAGACCCCACAATTCATTAACCATGAAAGAGCTGACTGGCTGCTACAAAAGACTAACAGTTTTCTGGTGTTAAATTCCATGGGTGTCCTCTTCTCTTTTATATTTGAATACCTTTTGGACATTGAAGGTGTTTTTGGACCAGTACCTCGTTTGGCTTTCCTGTGCTTCTTTCAGTGTGTGAGAGGTCAGAAGTCCAGCGTGTTGTGCTGGTAGCGCAGCCGAGGGCTGTTATCACTGTAGAACTGACTGAACCACCGCCTGTGTTTCTGGATGGCAGAGTCCTCCTTCACCAGCAGGGGCTTAGAGATGTACTTCTTATTGTTCCAGATCATCACGTCCCGCTCAAACTGGGACATAAACCAGTCAGAACAACAAGGGGTTAGTTATATCAAAACCTGAAATAAGTAGTGATCAATCTGACAAGAATGTTCACATAAAAAGCAAAAAACTGCCAACGAGTGACTTTTTAAAAGTCAAATTTCAAAGTCTACCATGTATTCTACTATACTGTATATTCACCAGATTATGATGAATTTTATATTATTAAGGATACTAATAATGTGTATGAATTGACATGCATGATATTCATGGTTTTGGAATATAATGTACCACATTGAGAACAGTTTGATCATTGGCTGTACAGTACAGTTCCTGTGTGTTACAACGTGTGTACGAGAGTCTGAGGGCAGGAGTAAGCTGGGCAACATGGTGGGGATACATGGTACCTGGATGCACTCTGCCCTCAGGATGAACTTGGGCACCAGTGGGGGGATGTTGCTCTGGTAGAAGATGGTGTGGGACACACACTGCAATAGAGGCTCCACGGGCGTCACACAGTGCATGATCACACCCCGACCCAGGAAACTGTGGTCGAACAGCAGGAACACCACCCCTGGACCAACCTGGAACACACAGACATATATTACTGACACATACACATCATGTCCATGTACTAAACATAGAGTAGACACAATTCTGGACAGAGCTAAATGGATCCATAAAAAACGTAGTTGATTTATGGTGCTGGACAGTCTGGACACAGACTGAAACACTGTTATTGATACAATACTAAGGTGAATGTTAATTGCAGGCAGAGGTCTTGTACAACGTCACCATAGTGACTGAGGCAGCTCGTTTGGATGCAGCCATGTATACACAAATCCAAAAGCACAGTGAAGCGAAAACAAGAGGTGACAAAGCTGTCTGAATGGTCAGTTTATTCCTTTGAGACGGTGATATATATCTCAGCTGACGGAGAGGCTAAAACCAAGAGCAGTCTTGGCACTGGGTGGTCTTGGCTGACACACTTGTTGACAATGATGACTTCAGCTGTGTTTTATGACTGAATTCAGCACCTCAGGGTCACAATTCTCTAAACACTATCTAGTCTGTCTGTGATTATTTGTACCTGTCGAGCCACTACATCCATGTCCAGCAGAGGCCAGTGGCGACCAAACACAGTCAGGGCATGTTTCACCAGCATCTGGGAGCAGTGCTTAGTGGGCTCAGACTCAGCTTCCCATTGCACCTGGAAATATATATATATATATATAATATATATGTATATATACATACATATACACACACACACACACACACACACACACACACACACACACACACACACACACACACACACACACACACACACACACACACACACACACACACACACACACACACACACACACACACACACACACACACACACACACACACACACACACACACACACAATCAAGTATTTGTAGGGACACACCATTGAGGCACCATTTAAAGAAGTTCTAAACATATATATAAGTAGGGCCCAGAGTAGTAAGGTCACATGGTCAGGAAGTCCTTACCTTCCAGTCGTGCCTCACAAACTCCCAGGTCTTGCTGTTGGTGTAGCGCAGGTCAACCCCGCTCACAATGCCTGGTGTGTGCAAGTGGGCCAAGTGGGCAATATCTGCTGCATTCTCAGGGATCTCCTACAGGTGGCAGTCACAGAGAGGAAAAGGCACAGTTGACTTTCTCTTTATAAGACAAAGTCTTCAGGATTTACTAAAGAACACATTGACCTAAAGTTATCATATGGTAAATAAAAATATACAAGTATAAAATGAAGACCTTTTCTTATCACAAACACACACACATCTACAACAGACAACAGACCTCTATGTGTGCGTTTATGAAGTGCTCAGTGCGGCCCCGGTAGACCCATTCCCCTCGTGTGATCTCCCCCTGCTCTGGTACTGTCCAGCCAGGTTCCTCTCCGTCACAGTGGAACCACACCAGAACCTGACCATTGGTCTCCATACTGCGCCAGCAGCGCACCTTAGCAAACTCTGGCACTAACGATCCACGGAGGGAAAATAAACAAATTCATTGTATTGCGCAAAATGACAAATTAATCTGTTTTTAAAATGTAAGACATTACACTGTTTACAATCTCAGCACCCAGAATCAAATCAGCTACTAATGTTTAGGCTGTCACGATAGATTGCAGTTGACAGAAGTAAAAACCCCACATTATTTTAGCTGGATACATTATAAACATGGTTAAATTACATTACATTGAGTTGGCCGTGGCTTCTCACCTTTCTCTGCATAGGGGATCCTCACACACTTTCCGTCTTCCCCCCGGAACTGCCAGCCGTGGAACGGGCACTCTATGCTCTGCCCCACCACACGCCCCCCCACTGCCAGGTTGGCCCCCAGGTGTGGGCAGTAGGCATCCACCACATAGGCTTTGCCCTCTGTGCCCCGGAACACTGCCACCTGCTCACCTGGGAGGAAAACAGATTTGGTAAGTAAGTAAGCTGTGAGGAGCTGGGTCTTAAAATTAGATGACTACTATAATAAAATACTTGAAATATCCACTTAAAGCCAATTAAGACACATAAATGTGAAGACACCTAATTTATTGAATGAGCATTTTACTCTTTGAAGGACAACTAAAAAAATCTCTGAAAAGGCTGCATTTCTCTTTAAATTCACTGGGTGTCTGTTAGATTAATTTAGTAACTATGTGTTCATTAACCAATTCAATTCAAATACGGTCCGTTTCTAAGAATTTGTAAGGTTCTTATTTGCATAAAATGGACAGAGACCAGCCACCAAATTAGTCAATAGCGTTTATTCTCGAGAGCTCTGCCCATCATTTCATGTACATTGGTTTATATAGTTGTTTGTTAATACTTCCTCTTTGCCTATGTGCAAACATTCTTCATCAAACAGGATAGAATTCTGTTAGTTATAATTCTACTTTAAATGTATACATCATTTAGTCATTATTCATAAAAATCCCATAACAGTGTCCCCAGTAAACAATGTATTCAGGGTAACAACAACCGTATCCATAGGGTTGCCAACCCACCTGGCTTGGCCTGAACTCTTCTGTAACCAACCTGTACCTCCTGGCAAGCACTGAAACTATTCTAGGATATTAAATAAATAGCTACCTAAATACATATAAACAATTGTAAACATCTGGGTTTGGTACACTTTCTTCCAATTGTAAACATCTGGGTTTGGTACACTTTCTTCCAATTGTAAACATCTGGGTTTGGTACACTTTCTTTCAATTGTAAACATCTGGGTTTGGTACACTTTCTTTCAATTGTAAACATCTGGGTTTGGTACACTTTCTTTCAATTGTAAACATCTGGGTTTGGTACACTTTCTTTCAATTGTAAACATCTGGGTTTGGTACACTTTCTTCCAATTGTAAACCATGTTGAAGGCCCTATTTAATTTCCTGGAATGAGTTTGGTCTGAGTTGGCAAGCTTAACAGTACAGTAAATGAAAAGAATGGACTGGGTGTGAGACAATGCCATTTATGTCATATTCTCACAATCATATTCTCAACAAAGTCTGTGTTAAATGCTCATCTGAGGTATGACCCCTATCTCCTAAACTGTGTCACTGCATCAGAGAAGGGCGGGTGTGTTGTATGTGCGACCTACAGTATATATAGTTAAGTTGGACAGGACCGATCAGGAAGCTACAGGCACGTATACCACAAGCACGTACACCACACTAAGCCACGGCCCACTGCATAGTGAGCCATCAGATTGAGACAGTGTGGGATTGGATACGGGGCCAGAGGCCAAGCAGCAAACTAGCTGGCTTAGCTCCTGACTGTGACCCCACGGAGCTAAGATTACCTTCAGATTAAAGCCGCCCAACTGTCACTAAGGATAGGATTCAGCGGCCCTGGCAATGCTAGGCAATGAGTAGGCCCTCCCGGTTAAACCCTCGGAAACCCGGGATAACGCCCTGCCACCCAAATGACAGCAGATAGGTGGAGCAGGCCGTGACTGCAACCACACTGTCTGCAGGCCGGGACAGAATTAGAGAGTGTGCAAATGTTGACTGAGATATACTGAGAAGAGTGTCCTAGACTGACTGTGTACTGCATGAAATGGTGAAACTGACTGGACTGACACATTTCAGGAACAGGTGTGGCTATTTACAACAACAACAAAAAGAAATGAACAGACCGGAACTGACAAATGTTGATTTGGGTCAGCAGAATCTGGGACAGGCTCTTACTGGTGGCTGGAAAACTGGCACAGAGAAAGGGGGAGAGAAAAAGAGAGGAGGATCTCGATAAATCCATGTGGGGAAGTAGAGAAACTAGAGAGGCTCCAAAAGAGAAGATAGCATCAATCCAATAGGCCTTATGTGTTTGACTAATGATATGCTTACTGAGTCGAGTAAAGGCCATGTTTCACTTAAAAAACAACAACAACAACAATAATGAGTAGTGTATGAATCTGATGTGTCACTTATTTTTTTTCCATCCAACATTGTAAATTGGAGATATAATCGATTTTATAAACTGGGTGGGTCGAGCCCTCAATGCTGATTGGCTGACAGCCGTGGTATATAAGACCGTATACCACAGGTATGACAAAACATTTATTTTTTTATTGCTCTAATTACATTGGTAACCAGTTTATAATAGCAATAAGGAACCTTGGGGGTTTGTGGTATATGGCCAATAGGGCTGTATCCAGGCACTCTGAAATGTGTCGTGGGTAAGAACAGCCCTTAGCTGTGGTATATAGGCCATATACCACACCCGTTGTACCTTATTGCTTAAATATACTTCTGGGCTGCATGCACACCGTAACAATATGAAATAGAACGTTGTCCAGGCTTGACGTAGATTCAGGTGAATAGTTTTGGAACATTGAGCCATTGACTGCCTGGCTGCACCAGAAGGAGGTGTGCGGGTGGTTTATTTTGACAATGAAGCACCGGACAACAGCCACAGAGTATATTTGATATTGTTTTGAACCTAGTAGGAGACCTATAGACGGGAGTAGGCAAGAAGGAGTAGGCCGAGATCGGCTAAAATAATGTCCAGTTGGTCAGAAAAGTATTTTAAATGACTGACTGAGTGTCTTTGATAACCGCCTAGTTGGTTAGCTAGCTAACATACTACACTGAACCAAAAATATAAACGCAACATGTAAAGTGTTGGTCCCATGTTTCATGAGCTGAAATAAAAGATCCCAGAAATGTTCCATACACACAAAAACATTATTTGTCTCAAATTCAAATCATATCAAATTGTATTAGTCACATGTGCCGTATACAACACGTGTACAAATTTGTTTACATCCCTGTTAGTGAGCATTTCTCCTTTGCCAAGATAATCTCTCCACCTGACAGGTGTGGCATATCAAGAAGCTGATTAAACAGCATGATCATTACACAGCTGCATATTGTGCTGGGGACAGTAAAAGGCCACTCTAAAATGTTCAGTTTTGTCACACAACACAATGCCATAGATGTCTCAAGTTTTTATAGAGCTTGCTATTGGCATGCTGACTGCAGGAATGTTTACCAAAGTTGTTGCCAGAGAATTTAATGTGGAATAAGCCGCCTCCAACATCGTTTTGGAGAATTTGGCAGTATGTCCAACCCGCCTTACAACCGCAGACCACGTGAATGGCGTTGTGTGAGCAAGCGGTTTTCTGATGTCAACATTGTGAACAGAGTGCCCCATGGTGGTGGTGGTGGGGTTATGGTATAGGCAGGCATATGCTATGGAAAACAAACACAATTGCATTTCATCAATGGCAATTCGAATGCACAGAAATACCGTGATGAGATCCTGAGGCCCATTGTGAGGCCCATTTTTTTTAAAGGTATCTGACAGATGTATATCTGTATTCCCAGTCATGTGAAATCCATAGATTAGGACCTAATGAATTTATTTCAATTGACTGTTGCGTTTATATTTTTGTTCTGCAGTCAGCAACAGGATATAAGATAAACAGAGTAGCAGCAGCTTGTATGTGAGTGGGTGTGTGTAGGGTCACTGTAAACCATCATTATCTAGCTACAGTAGCTAGATATGTCAGATGTAAAGTAAGCAGAATTGTGGCATGTCAGAAACAATGCATGTTGGCTAGCTAGTTTATGTTAATTAGCTCATGCTAGCTAGTTAGCGAGATAATGCCTATAGATGTAACACGGAGGTGAAGTCTACTTTCTGAATTAAGCAATAGAGTCGTTACTTCTAGAAGTAATAGTGTTGTAATTTAGCTAGCTAGGCTAATCACCCTATTATAAGCAGTTTGGCTGCAACATTTGCCCGGACTCAGCAATCATAGGCTGCATCTGTCTAAGATTGCAGCTAACTGCAGTCAAATAAGGAGCATGTTGTCGTTGATGTCACGATGGAGTAAGTCGAGGTAGCATGAAATGATACGTGGTGCAGTAATATAAATAATAGCTTAGCTATAAATTCACACGGATGCCATGTCATTTGTCATAACCGTTATCACAAAATGGCATGCCTATGGCAGCACTGTAACATTACTCTGAATCACCAGGTGTCACCTAGTCATCAGCAGTTGTCAAGTTTCTCCTCCATCAGTCCAATATCCATTTTCCCTAACATTTCCATGTGCATACCCGTCATGGCTTGTGACCATAGAAATTGTGATGCTTTTAGGGACTGATTCCGATTTAGGAATTTACGCCTTTCCGACTCACTCACTTGTCCGGCGCACTTATCCGGTATTCAGATTGACCTTATTCAGTAGCGTTATGCGCTCTACAGGTGTGGCTACATTGCGCGCTCTGAATAAGCTTCATTCGACCGCTGAAATCCCATCCACTTGCTGGCCAACATATTTTCTAGTGGAGTTTTCATTCAATAAGGTTTTCAGTACATTTATCTTAAGACATCCCATTAAAAACAGGGTAGATTTTTAGTTAGAGTTTTGTCGACAGACTTGAGAGACCATATATGTGTAACAGTATAGCTTCCGTCGCCTCGCCTCGAACCAGCCACCCTCGAAGCACGGTTACCCATCGCTCCACAAAAGCCGCGGCCCTTGCAGAGCAAGGGGAACAACTACTTCAAGGTCTCAGAGCGAGTGACGTCACCGATTGAAACGCTATTAGCGCGCACCCCGCTTACAACTAGCCATTTCACATCGGTTACATATGCATATTCGTCCGTTTCAGTTGGTCGTTTTAAAATACTCTGATCTTGTAGATTATTTAGGTTTAGGAAAGTATTTACAGTATAAATCATTAACTGGTTTGGAGAGCCTTTACGCACGAAAGAAAGAAAATGGTGGATTGATTCATTCTGACAATTGCCACATTCAGTTCTTAGACCCAGGTTAATGTTGGAAGATTAGTGCGCATAGAATTATAATAGGGAGAATAGTGTACAATAGTAGGCTATACCCTCGCCTATTGACTGCACGAACTATGGAACTGTGTGAAGACATGGCCAAGTATTGCGCCATGCGTCAGGTTCACACTACTACAGCTTGGTCTGCGCTCAGCTCCATAACGATTTAATTAGCTTACTTGCCTTCTTTTTTTTTACATGATCAACTTTTACTAATGATCCTCAGCAATAACCACATGGCCACGACTGCGTTTACAGAAGAAGTAAATGAAGGTTAACAAAACAATCGAATTAAATGGAATGCTAATGTAGACTATTGTAACGTTCGTCCTCTTCTTCTGACGAGGAGTAAGATATATCGGACCAATGCGCAGCGTGGTAAGTGTCCATATTGATAATTTATTATCACGAGAACACTAAACAAAATAACAAAGGAGAATGAACGAAACGAAACAGTCCTGTCTGGTGTAGACACAAAACAGAAAACAATCACCCACAACTCAAGGGTGAAAAACAGGCTACCAAAGTATGGTTCTCAATCAGGGGCAACGATTGACAGCTGCCTCTGATTGAGAACCATACCAGGCCAAAAACAGAAATACCAAATCATAGAAAAACTAACATAGACAACCCACCCACCCAACTCACGACCTGACCATACTAAAACAAAGACATAACAAAAGAACTAAGGTCAGAACGTGACAACTATACCAACTGAAGGGAACTAACAGTAAATTGGTAGTTGAATATGTGTGGTTATTAAGCCAACTGACAGTCGATACTGATAGTGGCTAATATTTAACATGATAGAAAATAGGAAACCAAAAAAGTCCTGGTAGCCTATAATCATGACATTTGAGAGTGCCCATTCCTACAAGTTAAAAGGCACTACAATTTAAATTCTGTATAATGGCACAGCATTTCATAAACTCTACTAAAAGTTGTTATGTTGATATGCTTCAGTTTGCTGCCATACGATTGGTTACACATTTGTCTCCAGTGATTACAAGGCCAAATAGATCTAAAACAAGTGTCACATAAAATGTACAATTATTTTATCCAAACAGATTACTCATTTACCTAGCTCTTATCAATAGCTCTTAACAATTTGTAAATCACAGTGGATAGACAATGGTGTTATTTCTATCGGATGCTTTTTACAGTTGGAACCAGTAGTTTTGCTAGAACTTATTCATGGTTTCCTCATGCGTAAAAGTGGTGAAATTATTAGGGAATTAAGTCAAGGTCAGAATACGGCATATCTGCAGACACACCTCCGCCACACCTTCATTTATAAACAAATAGCAGGTGAACAGCTATTCTTATGCTTAAATTCAAGGTCAGAATACCATAGAGAGAAGAGTGGATAAAAAGGGAATTGCATTCCATTTACGTGCGCTTAACTCGGGTCAGAATCAGGCCCTTACAGCACATTCCTCCAGTTACTCTCATGAGACTGTGTTTGGGGGGGGAATGTAGAATAATGTGCCTGGGGAGAATTGGAGAATAATTCATCCCATAACAGGGGGAGATTTATCAACTCTTGCTGACAGATAATTAAAGATAAATCATTCCAAAATCAGCCCTTTTTCCCAGTATGGCAGTAAACACTCTCAAAAGGGAATGTGAAGAGATGGAAGAATCTCCAATGTAAAAATAATAATAATAATAAATAAATAACATCTGGATGGTCAAAACTTCAACAGTACTGGTCTCACATTAATCTTAATGTATAGTCCGTATTGTACATGTGAATGAATACAAATAGCACTGAAGTGGAGGGCCAAGAGTTTAATTTGAGGTTTGACACAACAAGACTTTTCCAACTCTTGTGTCTGCAGAAAGAAAACATTGCAGGATAACAAAAACATTTGATTTAGCGAATCAGTGGGTCTCACTGGACAGGTTGTGTGACTTTAATTCATGTCACCCACTCGACGAGCATTCTTAAATAGCCTAATCTCGGGCCTTGAATAGCAGTAGTCAGCCTCACAATGCATTGGTGTGTGAAGAGCATTAGTTTTGGAGGTCGGGGCAGCTAAGGTGTGTTGTCAGGCCTGACACACAGCAGAGGCTTGTGCAACAAAACCAACACTTGGGCCTTCTGCTTGATTTATTGAAAATGGTTGCATCACCCTTGTAGTAAGCACAGACCACAGAGACACACAGCAGTTTCAGATGAAAGAATGGAGTAACTAAAATAATCATTAGTGGCCATGGCATCCACCTCCAGGATGCTGAAGCAAACACACATTGATGGTGATCAGGTCCCAGTAAACAATAAGGAGGTTGTCTTTTCAGATTAAATGTTTCCTAGCAGCCAAGTCTTCAACTGTTCAATGGCCCTTGGTTAAAAGAAGGCAGGCAGGCAACACAAAACCAAAATGGTCCTTCCAACAATATAGGGTTTCTCCTGGCAAATTGGCTTGGCGACATCTAACTGCACATGAAGAACAATGAACAGGAGAGGCATTGCATTGACAAGGCAAAGACAATGACCATTGAAATGTCAACAGTGAGCGCATATCAAACCATCTTCAATGATATGTATCTATGTTGGATTGTTGAGACCTGCCTTGGTAGGTTCTAAAGATGTCACATATTCAAAGTTGAAACCAATTCAAGATGATGGCAGAGAAATGGGCAGAGTGCAGTCAAGTAAAAGAAGTTGTGTAATTATTTTAATAATTATTCAGTAGAACCTAATTCTTGAGTAATGATTAGAAATCCAATCACAATAGGCATTGAACCCTGTTTGTCCAAATAGTTCTGCATTAATGTACCTACTTCTGTGACTAATTAGAGAGTATAATCTATTATATAACTGTCTGGAGACACCGATGACACATTAATTTCTCTCATATCACACAGGGTTACAAATGTGCTGACTGGATCATGCAATACAGATGTCACCGGAGTCAGAATAATACATGGAATTTCTTTCAGAAGTTATTTTAGTCCTTCGGGCCTAGATATTATTTGCCTAAGAGACTATTTTTTACAGCTTTTTCTGTGTAAAGGACAGTGAATCTCAATGCATAACTGGTTTTGGTCAAACAGGCACCTAATTACTGTTACAATGCTATTCATTATATTTTCTTTGGCTAAAATAGGTTACTGATTAGATCCCATGATAGAGCTATGAGTAGCAGGCAGCCAGAGAAAGAGGGCATCCCAAAGAAGAAAAAGAATATGAGGAAGAGAATGTCAATGGTGTATCATTATAGTGTTCTCTACATGGTAATAGATGCTCAGTATAATGTCTTCCTCATGGGGATTAGTATTTTTTGTACAGTTTTGTGACTGCATCTTTTCTGAGGACATGCAAATATGTTCAGTAGGCTACATACAAAACCACATGTACTGATTAGTGCATGTCAAATGTGACTGATTTCATATACAAATTCATCTTCAGTGTTCCACACATTCACCAGCTGACTGTTTGGTGTCAGGCACTCAGCATGAGGCAACAAACTATGCATACTTGAGAGTACAAAAAAGTCTATAGTTTGTGTGGATCTTGGAACACCAGGTTGTCCATGCTAAAGAGGGTGCTTCTATTGTTTCCCTATTCCAACCACCACCACTCAGCGAGCGGATATAGAGCTGAGACAAGGAAATGTACTGTAATACAAAATCAAGTGTTCAGTCAATAGAACTGAACTGCATGTGTTATTACACCTAAGGAAATGAGCCAAAGCTGAACTTTAGAGAATACGACCAAATGTAGTCCCTTTCTTTTACACAGTAGAGTTCGCATAATTTCAAATAGGCCTAATGGAAATACTTTAATTGAAATAATGACTTTTAAACATCATCTGACTTACCTGATCATAACTAGGCACCTATACTGTTTATGTTGTAATATGAGACTTTGTATACAAATGGTGTAAGCTTAAATCATGCTTCAAAAGTTGCCTAATCATGTTGGTAGGACACTATTTGGTAGGCCTATGCACATCGTGGTGTATCTTTTCGATGTGACAATGTTCACACAGGAAATGTGAGTCAGAGGAGTCTTGGACTGTTAATTGCAGGTAGGCTACATATTTTTTATTTAACATCAACAGGATAGGATGTTTTTTTTTCCATGAGTGGATATACATTACACAGCGAGAAAAAGTGAGAGAGAAGGGAGACCTAAACAAGGACAGGTGCATTGTCAGCATCTCCACCTGGATTCGTTATTGGACTGTCCTGCCTGACGTGACAAGCACATGTATTACAATCTGGAGTGAGACAAGCTATTTTTATCCTATGATGCGTAGCCTTTAATTCAACTGTGAGGTGCACTACTGAGACACTGTGTGTGTTGCAAAAAAAAACATGTAGATATGCACAAATTATTTGCTGATCTCAGAGACGGACATATTGTCGTCTAATCGAATGTGTGTTGGTTTGTCTGTATTGTAGTGGGTGGCGCTGTGAATACCTAAAACAGTTACGTTCTTGACATCCCCTCGCTCCAGCATGTGAGAATCCAATACTCGATACCAGCCGTTGGGATAAACGGGTGGCAGTTCGCCAGTTTTCCGTCTCCGACGCACTTCGTTTGCCGCTTGGGCGCGGGAGCGACCGTCTTCGGCAATGTATCCAACCTCGTCGGGAGTTCTGAGCAGTTCCAGAGGGGCAAACAGTAGTCTATATAGCCAGCCCATAGCAAGAAGGGAAACCCCGGCGAAGATGCAAGCCACGGCCCGGGCTGGGGCACCTACCAGTCCCGCTTTCCTCCACAGCTCCGGGTATCCACCTCCTAAAATTGAGTCCAACGGGTCTCGCACGTGCACGATGAGACCTGCTACCACGCTTATCCCTATAACTGCCATCATCTTGCCGAGTAGAGACATGCTTTGACCCTCCATCATCTCGTGTTATTTAGCCTATAAGGAGATCTCCAGACAGAGTACACGGGTGTTTGTCCCTGGCTGCCACCCTCTGGCGGCCTGTCACAGCCGCGTCACCATGAAAACCTCTCCTCCGGTTCCGGCCACTGCAGCGCTGTCGCACTGGTTCCTGTGCCAGATCGGCAGTGTGGCTTCACAAAAAGACTGACTTAATAGTTTGTCGTACCGTAGTCTTGTCAGTAGTGGCATAAATGTCCTATAGGCTATTGTCGTGAGGCAGAGCGCCTTGGAAAATAGATGTGACACTTGGGTAATAGGCCACGCCTCCGACAGATGAGAAGTCAAGCTTGGGATAAGAGTTACACAATAGTCTTTATACCCAGGCATAAGCCAATGGAACATTTTGTAGAATTGCAGAAAATATGCTTTAAACCTGCAACACTATCTAAGCCCCATGACAAATTGTGTAGAATTGCAAGAAATTAACTTATTGGGCAACCAACCAAATGTACAAAATGTGAGTTACAGATCTGTCATTGTAATTGAAAATCTATTATTAATTGGATTATTAAAAATATATTTCATGGTACAAGGATTCTCTATATTATACTGGCTTATTTTGTCACAATTTTTAGCATCTAGGAAATAAAGCAATTTCTGCATAGTGTACCTTTAAAACTTCAACTTTTCTCCCTGCTGTCATAAGGAGGTCACTAAAATGTTGTGCAACAAGGTGGTAGGGCCCCCAACCAAAGCTTGCTTAGGGCCCCCAACCAAAGCTTGCTTAGGGCCCCCAAAAGGTTAGCGCCAGCTATGTTTACACCACTGCTACATGCCTTCATCTTCACTTTCTAGTCATACCCACCAGCAAATATTACATGTACAGGTATTGTTGGGTGTTCATCACTGACAAATAATTACTCTAAACTGTGACATGTGGGTGGTTGTTTGATTTGATGCTGTTGATTTTATATGGCAGTTGGCAACCACCTTTAAGGTGCATTACCTCCACCAACTGGACTGGAGTGTGGACCGTGTTCATCTTTCAATCACCCACATGGGTATATGCTGTCATCAAGGCAAAGAGTGGCTACTTACTTTTTTGGTTACTACATTATTTCATATGTGTTATTTCATAGTTTCAATGTCTTCACCATTACTCTACAATCTAGAAAATAGTAAAAATAAAGAAAAACCCTGGAATGAGTAGGTGTGTCCAAACTTTTGACTGGTACTGTATGTGTAAGTACTGCAACTAATCAGAGAAAAACAACTCCACTGTAAACTCTGATGCAATTTGGGTGAATAGGTATACCCCAACATGCTCCTATTTCGATAAATACAAACAAAAACACATTTCACTGGTGACTGGACAGTATTAAAAACAGACAACAGGGTAGACTTCTTAAATGCATTCATTTACTTATGAAGAAACAATCAGAAATCCATCTGGTGGTACTAGTAGCCTAGCATTTATTTGTGACATAACAAGACCAATCTGTATAGCTGTGAATGTAGTATGATGTCAATTATGCATCAGGGAGTCTGTGCTCAGTGAGAACTACCTCAGATGGAGGGAAGGGTGTTAGACCACCAGTTCACAAAGCGCACCCTCATCTTCTCATGGACGGAGTTCCTGTTCATTTTGGCGTTGATCTCTAGGTACTTTTGCCCAGAGGTGGTGTATGCAGGCCAGGTCACAGGCACATTGGACTCCCCCTTGTTGGGGTCTCTGTGGTGGGAAAGGGGTTGAGGATGGTAAGAAAAACATAATGGTGAGAACATTCAATTTATCATCGTTTTCTGTGAGGATAATATCACTTTAGAATTTGAAATTGTATTTTCTTTTAAATTGCCACACACACACACTCAAAAGTTTGGACACACCTACTCATTCAAGAGTTTCTTTATTTTGACTGTTTCTACATTGTAGAATAATAGTGAAGACATCAAAACTATGAAATAACACATATGGAGTCATGCAGTAAACTAAAAAGAGTTAAACACATTTTGATGGGGCGGCAGGGTAGCCTAGTGGTTAGAGCGTTGGACTAGTAACCGGAAGGTTGCAAGTTCAAATCCCCGAGCTGACAAGGTACAGATCTGTCGTTCTGCCCCTGAACAGGCAGTTAACCCACTGTTCCTAGGCCGTCATTCAAAATAATAATTTCTTCTTAACTGACTTGCCTAGTTAAATAAAGGTAAAAAAATATATATATATATATATATGATACTGTATATATATACACTGCTCAAAAAAATAAAGGTAACACTAAAATAACACATCCTAGATCTGAATGAATGAAATATTCTTATTAAATACTTTTTTCTTTACATAGTTGAATGTGCTGACAACAAAATCACACAAAAATTATCAATGGAAATCAAATTTATCAACCCATGGAGGTCTGGATCTGGAGTCATACTCAAAATTAAAGTGGAAAACCACACTACAGGCTGATCCAACTTTGATGTCATGTCCTTAAAACAAGTCAAAATGAGGCTCAGTAGTGTGTGTGGCCTCCACGTGCCTGTATGACCTCTCTACAACGCCTGGGCATGCTCCTGATGAGGTGGCGGATGGTCTCCTGAGGGATCTCCTCCCAGACCTGGACTAAAGCATCCGCCAACTCCTGGACAGTCTGTGGTGCAACGTGGTGTTGGTGGATGGAGCGAGACATGATGTCCCAAATGTGCTCAATTGGATTCAGGTCTGGGGAACCGGCGGGCCAGTCCATAGCATCAATGCCTTCCTCTTGCAGGAACTGCTGACACACTCCAGCCACATGAGGTCTAGCATTGTCTTGCATTAGGAGGAACCCAGTGCACCAGCATATGGTCTCACAAGGGGTCTTAGGATCTCATCTCGGTTCCGTAATGGCAGTCAGGCTACCTCTGGCGAGAGAGCTGTGCGGCCCCCCAAAGAAATGCCACCCAACACCATGACTGACCCACCGCCAAACCGGTCATGCTGGAGGATGTTGCAGGCAGCAGAACGTTCTCCACGGCATCTCCAGACTCTGTCACGTCTGTCACATGTGCTCAGTGTGAACCTGCTTTCATCTGTGAAGAGCAAAGGGCGCCAGTGGCGAATTTGCCAATCTTGGTGTTCTCTGGCAAATGCCAAACGTCCTGCACGGTGTTGGGCTGTAAGCACAACCCCCACCTGTGGACGTCGGGCCCTCATACCACCCTCATGGAGTCTGTTTCTGACCATTTTAGCAGATCCATGCACATTTGTGGCCTGCTGCAGGTCATTTTGCAGGGCTCTGGCAGTGCTCCTCCTGCTCCTCCTTGCACAAAGGCGGAGGTAGCGGTCCTGCTGCTGGGTTGTTGCCCTCCTACGGCCTCCTCCACGTCTCCTGATGTACTGGCCTGTCTCCTGGTAGCGCCTCCATGCTCTGGACACTACGCTGACAGACATAGCAAACCTTCTTGCCACAGCTCGCATTGATGTGCCATCCTGGATGAGCTGCACTACCTGAGCCACTTGTGTGGGTTGTAGACTCCGTCTCATGCTACCACTAGAGTGAAAGCACCGTCAGCATTCAAAAGTGACCAAAACATCAGCCAGGAAGCATAGGAACTGAGAAGTGGTCTGTGGTCACCACCTGCAGAACCACTCCTTTATTGGGGGTGTCTTGCTAATTGCCTATAATTTCCACCTGTTGTCTATTCCATTTGCACAACAGCATGTGAAATTTATTGTCAATCAGTGTTGCTTCCTAAGTGGACAGTTTGATTTCACAGAAGTGTGATTGACTTGGAGTTACATTGTGTTGTTTAAGTGTTCCATTTATTTTTTTGAGCAGTGTATATATCCCCCACGGGGTGTGATTACTGTATATGATTGCTCTGCAGCTCTTTCTTACCCGGTCCTGGCGAAGTTGGTCCAGTAGGCGATAAAGTATTTGGAGACATTGCGGTACTTGGGCCAGTACGCCAGGGGCGTGGAGAAGGGCTTGCCGAACACAAACTGCAGGTCCTCAGCGTGGTCAGCCTCCATCCAGCTGGGGAAAGGTAGAACTATCCCGGACAAGCGGCTGGGCTCTGAGAACAGGTAGGAGTAGGTGCGTGCAGATCTGGGATAGTGCATGGAGAGGGGGAATGATTAGATATCCGTTATGTGACGCTGGGATAGGAAGCAGCACATACTGGGGGAGAAGGGCTGTGCTAGAGTAACAAGAAGGTAGACTCACTGGGCATTGGAGGCGTGCAGATAGAGAGCAGCCTGGGTAGGAACCAGGAAGACGTAGTCAGTCTCGATCATAACAACAGTCTTCTTGATGGTCTCCTGACTGGGCTTATCGCCCCAGTCTGCCGTGTACTCTGCGAAAGCGCTATTGATAGAGGCCTCTCCCTTCTTAGTCAAAGAACCCAGGAGCAGTTTCACATCTGACCTTCAGTGAGGAAGCGAGAGATTAGTCTCAAGAGATCTAACAACCCCTTCTTAAGCCAACTGTGTTAGGGACCTGCCCAAACTGATAACCTTACTCTTTTCAATACATGTTTTATTCTACTCCTACTTGTTAGTTAGACTTGGTTGCTTCTATAAAATGCTTTGTGGGTACATCTGCTGTCCCATTTAAGCTACACAATGCACATGGCCAACACTGAACAGACTACCCTCCTCCTCCCAGGTAACCAATCAGCCCAAAGTCACTCACAGAGGGAGGGTAGCGAGTGGCTGGTTGACGGCGGGTAAATCTAATCCAGTGAATAGGTGGGCATCCATGCTGTTGACCCCTGCAAGGTAGTCAATGTCAGCAGTGTTGTGGAACAGTTTCCCTGGGTGATCAGGCAGGAAGTCCCCATCGATCACTGGGGAGAGGGCCAGGTTGCCCACTATGGGCGCTAGAGGAGGCAGGCAGAGAAAGACATACCTTTTAACGCTATGGGTAGGACATGGCCATTACCAAATTCCTGTGTAAAATGGGCTGAGGAGATATGTGAGCGTCAGGCTAATGCTCATCTATACAGGCATCAATGCATGCAAACCACAACCTCCTTAGCATCTTTCTCAAAGTGTGCCACAGCCCCTTATTTTAACCTCAGTGAATACTCACTGGAGGGAGAACCAGCCAGGGACAGGGTACCAGCAAGGGTGAGCTCCTTAGCGTCAATGAGCTTCAGGCAGGCCATCATCTGATCATCAATGGGGCAGCCCACCTTCCCAGCAACCTAAAGAGAGAGGAGGATGAGACCACCCTTTAACAACCAACATGCATCTCTGTCAGCTTCATACCCCCCCCCCCCCCCCCCAATGTTACTGAAGTACACATACCATCTCTGCAAAGGCACGAGGGTTGTGGTTGATGGCCCAGGGGCAGAGAGCAACGCCACTCTGGGAGATGGCCCTGCGGATCAGCCCTTTGTTATGGGGAGAAAGCGTCTGTGTGGTGTAAAGTACATTCAAACTCAAATTAGTACATAGCATTTTTGCATTTGCTAATCTGTTAATACTGTGGACGGAGGACCCATGCCGAAAGCCATATCCTTACCTACAGTATCTTTACTTACAATCATTATATGCTTACATATACTGTATCTAACAATCCAAAAAGGCTCAACTTAAAATGGTCTAAAGTACAAGTGTTTTCTATCACCCTGTTTATTAGATCACAGATGTCTCAGGAACTCGGCTGACCATCACTCTGTACAGGACATCATGGTTCAGAATAAGGTATCAGGAGTCTCCCGGTTCTCATTGTTAAACGTATCAAATGTAATAAGCTAATGTCATAGACACGAGTTACCAGAAACTACACACTGTGACAGTAAACTTATGTTTTATGACAGGAAGACACTGAATAATAATGATATTATAATGAAGAGTATATAACATTGAGACTGAAGAAACATCCTTGTACTGGCCTTTTTTGTACTTCGACATGACTACCTTTGCCCTGAAAGCTCTGTATTAAAACTGTTAGTTCTCTTTTTAGTCCCACACCTGGAAGCTGACGCTAGCAGCGCCGGCAGACTCTCCGAAGACGGTGATGTTGTTGGGGTCTCCTCCGAAGGCGCGGATGTTCCTATTCACCCAGGCAATGGCAGCATGCTGGTCCCACAAACCATAGTTACCTGTCATGGAAGACCGCTCTGTGAGCCAGCAGCAGTACTCTCCCTACTAACATACTGTACATCTGGCTCTCACAGAATGGCAAAAGTTTCTGACAGCCAGTTGATGATTAAAGGTTAGATGAACACCGTATTCTTAATCAGTATTATCATATAGTGGACTCAGTCACCTGAGAATCACTACATGAAGAAAAGGTCAATGTCATACATCAGCTGATGCAGCACAGATCATACCCAAAGCCACCCACCCACCCACCCACCACCCACCTAGCCAGCCAGGCAAAGCCTTAGTTGATACCTACCAGGTCCGCTGGCATCTCCAGAGCTGAGGAAGCCCAGGGTGCCCACACGGTAACCCAGAGTCACCACAATGACTTTGCCCCTGTTTGCAATCTCCTCCCCGTCGTACAGATAGTTATCTAAGAAGTTAGCGCCCATAGAGCCTCCAACCAGGTAACCACCTCCAAAGATCCAAACCATGACTGGCAGCCCAGTGGAAACTAGGAAGGGAGGAGATACATTTCCATACATTTGTAGAATTACACCATAGTTATATTATTATGAGTATTATTAAACATCAGCAGACCATACTGTATCATGTTTTGATATGTGGATAAAGACATCCTACTCTTGTGACAGGTACGGGTGAAAGACACAGGTGCATGTTACATACCACTGAGGCCCTGAGGGACCCAGATGTTCAGGAAAAGGCAGTCCTCTTGGCCACGGGTGTCAGACTGGAGCAAGTTCAGCTGCATGCACCTCGGCTTGAACTCTGTAGCCTTAAGAACACCTGGAAGGAGACACAAGGAGAATCAGTCAGTCAACTGAGATGAGTGTTAGGAAGGCTAAGGTCTGATATGGTCTAATACGGCTGTCCAATATTTATTTTACAATCTGCTTCTGTATTACTAAATAGTTTTCCTTGCCTTATGGATGGACATCGGAAGCATTATGTTTTTACCCACCATCCCATCCAGGGTGACGCTTGGGCTTCTCAAAAACGCCGGGCTTGTCAGCGTAGGGGATTCCTTTGAAGACGTCCATGGTGCGGAGGAGTCCATCAGAATTGACTTTTTTCCCTTGCACCATGCCTCCCTCAGTGTACACCACTCCAAGCTACACATGCACACCCAAAAGGGCAGATACCAACTCATTACTCATTCAGTAATATATGCAAGTGTGAAACTGTTTTTATTATGCACAAATGTATTCAGTGTTGTTGTTTTATGCATGTAGTGGTGTCATTGTTTTGAGTTTTTTTTATTAGTGAACTGTTGCAAAAAAGGTGTTCAGCTGTTGAATTCACATTGCTTATCAACCTGTTGATGATAAAGATGTCAAAAACCTGCAGTGCGAGTAAAAATACAGGTGAAGTTCTTAACCCTTTGTGTTTCACTGTTGGTTACTTTATCAGTATAAACAATTTCATATTTAGCCTATTTTATTTGTGAAACTACAGTGATCTCCAAAAGTATTGGGAAATGTACAACCTTTTTGATATTTTGTCTCTGTGCTACACCACTTTGAATTTGAAATAATGCCCATGAGGTTATAGTGCAGACTATCTTTAATAGCAGCTTTAATTTGAGTGTTTTAGGGGACCAAAGGTATTACGACAAATTCAGTTATTTGTATATTAAAGTATTAGAAAGTATTTGGTCCCATAATCAAAGCACACAATGACTAAATCAAGCTTGTGACTACAAATTTGTGGGATGCATTAGCTGTTTGTTTTCGTTGTGTTTCAGATTATTTTGTGACCCATAGAAATTAATGGTTAATAATGTATTGTCATTTGAGTCACTTTTATTGTAAATAAGAATAGATAAGAAGAGATACACCGCTCTGCTAACCTCCCCTGTTATTGTAAAATGAGAGGTTAGCATGTCTTAGGGGTATGACATGTGAGTCTAACTTTCTCACTCATTATTTACAACTCATTCAGGATTATCTGTAATCATGGTAGCATCCATATCAATGTAGAAGTTTTTACAAACATATTCTATTCTTATTTTCGATAAAAGTGACAAAAAAATGACAGTACATTATTTACCACAAAATAATCTGAAACATGATCAAAACAGCAAATGCATCCAACAAATTCATAGTCACAAGCTAGATGTAGTCATTGCGTGCTATGAATATGGGACCAAATAATGAACCTTTTATTACCTGAGCACACAAGTGAATTTGTCCCAATACCTCTGGTCACCTAAAATGGGGGGACAGACTGTACTTTAACCTAATAGTCATTGTAGCACTTCCAAAGTGCTGGAGAGTCAAAACAAAATATTTGTGACTGTTCCAATACTTTAAACTCACTGTATATTTCTACTGTATCATTATTACCTCTACAAGGGGATCAAAACCACAGATAGTTCTAAAAAAATACATTCTAGCTACATTAAAACACCTACATTATTAACAAATATATTTGGAATTGGGTTTCAGAAAAAAAAAGAAAAAAAACATTAATTACACCAAATAAACTAAAATGGACTTACAGTGGCGGCCGAGGCGGACCCCAGGAACAGGGCAGAGGCAACCAAAATACCCAATGTCTTCATCATGCTGATCCAGAGACACCTGTCAGCACACCTTTTATACAGGAGACCCCTCCCATCTGTTCCAGCCAGGGTTTCACAATGTCCATAACCCTGAGTCATAGTGACCGCCACGTATCTTCCCCTCTACCCAGACAGATGGTAACAGAGAAAAATAAAGTTGGGAGGGACGTTGTCATAGTAGCTTCCATGGCGGGCTCTGGTACAGTAGATGAAATGTTTATTTTTCAACTGATTCAAGATGACCATGTATACTAGTGTCTATAACCCTCAAATTCAAATCTGAACATCAAAGCCAGTTCCACTGCTTTATATCCAATCTTCCCCTCTAATCAGAGTCTGATTTAGACTTGGGACACCAGATGGGTGCAATTATCAGGTCGTAAAGAAAACCACCAGGCTCTGGACCTCGTAGGGTAAGATTTGAATACCCCTGATATATTAAATATATATATATATATAGATAGATAGTTGAAGTCGGAGGTTTACATACACTTAGGTTGAAGTCATTAAAACTAGTTTTTCAACCCCTCGACAAATTTCTTGTTAGCAAACTATACAGTGGGGCAAAAACGTATTTAGTCAGCCACCAATTGTGCAAGTTCTCCTACTTAAAAAGATGAGAGAGGCCTGTAATTTTCATCATAGGTACACTTCAACTATGACAGACAAAATAAGAAAAAAAATCCAGAAAATCACATTGTAGGATTTTTTATGAATTTATTTGCAAATTATGGTGGAAAATAAGTATTTGGTCACCTACAAACAAGCAAGATTTCTGGCTCTCACAGACCTGTAACTTCTTCTTTAAGAGGTTCCTCTGTCCTCCACTCGTTACCTGTATTAATTGCACCTGTTTGAACTTGTTATCAGTATAAAAGACACCTGTCCACAACCTCAAACAGTCACACTCCAAACTGTACTATGCCCAAGACCAAAGAGCTGTCAAAGGACACCAGAAACAAAATTGTAGACCTACACCAGGCTGGGAAGACTGAATCTGCAATAGGTAAGCAGCTTGGTTTGAAGAAATCAACTGTGGGAGCAATTATTAGGAAATGGAAGGCATACAAGACCACTGATAATCTCCCTCGATCTGGGGCTCCACGCAAGATCTCACCTCGTGGGGTCAAAATGATCACAAGAACGGTGAGCAAAAATCCCAGAAACACACGGGGGGATCTAGTGAATGACCTGCAGAGAGCTGGGACCAAAGTAACAAAGCCTACCATCAACAAGGGCATTGAAGATGAAACGTGGCTGGGTCTTACAGCATGACAATGATCTAGACATACAGACAGACAGACAGACATATAAACTCAGCAAAAAAAGAAGCGTCCCTTTCATCAAGACCCTGTCTTTCAAAGATAATTTGTAAAAATCCAAATAACTTTAGATCTTCATTGTAAAGTGTTTAAACACTGTTTCCCATGCTTGTTCAATGAACCATAAACACTGCATGAATATGCACCCGTGGAACGGTCGTTAAGACACTAACAGCTTACAGACGGGAGGCAATTAAGGTCTCAGTTATGAAAACTTAGGACACTAGAAGCCTTTCTACGGACTCTGAAAAACACCAAAAGAAAGATACCCAGGGTCCCTGCTCATCTGCATGAATGTGCCTTAGGCATGCTACAAGGAGGCATGAGTACTGCAGATGTGGTCAGGGCAATAAATTGCAATGTCCGTACAGGCAGGTCCTCACCGGCAACAACGTCGCCTATGGGCACAAACCCACCGTCGCTGGACCAGACAGGACTGGCAAAAAGTGCTCTTCACTGACGAGTCAGGGTTTTGTCTCACCAGGGGTGATGGTCGGATTTGCATTTGTCGTCAAAGGAATGAGCATTACACCAAGGCCTGTACTCTGGAGCGGGATCGATTTGGAGGTGGAGGGTCCGTCATGGTCTGGGGCGGTGTGTCACAGCATCATCGGACTGGGCTTGTTGTCATTGCAGGCAATCTCAACGCTGTGCGTTACAGAGAAGACATCCTCCTCCCTCATGTGGTACCCTTCCTGCAGGCTCATTCTGACATGACCCTCCAGCATGACAATGCCACCAGCCATACAGCTCGTTCTGTCTGTGATTTCCTGCAAGACAGGAATGTCAGTGTTCTGCCATGGCCAGCGAAAAGCCTGGATCTCAATCCCATTGAGCATGTCTGGGACCTGTTGGATCGGAGGGTGAGGGCAAGGGCCATTCCCCCTAGAAATGTCCGGGAACTTGCAGGTGCCTTGGTGGAAGAGTGGGGTAACATCTCACAGCAAGAACTGGCAAATCTGATGCAGTCCACGAGGAGATGCACTGCCGTACTTAATGCAGCTGGTGGCCACACCAGATACTGATTGTTACCTTTGATTTTGACCCCCCTTCATTCAGGGACACATTATTCCATTTCTGTTAGTCACATGTCTGTGGAACTTGTTCAGTTTATGTCTCAGTTGTTGAATCTTATGTTCATACAAATATTTATACATTTTAAGTTTGCTGAAAATAATTTATGTAACGGTTTTAAAATCACCATCATTGATCCGGCAACACAGTTCTGAAAGACGTGCATCTTTGTAGTGAGTTTGTGTGTTGATACACCACCCAAAGCCTAATTAACAGCTTCACCATGCGCAGAGGGATATTCAGTGTCAGTTTTTGTTTTTACCAATCAGTGCCATTCTTTGTGAGGCATTGGAAAACTTCCCTGGTCTTTGTGGTTGAATCTCTGTTTGAAATTCCCTATATGACTGAGGAACCGTACAGATAATTGTATGTGTTTTTTATTTTATTTTTATTTTACCTTTATTTAACCAGGTAGGCAAGTTGAGAACAAGTTCTCATTTACAATTGCGACCTGGCCAAGATAAAGCAAAGCAGTTCGACAGATAAAACGACAGAGTTACACATGGAGTAAAAACAAACATACAGTCAATAATGCAGTATAAACAAGTCTATATACAATGTGAGCAAATGAGGTGAGAAGGGAGGTAAAGGCAAAAAGGCCATGATGGCAAAGTAAATACAATATAGCAAGTAAAATACTGGAATGGTAGTTTTGCAATGGAAGAATGTGCAAAGTAGAAATAAAAATTATGGGGTGCAAAGGAGCAAAATAAATAAATAAATACAAATTAAATACAGTTGGGAAAGAGGTAGTTGTTTGGGCTAAATTATAGGTGGGCTATGTACAGGTGCAGTAATATGTGAGCTGCTCTGACAGTTGGTGCTTAAAGCTAGTGAGGGAGATAAGTGTTTCCAGTTTCAGAGATTTTTGTAGTTCGTTCCAGTCATTGGCAGCAGAGAACTGGAAGGAGAGGCGGCCAAAGAAAGAATTGGTTTTGGGGGTGACTAGAGAGATATACCTGCTGGAGCGTGTGCTACAGGTGGGAGATGCTATGGTGACCAGCGAGCTGAGATAAGGGGGGACTTTACCTAGCAGGGTCTTGTAGATGACATGGAGCCAGTGGGTTTGGCGACGAGTATGAAGCGAGGGCCAGCCAACGAGAGCGTACAGGTCACAATGGTGGGTAGTATATGGGGCTTTGGTGATAAAACGGATTGCACTGTGATAGACTGCATCCAATTTGTTGAGTAGGGTATTGGAGGCTATTTTGTAAATGACAAAATTGGTAGGATGGTCAGTTTTACAAGGGTATGTTTGGCAGCATGAGTGAAGGATGCTTTGTTGCGAAATAGGAAGCCAATTCTAGATTTAACTTTGGATTGGAGATGTTTGATATGGGTCTGGAAGGAGAGTTTACGGTCTAACCAGACACCTAAGTATTTGTAGTTGTCCACGTATTCTAAGTCAGAGCCGTCCAGAGTAGTGATGTTGGACAGGCGGGTAGGTGCAGGTAGCGATCGGTTGAAGAGCATGCATTTAGTTTTACTTGTATTTAAGAGCAATTGGAGGCCACGGAAGGAGAGTTGTATGGCATTGAAGCTTGCCTGGAGGGTTGTTAACACAGTGTCCAAAGAATGTGTGGGGTACAGAGATGAGGTAGTCATTCATAAAAATCATGTTAACCCCTATTATTACACACAGAGTGAGTCCATGTAACTTATTATGTGATTTGTTAAGCAAATGTTTACTCCTGAACTTACTTAGGCTTGCTATAAATTGGTTTGAATACTTGACACAAGACATTTCAACTTTTCATTTTTTATTAATTTGTCTAAAAACAAAATTCCACTTTGACATTATGGTGTATTAGGTGTCGATTAATGATAAAATCTCAATGTAATAACTTTTATATTCAGGCTGTCAGAAAACAAAAATGTGGGTGGGAATACATTTTGAAGGCAATATATGTGACCTTGAGCATGGACTGAAATATCCATGGTGACTGAGTTAGATAAGATTTTTAGAGCTGTGTTTCGTGTAGCTTTTCCATTGGTTATGGTTATATGCACAGCCAGATAAGCTACCCAACTGATAGTTTATTGATAACTGATATACTTCTCCTCAATTGATCTTTCCATTGTGGACAATAAAGGGAAAGATCACTGCTCAACGTAAAAGGTAAAATTCCCAATTTTTCAACTTCATATTCATCTCCAGCACCACCCCAACATCATGTGAAAACAGACCATTTCTATGGTAAAAAAAAATTGAAAGATAAGTTTTTCCAATGACAACCAATTAGTAGGCAATGCCTACTCACAATTGGTCAAAAATCACATGATGCACACCGCTGATGTCATTGGAAACACAGTTGAAGTCAGAAGTTTACATACACCTCCGTTTTTGAAATCCCTGTCTTAGGTCCGTTAGGACTTGTTTTACTGTGGATATAGATACTTTTGTACCCGTTTCCTCTAGCATCTTCACAAGGTCCTTTGCTGTTGTTCTGGGATTGATTTGCACTTTTCGCACCAAAGTACGTTCATCTCTAGGAGACAGAACGCTTCTCCTTCCTGAGCGGTATGACAGCTGCGTGGTCCCATGGTGTTAATACTTGCGTATTATTGTTTGTACAGATGAACGTGGTACCTGCAGGCATTTGGAAATATCAGACTTGTGGAGGTCTACAATGTTTTTTTCTGAGGTCTTGGCTGATTTCTTTTGATTTCCCCATGATGAGTTTGAAGGTAGGCCTGAAATACATACACAGGTACAACTCCAATTGACTCAAATTATGTCAATTAGCCTATCAGAAGCTTCTAAAGCCATGACATCATTATCTGGAATTTTCTAAGCTGTTTAAAGGCACAGTCAATTTAGTGTATGTAAACTTCTGACCCACTGGAATTATGATACAGTGAATTATAAGTGAAATAATCTGCCTGTAAACAGTTGTTGGAAAAATTATGATAAATCTATAGGCTTTGGAACTTTGGTTATTACGATATATATGTGCAGACGCATTACTGGGGAGTTAGGTAGAAGCCGCTGTGTTCCATGATGCACTCCTGTTTACACGCGAATGAAGTTGTATTTATCATAAATGAGGGTTTAAGTTAACCCCCGATGCCTCCACCACATCGTGCTCTAATACCCAACTGTTGAACTTTTGGGGCCAGTTTTTCCAGCGGACCAGCACCCATTTTCTACCCTTTTCTCTCTTTTGATCTAGAATCACCTCCATGTGAAAGACTTTATCTTTACCCAACTGTACTTTCTGTAATTCCTTCTCATAAAAAGATCCCCCTATAAGCTCCCCGTCATAACAGAAATACACTTGTAGACAGGGGGTATACGTGGTAGACATTCGGTAATTGTGAACACCTCATCGCTGTAACCTTGCTCATATTTTTTGTTGAAAACACCCCTCAACTTGGATATACGTACCAAGTCACCCACCAAGTCCCCCACTACTTTTTCTTACGGCAAAGAGGGAACAAACCATACAGATTTTTAAAGACTTGAAAATAGTTTTCAGAAGAGACCTTGGAGGGCTTCATCCGTATACTCTTATGGTAGCTGCTGTTGTACCCCTTTACTAAATCTTGAACTATATCGATATATCTATGCGTGTTGTGAGCTGTAAAATATCGCCACATCCGCTCCTTCAGAGTTCTTGTTAAAGTGTTCAACAACTGAAGCTTTCCAATCTGGGCCTGTAGCAAAATGTACTATATTGTGCTTCCTCATGAGTTTCCGCCATCAGTCTGCACTTTCTTGGGGACTCCTCCTTCCTTCAAGATAGAGTCAAAGGCACGGGTCACCTCTGCCCCGCTCTTATTTTTTTAGACCCTTACAAATGCTATTTTAGAGAAAATATCTATAACCGTTAGCATGTAGCGATATCCATCATATTTATCTGCAAGGGCCTGCATGTCACATAGATCCGCCTGAAATTGGGACAAGGGATGAGTAGGAAAAAACTATATTTCTTGGAAATTGTTTCTGTAGAGTATAAGCATCCTGCTCTGCTAACCACTCATTCACTTGAGCAGCGCTTAACTGGCTACCTGTTTCTTCGGCTATAGCTCTCTGTAAATGCTCCTTACCCCCATAAGACCCAGGGTTAGAGGGGTTATAATAAATGGTTTTCAACATCTGCTCCGCGATCCTTCTTTCCTCTCTGAGGTACGATAACGTTAATGAGCCACTTTCAAATAACGACAACATTTCATTTTAATTTTTGCAAACATCAAGTATTACGTATACAGACAATTTAGGATTCGTTGCAGGATACTTGTCCCCGTTTTCTCAACGATCCAAGCATGTAACACCTTGTATATTTGGTTTAGATTTACAGGCTTGTGTCGCTGAATTTTTAAAACACACACATCTGCTAATTAAGTATATAAACAACAAATATGATACATGTTACAATTAAATGGTGTTTCAAACAAATACAGTAAAATCTTAGACAAAGTTGTTTCTAGTTCTTCAGAATCATCCACAAGACGGGATACCAGTTGTGTCCATTGTAGACTCTCGCCCGTATATCATACATGATTCGCTCCATTTTTAGCACGCGCTCTACATTAGCCCAGGCGTTGTGTAGAACGATACATTGTTCACTTTATTTTCAATCATTTGATGCATAACATTTGTAAGTGCTCTCAAAAGAAAAAAATGTATTTATTCTCTCTAACATCGTATGCATATAGTTACCCATTGCTTTACATCTAAATAACAAATATGTATTGTCACTCGGTCTCTTGGGGTTTATTGAGCCAGAACGTCATCACATCAGCCACCACAGCTTCCCTGTATTTGTTGTCATCCACCAGGGTGTGTCGGATTTATTTTTTTCTCTTTTGTTTATATTTTATTTTTGCATTTTCCAATTAAGAACATTCAAAACAAAAGTGAAAAGATATTAGACAACAATAGGACAAGGTGACAGTAAGACGAGCGTAACAAAAAAACAAAAAAAAGTATAATTATATAAACAAACATACAATAAGAAAAGAATAATGAGACATTAGATCACCTGCCGTAGGCTACATATTATACATTATGTGTGAAACATTGTGAGGATTCTATATAGATTCAATCAATGAGATGTGGGGGGAGATTCTCCATATAGTCAATAAAAGGTTGCCAAATTCTGTAAAATGTCTAACTTATTCCTCAAGCAGTAAGTGATTTTCTCCAAAGGGATACAACTATTAACTTCTGATAGCCACATGACAACTGGCAGGGAGGAATCCAATTTCCATTTCAAGGCAATACATTTCTTGGCAATCGCTAGCAATATTCCTGTTAGCTTTATAGTATGGCTTTGCCTAAGATTGGTGTTAGTAAAGTTACCCAGTAGACAGACCTCCGGGTCTAAAGTGAATGCAACCCCGTGAATTGAGGATATAGTATCGCATACCCCCTGCCAGAAACAGTGTAGTTTTGAACACTGCCAAGTGGAATGGAGGAATGTTCCTTCATCTGAGCCACATCTAAAACATAGGGAGGAGATATCTGGGTTGAACTTGTGCAGTCTAGATGGGGTGATATAGAGCTGATGGAGGAAATTAAACTGGATCAGTCTGTATCTGGAGTTCAATGTGGATGTAACACCATCCCTGCATAGGTCACACCATAGACCCTCATCAAGATCAATACCCCAATCTTTTTCCCATCTAAGTTGGGGTTTATCTAGCCCAGGCAGTGTTAGTCCTGACATAAGAGCATTGTAAACACGGGAAATGGTCTTGAACAGTGGTTGGTCTGCGTGGCAGAGTTGTTCAATAGGTGACATCTTAGGTAGGATTCCATTGTCCCTTGAGTCACCCTAATAAAGTTTCGTAGTTGTAGGTAGCTAAAGAAGTCCCTGTTAGGCAAGTGGTATTTCTGTTTCAGCTGATCAAAAGACATAAGAACTCCCTCCTCGTAACAATGTTCCAGAAGAGTGATCCCCTTATCAGACCATGGTCTAAAGTTACTATTCTGGAAAAACATAGGGATCAATCTATTGTTCCATAAAGGGGTTTTAGGGGAAAGGAATCCCCCTCCTCCGAACAGCTCATGCAGTTTGCACCATGCCAGGACAGAATGTATGATTAAAGGGTTGTCTGTGATGGTTTTTATAGATTTTCTGTCCCATTTGTAAAACAATTCTGCCCCAGTGTCATCATTTACCTCAAGCTTTTCAATGTTCAACCATGAGGGAGAGGGACCATTGTCAAACCTCTGAGCCAGAAACCTAGACTGCGCAGCCCAGTAGTACATTCTAAAATTGGGGAGGTTTAAGCCCCCTTGACTGTAATCAAGGGTCAGTTTATCCAGGCCAACCCTAGGGGTTTTGCAGTGCCAGATAAACCGTCTGGTCAGCTTGTCGAGAGAGGAAAAAAATGCTGCGGGAACAGGGATAGGGAGAGATTGAAACAGATATAGAAATCTGGGCAGGACATTCATTTTAATTACATTGATTCTACCCAGTAGAGTGAGAGGTAAGTCCATCCATTTACAAAGGTCAACCTCCACCTTTTGCAACAAACTGGCCAGATTGAGTTTATAGAGGTTGTTCAGATTACCATCCACCATTATGCCCAAATATGTGAAGACCATAGGCGACCATCTAAAAGGAAACTTGTGCTTGATGGTATGATGGTCAGACAGACAACGGTAAGATTTCGCTTGTATCAAAATTGACCTTATATCCAGAGAAAGAACTATAACACTGTAGTAGGATCTGCAAGTGAGAGAGGGAGTGTTCTGGGTTTGTTCGAAATAAGATAAGGTCGTCCGCAAAGAGTGATAATTTATGGGTATGGGGGCCCACCTCAAAGCCATGTATGTCAGGGCACGTTCTAATAGCCTCAGCCAACGGTTCGATGGTGAGGGCAAAGAGGTGGGGGCTAAGTGGGCAACCTTGTCTGTTCCCCCTATAAAGAGGGAAAGAGGAGGAGGTAATCCCATTGGTAGCAATCCTAGCTTTAGGAGATTTGTAGAGTGATTTGATCAAATTTACAAACACGGTACCTAAACTGAACTTTTCCAAGACGAGAAAGAGGTATGGCCATTCAACCCTATCAAAGGCCTTTTCAGCGTCGAGGGAGACTGTGACACTAGGTATTTTGTTTTTGTTAGCAAGGTGAATTATATCAAAGAACCTTTGAGATTATTGGAGGACAATCTATTAATTATGAAGCCAGTCTGATCTGGGTTGACCAACAGGGGAAGACATGACTCCAGTCTCTTAGATAGCATCTTGGTGACCAGTTTACAATCTGTGTTAAGGAGAGAGATTGGTCTATAGGAGGCGCACTTTAGGTTTTTCCCTTTCTTGCGGATTACAGTAATCACTGCTTAAGAGAAGGACTCTGGAAAGCAGTTGTCTTCTCTGGCTTTTTTAAGTACCTCCATAAGGTAGGGTACCAACAGCTCCCTAAATTCTTTATAGAACTCTGGATGGATGCCGTCCTCCCCAGGAGATTTATTAGAAGGTAAGGATTTAATGGCCTCCAACAATTCAGGAACTGAGAAGTGTTCACTCAGGCGCTCGCTGTCTTCCCCTGACAGGCACGGGAGGTTGAGAGAGGAGAGAAAGGAGTCTATCTCTGATAGATCATCGCTTGATTCATAGTATTTAGTATTTCTTAAAAGTATTATTAATTTCAGTAGGGTCGAAAGATCTCATTAGTAAGAGTTTCTATGGCATTAATTGTCCTCTTACTTTCCTCTGCTTTCAGTTGCCATGCCAATACTTTGAGCTTTCTCTCCAAGCTTGTAATAACGCTGTTTTGATTTAGTGATGGCCCTCTCAGCTTGATATGTGTTCAGAATATTATATTTAAGTTTTTTATTTACCAAAAGCTTGTATAGATCTTTAGTCAGGCCTCTTTGGTAGGTTCTCTCTAGCTTGGGGATTTCAGATTCAAGGGCACTCAGTTCCGCACCATGTTTTCTCTTCAGCCCTTTAGTATAGGAAATAATCTGTCCCCTCAGATAGGCCTTCAATGTGTCCCAAAGAATGAAGCTGTCAGGAGCAGAGGGTTGGTTTGTCAAAGTAAAAATATTGATCTGCTCTTTGATGAATGCACAAAATTCAGGTTGCTTTAGGAGTGTAGAATTTAGTCTCCATCTATATGCTCCATTTACCTTGGTAGGAATGGAGATTGATAATACCAGAGGAGAATGGTCACTAAGCAATCTGGGGAGATACTCGACATCTAACACTATGAAACAGTTGTGTCGAAAGTAAAAAGGTATCTATGCGTGTGTGTCTTGTGTGGGTGTGAATAAAAAAGAGTAGTCTCTATCCTGTGGGTGCAACTGTCTCCAGATGTCTAGTAAATTGAGATCTTTCATGAATGACATGGTGAGCTTGCCGGCTTTGGTAAGAAGTGAGGGTTTATCAGAAGACCTATCAAGAACTGTATCTAAGCAAAAATGAAAATCTCCTCCAACCAGTAGCCATCCTGGTGGTGCTTGAGCGACCTGAAGGAAGACATTCTGAATAAACATATGGTCATCGGCGTTAGGAGCATAAATATTCAATAGGGTCCAAGACTCTGAAAACATATGCCCCTGCACCAAAACAAAAATGCCAGAGGGATCAGAGATGGTGTTGTTGATGCAGAAGGGGATGTGTCTACTTATCAAAATTGCAGTTCCTCTTGCTTTGGAGGTAAAAGAGGATGCAAAAACTTGTGCTACCCATTCCCTCTTCAATTTATTGTGTTCACTGGCTGTAAGATGTGTTTCTTGTAAAAACACAATGTCAGCCTTTAATTTCTTAAGGTATGTATAGACTCTTTTCCTTTAAATCTGGCTTTTAAGGCCTTTTACGTTGAATGTGACATATTTTAGTGGATTAAGCATAGGTTGGGTTTCAAATATGTAACTGAATAGAAATATCATATGCAGATAATTAGGAAATGTTTCAACTTTGGTTTGAGCACAAAAGTGACCTGTCTCTCTCTTTAGGAAGGAAACAATAAACATAGAAAAAAGAATCAAAATCCCACCCACCCCGATTGTCAGACTAAAACAACAATCCCAACAATCAAACATGAATACACTTGTAGAGATACGTTGCTGCTCGCTTTCCATCTTGCTCTTACTAGCTAAACCTTGGCGTAAACTAAAACCTGCGAGCTCTCTAAGTTGAAAACAAACGTTGTAAATAGATATTTATGGCTGAATATTTACTGCCCACGGTAAGGGCTGCTTGAGTCTCTTTTCGAAAGATTTACATAAATGAGGGGGAAAGCAGTGGGCCTAAGCCCACTTATTGCTTCGCCCAGTAGATATGGACTAAACCAAAATATACTCTCCTGTAAATGTAATAGAACTCACCCTGGAAAGATACGGTTAGTTGAAAAATGTACAAATAAATTATAGTGACCGGGAGATACCAGCAGTTCAGTCCGGATAAGAGAAAACAAACAAACTTCATTTTATCCCCCAGAGAGACCATCCTGGCTCAGACGTTGCATCTTATCCCCCAGAGAGACCATCCTGGCTCAGACGTTGCATTTTATCCCCCAGAGAGACCGTCCTGGCTCAGACGTTGCATCTTATCCCCCAGAGAGACCGTCCTGGCTCAGACGTTGCATCTTATCCCCCAGAGAGACCGTCCTGGCTCAGACGTTGCATCTTATCCCCCAGAGAGACCGTCCTGGCTCAGACGTTGCTCAGTTCTTTGAGAAAAGTGTGCACTTCTCCTGGTGTGTTGAAGAGATGGCTTCGGCCTTTGTACTGAACTTTCATCCGCACAGGGTGGATGAGGTAGCCGGTGATGTTCTTCTCCTTCAGTGCTTTGGCGGCAGGTCTGAACTGCTTTCGCCGTCTGGCGAGATCCGCGCTCATATCTGGGAAAGGCTGACCCTCTTTCCATCGATGGTGATGTCCCCTTTGGCTCTTGCGAGTTGCAGTATCTTCTCTCTGTCTTGGAAACGGAGGAACCTGATCAGGACGGCCCGTGGGGGCTATCTGGCCGGGGTTTCGGCGCCGATGTTCTGTGGGCGCGTTCGATTTCCAGCGGCTTGGTGAAGTTGATTATGCCTAGGACCTCCGGGATCCATCGAGTGAAGAAACGGACCGGGTCACGGCCCTCGCTGTCCTCTTTCAATCCCACCACACGGATATTACTACGTCTACTCTGGTTCTCCATCTGATCTACCTTGTTTTTGAGGTAGGCATTGTCCTTTTGCAGTTGTATCAAGACCTGGTCATGTCTAGCGATGGTATCTTCAACTGTGCTAATGCGCAACTCTGCCTCAGTCGTTCTCAAAAGGAGATCATTCATGGAGGATTTCAGGTCGTCAATGGAAGAATGGAGTTCAGCCGATTTCTTATCAATTTTCAGAGAAAGACCTCTGTTACCCTCCTGAATTTCCCGGAGGAGAGTAGCCAGCATGTCGGCAGGCTCGCAAGAGGCTGCAAAGATGTCCTGGCCATTAATCTTGGGGTGATGGGGTTCCAAAATGCAATCATATCACATGCAATTTGACCAAATATACAGTACCTTCAGAAAGTATTCACACCCCTTGCTTTTTTCCACAATTTGTTGTGTTACAAAGTGGGACAAAAATGGATTTGTCGTCAACGATCTACACAAAATACTATTTAATGTCAAAGTGGAAGAGAAACTCTAACATTTGTAAAAATAAAAAAAATGCATTAAAAATAAAAACACTAATGTATCGTGATTACATAAGTATTCAACCCCTTGAGTCAATCCATGTTAGAATCACCTTTCACAGCAATTACAGCTGTGAGTCTTTCTGGGTAAGTCTCTAAGAGCTTTGCACACCTGGATTGTACAATATTTGCACTTAAATAAAAAATAAAAAAAATCAGTCAAGCTCTGTCAAGTTGGTTGTTGATCATTGCAAGACAGCCATTTTTAAGTCTTGACATAGGAACATTCAATGTCGTCTTGGTAAGCAACTCCAGTGTATATTTGTCCTTATTATTGTTCTGCTGAAAGGTGAATTTGTCACTTTGTATTGAGGACATGAAGTTTGTTTCTTTGTCAAATTTTTTGCAGTTTTACTTAGCCCCTTATTGAAAACAGAATGCACGTTTTGGAATTTTAAAAATTCTGTTTAGGTGTCCTTTTTTTCACTCTGTCAATTAGGTTAGTATTTTGGAGTAACTACAATGTTGTTGATCCATCCAGTTCTCTCCCATCGCAGCCTTTAAACTCTAACGGCTTTAAAGTCACCACTGGCCTCATGGTGAAATCCCTGAGCAGTTTCCTTTCTCTCCGGCAACTGAGTTAGGAAGGACGCCTGTATCTTTGTAGTGACTGGGTGTATTGATACACCATCCAAAGAGTAATGAATAACTTGCTCAAATGGATATTCAATGTCTGCTTTAAAAAAAGACTTGAATCAACTGAGGGACCTTACAGATGATTGTATGTGTGGGGTACAGAGATGAGGTAGTCATTCAAAAATGTTAAGCACTATTAATCCACACAGAGTGAGTCCATGCAACTTATGTGAGATTTGTTAAGCACATTTTCGCTTTCCATTTGTAAATTAATTTCACTTTGACATTATGGGGTAGTGTGTGTAGGGCTGTGGTGGTCACCAAATGGTCAGCTGGTGATTGTCAAGCAAATAACTGTTAATTAACAAAAAAAACACATTTAGCATCTCCTGGCTTCCTACAAGCCACTGATGCAGACCTTTGGAAGATCTACATTTTAAAAAAGTATAATAAATCAATGTAATATAGCCTACATCTTCACAATAAATCCATTATTTATTTTAGACAGATCTAAAGAAGCATGATATGAAGAAAATGTAGTCTATTTCAGAAGAAAAATAATAGCATACTCGAAGTCACCCTTATGTTAGGTCCTTATGTTAAGCTATGCCAAATGGCGGTGGGCTACATTAGTTCATTTAGCAGACAAGATTAGCTTATAATTCCGAGGCATTACTTTATATAAAAATTTTGCCCAAACGATGAGGGAGAGCCCACATGCGGCTATTCTGTGTTGAGTGGTTAACAAAGAAATAGGTACTCGAATATGCTTAATTTAGAGTTATTAATATAGCTTTAGTTCTTCAAATGTTGGGCTATATGTTTTGATTTTTAATACATTGTAAAGCTGCATGATGAGACTAATGATGATTTGAAAAAAAGTCACTTGAAAAGGCATGAGCTCTGGTTTGTTTTTGCACAGGCTGTATACATTCCAATAGTCTCTCATTCACAATTTGACAAGCACTTGATAATGCCTCAAATTTCACGGCAGCATTTATGGCTTTTGCGGCCTGGAGTGCTGCGTTGTGCCCTTCTCCCTGAGTGCTGCACAACGCGAAGCGCCTCTCACTCACATGGCTCTCCGTCACATGATCGGGTCTTTCTCACAGGCTATAAGTGAAGACAGACGCATCGGGGATGCAACTGCGCGCATCCTTATCCAATTCCGAGGTACATATTGAAGATACTACAAAAACTGTCCAAATTCACTTTATCAGCCAACAAGATGAGTAGACCTAACGAACAGCAAAAACACTAGCCTATGTCAATCTACTATTCCCCCATAGTCCAAAAGTCAACCTATTCTATTCTGTGCAATAAATAAATATTCCAAACATAGTTGTAGGGTGCAATAAATGGCAAATTAATACAACCACAAGCATAAAAATTAAATATTTAAGCAATGACTGAAAATGTTCATAAACTATTAGGCTATTTCTTCACATTATAAGCGCAGCAATGTACACATGGCAGTAGGCTATAAGCGCGAATATTCCATTTGTGGGAAAACAACCTATCAAAAGGGACCGCAAATACAATTATGGTTTTATTATAAAAAGGTGCATTTTTATGGTGAAAATGATCTTCCCCAAACTAGAAAGTCACACGCTGCTTATGTATACCACTTAGGCTCTACACCCCTTCTAAAGAGGATTCATGTGCTTCATTTTAAGAAGTTGTTTGGACACTTGTGATACAAACCTGATCAAAACATATAGGCCTATTTATTTATTCATTTTATTTTACCTTTATTTAACTAGGCAAGTCAGTTAAGAACAAATTCTTATTTTCAATGATGGCCTAGGAACAGTGGGTTAACTGCCTGTTCAGGGGCAGAACGACAGATCTGTACCTTGTCAGCTCGGGGGTTTGAACTTGCAACCTTCCGGTTACTAGTCCAACGCTCTAAACACTAGGCTACCCTGCCGCCCCTATGGGCTAGGCTACATGAGGAGTGTGACTATGATTAGAAAAAGTCGCAAAAAAAACTGTTTCTTATGCTGGGCATCAAACACAAGTGATAGGCTAATATTGTCTCCCATCAGAGTATTCTTGAATAAATCTCGTCTTTACATATACTAAATAATATATGTGTGTAACGTGTTTTGATTTAGAATGGTATCATTCACCGGTCTCGAAACAGGAGCAGCAGAAAAAAATACATGTAATCTATGCACTTAAATAGCGAATGGAGGACGCTTTTCCTGTGGTTCATTTTCATGCCAGCCAGGTAGGCTATACTCTTGTTGTAACGATAAACAATGTGCTTAATATTAGGAAAGTTGAAAAATATATATATAAAAAATTAAAACATGTTTTATATACATTTGCATTGATGTCTGAGTGATTGGAGGGACCATCGAGTGCAGAGTACCAGGCAGTTAGCAAGTTTGTTAGGCTACTAATGACCATCAGCAGCAGCAGAGCTTGGAGAAGACTAATTACAGTGACTAAACGGTCACGTGGAATTTGACTGCTTACATGACTCGTGACCGCCAGTGTGGTGGTAATAAGGTCACCGCAACAGCACTAATTGTGTGTAAGGCCAGTGACAAACAATCTACATTTCATCAATTCAGGCTGTAACACACAACAAAATGTGGAAAAAGTCAAGGGGTATGAATACTTTCTGAAGGCACTGCATATTTTTAATACAGATTAACGCAAAAATAAGTGACATTTGACAAATTATCATATTTTGCTGGTAAAAAAGTGGAGGTTCAAAAACATTGCAGACCCGATTTATATTGCCTGAGTAGAGGACGAACTGTGCAGGTGTTTCTGATGAATAAACAATGACATTCTGGTGGGTGGTAATATTAAAATAAAACCAGCCCTGAAAAGAAACGTCGGGAGAAAACTATTAGCACCTCATAGCATAGGGAAAACACACAGCACTGGCAATGAATATATCAGAAGTTAACACTTCAACACCAGATACAGTGCATTTGGAAAGTTTTCAGACCCCTTTACTTTTTCCACATTTTGTTACAGTACAGCCTTGCTCTAAAATGGATTAAATAAAAAAATCCTCAATCTACACACAATACCCCATAATGACAAAACGAAAACAGGTTGTTAGTAACAGTTTTATCCCAGTCTATGAAATTTTCCTGCACTTCAACCCACACTCAAAAATACCTGTTTTAAATAACTACTCCCCATGGACTGGTTTCTGACCAACTCCCTGGTTTGATTCCAGGCCAGGTTGGCCATAGGAGTGCTACATCGGTGTTACAGAGAGAGGTCTTACCTGGCCTCTTGGCGCAAATGACCTGTTTGATCATGGAGGACATGATATCTCGGAGGTCATCAGAGGTGTGGGACAGACACCAGCCGTCACACTCCTCCTCCTGGCCATCGTTCCTAAAAACCATGTTTCTTATGCTGAGCCAGGAGCAAGGAGCCAGAAGCATTAGACAAACAGACAACAAAATGCAGAGAGCTTTTCCACTTCTACTCTATGGGCAATTCCAAACAAGAAAGGCCCAAAGATATTTCTGATGTTTTGGATCTTTCCATTGAAAGTTTATTTGGGGGAAGGATGTTAGGCATATCTTTGAAGTCTGTATCCACAATGATCATTGAGAAATAATTGACCAAAGTTGGGAAATGCATGACATTTTGGCCTTTGACCCATGAACAAAAATATAAACGCAACATGTAAAGTGTTGGTCACATGTTCATGAGCTGAAATAAAAGATCCCAGAAATGTTCCATACCCACAAAAAGCTTATTTCTCTCAAATTGTGGCCACTAATGTGTTTACATCCCTGTTAGTGAGTATTTCTCCTTTGCCAAGATAATCCATCCAGCTGAGAGGTGTGGCATAAAAGAAGCTGATTAAACAGCCTGATCATTACACTGGTGCACCTTGTGCTGGGGACAATAAAATGCCACTCAAATGCGCAGTTGTCACAACACAATGCCTCAAGTTTGAGGGAGCTTACAATTTTCACACTGACTGCAGGAATGTCCACCAGAGCTGTTGCCAGAGAATTGAATTTTCAGAATTTGGCAGTATGTCCAACCGGCCTCAAAACCGCAGACCATGTGTAACCATGCCAGCCCAGGTTTCTTCAGCTGCGGAATCGTCTGAGACCAGCTACCCGGACAGCTGATGAAACTGAGGAGTATTTCTGTCTGTAATAAAGCCCTTATGTGGGGAAAAACACATTCTGAGTGGCTGGGCCTATGCCTTCCCAGGCCCACTCATGGCTGTACCTCTGCCCAGTCATGTGAAATCCATAGATTAGAGCCTATTGAATGTATTTAAATTGACTGATATCCTTATATGAACTGTACCTCAGTAAAACCATTGAAATTGTGGCATGTTGCATTTATATTTTTGTTCACTAGACATAGCCATTATTGGTGTCATTTGAAACATTTTCTTAACATCAAAAATGTTAAGGTGTCTTAAGATGAATGCATTAACTGTAAGTCACTCTGGATTCGAGCTGCTAAATTACTAAAATATAAATAAATATCTTTGGCCAATCTCTTATGGAATCACCCTTATTCCATGTTGGATCCTACCTCTGCACGTCCAAATCACAGAGCTGATAGAACATCTGCCTGTGGGGGGGGCAGGGTCCCATCTCGAAATATGTACGATGACTCCTGGACAAACAGGAGACAGGGTAGACGGCAGTTAGTATGTGAGGTTTTATTACTGTGTCATTATTCTTACAAGTACAGTGTAACATGTAGAGCGTGTGAGTAAGTTATGGGGAAGTCTTTGGTCCAATACCTTGAGCTGGTACGTGGTTATATTAGCGTTATGTCCCCCGGAAGGGCCCTCGGGTGGCTAAATCTGTAACATTAGCAGCCTGGGGAACTGTACAACAAAGAAGGACATTAGCGAGGCAATCATCACTAAGGCACGCATAGTCTCACACACACACACACACTTGCTTTGTTGAGTGTGATTGGCAGGGTATAGTTGAACGTGCTCCTCTTGGCCTTCACTGGCATGTCATTTATAGTATATCCTAAAGAAAGTCACAGGGGGGAAACAGACAGGGTCTCAAAAAACAAAGCATGAGAACTGTATTAACAAAGACTGTGGGATTAAATTATATAGAGTCCCTTAAGATTAGTTTGAACCAAACCTCCACCCTGCCCCCACTCCTCACTGTGCTTGGTACTGCAGCGGATCCTGAAGTCCAGCACCTGGTGTTTCTTGGCCTCTGTTGTCTTGCGAGGGTCGTAGCCAAACCTCACCCAGAGGCTCCTCCAGGGGCCTGTCACCTTAGGGGAAACACACGTCAGGTTTGGATGGAATTTGAGTTTATTATGAGGAATTTGCTTTAATTTCATATCCTATTGACTAAATAAGTCACTTTTTGTTTCTCTTCACTTTATCCTTCTCCCTGTCAACCACTTCACAAGAGTTTCAATTTAAGTGAATTCTGGAATTGAACAGGACATGGCATGTAAATTGAGAGATGTCGGGGACCCAATTTGTTTATGGACAGAATTTCTGCCGGCACCGCCCCGAATCTCATGACACAACCTTAAGTCAAAACCAGTATGTTTCAATTTTAACATCAACAAATAACCTTCAATTCATTCAAATGTAATTTCTTTAATCAAAAGTGAGAGAAGTAATAAATACATTTACTCAAATTATCTAAAAAAAAAAGTTTGTATAGTCCCATACTCTTAATTATTATCCAACTTGTTGTTTACATGGTGACACCATTGCAATTCCCAATAACCCCGACTTTGAATACCACTGGCGGTCTACATCTCCTCAGCATGTAGTAGGACACGATAGGGAGCAGCAGCTTCAGTTTATCAGGGTGTATGTCCAGGTTGGCCTTGACCGAGTTCCGGGACCAGATGGGCCGGCTCTCAAACATCTACACACAGTGTGGTTTGGGAAAAGATAACACAGAGGGGACATCAAATAACACTTTATATGTGTACATTTTCCATGGGCATATACTGTAGGAACATCATCTGTATATAGAGATGTAAAGAGTATAGGCTAAATCAGAGAGATAAAATACAAACTAGCCATTGGGCTCAAGTAAAGGCTTCGGTCTTGAAATAGCATTAGGAGAAAAAAGAAAGGCTCAAACTGAAAACAAAGTTATGTTCCTTTGCATCTGTGATTAACGCATCAGTGTTAAACCTTTTAAGGATCGTACCCTTTTTGTCAATTTTCAACCTAAAATGACATACACAAATCTAACTGACTGTAGCTCAGGACCTGAAGCAAGGATATGCATATTCTTGATATCATTTGAAAGGAAACACTTTGAAGTTTGTGGAAATGTGAACTTAATGTAGGAGAATATGACACATTAGATCTGGTAAAAGAAAATACAAACAACAAAACATGTGTTTTCTATTTTTGGGTTTGTTCCATTATCTTTGAAATGCAAGAGAAAGGCCATACTTTCAGATTGGAATCTATGTGTAATTTAGATTTTGGCCACCAGATTGCAGCAGTGTGTGTGAAAAGTTTCAGACTGATCCAGGGAAGAATGATATTACTGCACAATATTTTGTATAAAGTCTGCCAGGAGTTTGCCCAAATGTGCTGAATTGGTCAATTGATACATTTCGAAGTACATAACTATAGAGAACATACAGAAATGCTTTTTTAAAGTAGGTTTACACACATGATCGATCATTAGCTTATACACTAACTGTCATACATCTAGATGGCCGGGAGGGGTGGGTATGGAGCCATAGACAGCAGAGGAGTCAAACTGTAGAGCCCAGTTCCTACATTTGAACATAAAAATGTACTTGACAAAACAAACCTACACTACAATTTATCTCTGGGACCCTCAGGATGACAATTCAGAGCAAGATTACTGAATGCAGGTACATTATTTACCTTCAGAGGTGAATGTATGCAGACTTCACATCGGCTTGTAAAAAAAGTAACAGAGTAACAACCTCAGAAGCCCAATGCAAAGTATATTGACCTTATTAATTTGTTCCTTTGCCTTTATGTTACTGGGGTGAACACACACCCTCTTCCAGTTGAACTTAGCAGCCTCCAGGGGCTCCGTGGGGACATTCTTGTCGTCAAAGTTGAGGAAGATGGCGTTGTGAGGCCGACGGGCTCGACTCAAACCAATCAGATTATTCCTGGATACTGTCGGGGGACAATAGCCTTCTCTGCACGGGAGACAAATTCATAATGATTTAGCTAAAATTCATCAATACAGACAGATATTTGCATGGCACCCCTATGGGTTGACCAATGGCCATATCTATGAGCACCTGCATCTTTATAACAGGCTTCCTGTCTTGCTCCTGTTGTTGAACATGTCGTTGTGTAACGTTATTGGGGGGGAATTCTAATGCATTACTGCTGACACACTACATAACATGTTGATGTCCTTTGGCATATTTGTTTCTGAGCTTAACACACTACCTGTGATGAGGGTGAAACTGTGTGTAGTGTTGCTCACACGCCTGCCCCAGTGCCCCTGCTTACTTGTGTTGGATTTCAGGTTGGTAACTGTAGTCCACAGCACTGTCCAGGCGAGAGAAGATGTGTGGAGGAATGAAGAGGGGCACAGGCCGCTCAAAGAACTCATTATTCTCTGGTTTACGCAAGAGTATCTTATTGTAGAGGGATGTATGCGAGCCATCCTTTGCTGAATGCACCACAAGATACTGGAAGTCAGCCATCCCTGCAACAATAAACAATGTACAACATATATCAACAAATACACAATGAAGAGTTACAACAGCACAGATCAAAGTAGGGAGGCAATGGAAAGGAATCATACAGTGATATAATGGGGTCAAGTGTTTGTGTTTAGGAAGTTGAACCTTGGAATTTGTATGTTGTCCCAATGACATCCAGGATGTCCATGTTGATTGGAGATTCCTTGGGGTTGCCAGTTGCGCAAAATCATTTCCACGTGCAGCAGCAGGTTGGTGGATTGGAAACGATTTCCAACGACAGGGTGGCAGAACGGGTCCTTGGAACGAAAGCGCAGCTCCAACCGCCTGCTGGGGTCAGCATAGGTCTGTAGAGAAACATTTCATTTTTAGTTCATCATAGTCAGCAGAACAATACAAATGGTGGTGGTGAGAATGGGAACAACAACATATCATGTGAGCAGGTTTGCATATCTGCACTAGCACCTCAGTTAGTACAGTAAACGAATACGGTGTGAATTATAACATAGCCAATCAGGACTAGCTAGCTATACAGCCATTAACATTGCAAGCTGAGTAACAGCTATCAAGTGATTGACTAGACGCGCATGCGTTGATTGTCGTGTGTAGGTTGCTCACCTTGGACACCCCTTGTATACCCCCAATAGTTTCCAACATATTGTCCACATTGGAGATATTCCACACAAACGAGTCTATTGTCCTCTGATAAGGAAAGAGTCGCCGAGCTCCCAGGCACCCCACCCACAGTGGTAAGCTTCATCGCCTGCGCTACATCGCTGGCGCGTGCCGGTTATCGCTTTCATTGTAAAATTCAAATCGTCCTGCCCGGATGCTGCCATCTCACCTTTGGAGAAATAAGTTTCACCTTTTGAGTTGAGTATGTTATTTGAATGCCCTCATGCTGGCTAATTAGCAACACAATTCACAGATAGAATTGTGGTTTTCTGGTTTGTATACAATTCAAACATTTCTACCAATTAACTCCCACGGGTGGAAACAATTGGACGTGTTTAAAGTTCCAACCAAATATTGAGAATTGTTAGACAATTGGAGCTGTAGGCCTATCAGTATGTTTGATGTCAGACCATAGTTTATTTTGTTAAAATACAACCCCAGGGGTAATCGAAAATTTTTGTTAAATTTCGTGCTAGAACTCAACTCAACCTCGACTAGACCTAAAGTGTGTAAAGCAATTTCAAGTCAAAAGGGGCCAGTAGAGAGCCAGACTAGCTTCACGGATAAACCACATTGAACAATGAGCCCGATATGTAACCGGATGTATAAATGTTAAGCATACTCACCACTCACTGTCAAATATGCTGACGAGAGGAAGTCCAGTTGCCGGGAGTGGGAATAGATGAACCATATGGATTTTTCCCGATATTCTGCTAATTCTCTAATCTGTGAAACATTTTATCTCCGTAGACTTTTTTGTTACCAAAACTAGAATCAGTTAAAAAACAGAGTGCACTGCGTTTGGTAGACTTTACACTTTGCCATTCAATTTTTTTTGTGCATTGTTTAGAAAGAGTGCAAGGGTAAATTCAATTATTGCACATAGTGTATGAATTGTGATACATAATTTATCATACGAATTACAATTTGTAACATATCATACAAAGTGGATGAAGGATTAATACATACTATACAAAATGTAGTGGTCTGATTTACGTACAGAATAATACGAAATGCTCTGAGACCACGTTGTCTGTGACATCCAAGGTTCTAAAATGGTATAGTCCTCAGATTTCCCTTTGATTTATTAGTTTTAAAAAAACAGACTAGGGGAGTATTGGTGTAGTGGTGCCTGGAGAAGTGGGTATACTATAATTTTGTCAAAAATTTCCCAATCAACCTGCCTGGTGAAGGAAAGGCGCCCTGTTTGAAAGATTTTGTGAGAAACATTGACATACACTCTGGATTACCTAAAATTATAAATCCAATAAGTGGTCTTTCACAGTCAAGCCAATCCAAGCTGTACTGTGCAAGTAGGCTAACAGCAGGCCTACTATTGAAACAGATGAATGAGGCTGTCAGAGTCAGAAAATCACAGGTTTCAGATTTTTTCTAAATGTTCAGGTTTTTGTTCTCAAAGTCACACTTTTTTATATAAAACAACCAAATTTGATGTTCTAAGTCCATAACAATGCTTAAAACGCATTACGGGCTCTGTGAAAAATCTAAGAAATTTAGATTTTTAAATGCAGTTCAAATCAAAATGTATTTGTTGCATGCTTTGTAAACAACATGTGTAGACTAACAGTGAAATGCTTACTTACAGGCCCTTCCCAGAAATACAGAGAGAGAAGAAAATGTATCATATGAAAATAATAACCCAAGGAATAAATGCACAATGAGTAACGATAACTTCGCTGTATACACAGGGTACCAGTACCGAGTCGATGTGCAGGGGTACGAGGTAATTGAGGTAGATTTGTACATATAGTCGGGATAAAGTGACTAGGCAACAGGATAGATAATAAACAGTAACAGCAGCATACAGTGCCTTCGGTAAGTATTCAGACCCCTTGACTGTTTCAAAATGTTGTTACTTTACAGCCTTAATCTAAAATGGATTAAATGTCATGTTTTTCCTCACCAATCTACACACAATACCCCATAATGACAAAGCGAAAACAGGTATTAGAATCTTTCCCAAATGTACTAAAAATAAAAAACAGAAATACCTTATTAACATAAGTATTCAGACCCTTTGATATGAGACTCGAAATTGAGCTCTTGTTTCCATTGATCATCCTTGAGATGTTTCTATAACTTGATTGGAGTCCACCTGTGGTAAATTCAATTGATTGGACATGATTTGGAAAGGCGCACACCTGTCTATATAAGGTCCCACAGTTGACAGTGCATGTCAGAGCATAAACTAAGCCATCAGGTCGAAGGAATTGTCCATAGTGCTCCGACACAGGATTGTGTCAAGGCACAGATCTGGGGAAGGGTACCAAAACATTTATGCGGCATTGAAGGTCCCCAAGAACACAGTGGCCTCCATTCTTAAATGGAAGAAGTTTGGAACCACCAAGACACTTCCTAGAGCTGGCTGCATGCCCAAACTTAGCAATCGGGAGAGAAGGGCCTTGGTCAGAGAGGTGACCAAGAACCCAATGGTCACTCTGACAGAGCTTCAGAGTTCCTCTGTGGAGATGGTTGTCCTTCTAGAAGGTTCTCCCATCTCTGCAGCACTCCACCAATCAGGCCTTTATGGTAGAGTGGCCAGACGGAAGCCACTCCTCAGTAAAAGGTACATGACAGCCCGCTTGGATTTTGCCAAAAGGCACCTAATGGACTCTCAGACCATGAGAAACAAGATTCTCTGGTCTGATGAAACCAAGATTGAACTCTTTGGCCTGAATGCCAAGCGTCATGTCTGGAGAACCTGGCACCATCCCTACTGTAAATCATGGTGGTGGCTGCATCATGCTGTGGGGATGTTTTTCAGTGGCAGGGACTTGGAGACTAGTCGGGATTGAGGGAAAGATGAACTGAGCAAAGTACAGAGAGAGATCCTTGCTGAAAACCTGCTCCAGAGTACTCAGGACTTCAGACTGGGGCGAAGGTTCACCTTCCAACAGGACAACAACCCTAAGCACACAGCCAAGACAACACAGGAGTGGCTTTGGGACAAGTCCTTGAGTGGCCCAGCCTGAGCTCGGACTTGTACCCGATCTAACATCTCTGGAGAGACCTGAAAATAGCTGTGCAGCAAAGCTCTCCATCCATCCTGACGGAGCTTGAGAGGATCTGCAGAGAAGAATGGGAGAAACTCTAAATATAGGTGTGCCAAGCTTTAACCTTTATTTATCTAGGCAAGCCAGTTAAGAACAAATTCTTATTTTCCAATGACTGCATACCCCAGCCAAACCCTCCCCTAGCCCGGATGACGCTGGGCCAATTGTGCTTCGGCCTATGGGACTGAGCAAATGTGATATTTCAGTTGTTTATTTTTAATACATTTGATACAAAAAAAATCCCAAACTATTTTTGCTTTGTCATTATACGGTATTGTGTGTAGATTGATGAAGGGAAAAAAACAGTTGAATACATTTTAGAATAAATCCTTAACAAAATGTGGAAAAAGTCAAGGGGTCTGACTACTTTCCGAATGCACTGTATAGTGTACATAGCTGGGCCAGAAAGTTTACAAATAGGCCGATAATTATTTAGGTCACAAGGGTCACCACCTTTGTGGAGTGGATACCTTCCAAACGTTGGGGATAGTACCAGATATAATCATCAGGTTAAAATATGGGTTAAAGATTCAGCAATCAGGGGGGCAGAGATCTGCAGCAAAAACGGATCAAGCATATCAGCCACAGTGTATTATTCTACATTTATTTCACACCAATCTTAATTAAGGCGTCTAGCACATCAGAGATAGTGAATTGAGAGAAAATTAAGTTTCACTCGAAGTTGATGGGTTAACCGTTGAGTCCGCTAGAGGCTGGCAGAGGGAAGAGCTGTCGATTGACTGACCAGGGTCAACTACACCACCGTTTCTCTCAAATAAAAAGACTTGCAGAGATAAAATTATTATTAAAAGTGTCACTTATCCCATTCTTGTGATGCCAGAGTCAGACAGGACTTGCTTATGCAGGGAAGAAGCAGAATTTAGTGATGGACATTTCTGTTTACATTTTAAATTCCCACTTCTGTGCCTTTAGGGCATTATATAAGCTAATATGGTGTGACTCAAGATAAACAGTATATGTTTTCTATCGGCTTCTTGTTTTTTTGTAGCCTTGATGATGGCTGGTGTCCCTCGGATAGGCAGTCTTTTGTTTTGACCTCCTGTTTCAGTTGAAACACTTTATATTCATTCCAACTCAGTCAAAGTGTATGTTACAAATAACTACATTTCCCACCATCCCTGAAATGGAGAGGATATGGGTGTGACAGCTGTTTGAATAAGAATCCTAGTGCCATGCTTTTCTAAAGGAGAGTCAGATAAGATGTTTGTGCTTCCTGCATCGGGCCATATTATGAAGTTCCGTGCTTTGTGGGAGATGATGAGGCAGCGGAATAGGGTATGCTGGGAGTGACAATCTGTCGTGTGGTGTGGTGGAGCTGGGGTGTCACACACAGTGGGATCTAGAAACTCTCTGTCTCTGGGTGCGTGCTGCCGAGCCCTGTGTCTCACAGATTATGCCTGTGTTGGGTGCTATCTCTGTCAAGGGACAGTTCACTCCTCCCTGTCTTGCCTCTGGCGTTTTCCGACTGTTACAGTGTGGGGCAGCCATGATAGTCTTATCACACACCCACCACGCCCGGCTTGCCCTTCAATGCCTGCTGCATGGCCCCAGATTTCACCCTCTCTGTTTCCACCTCTTTCTCACTCTCTTTTTAATTTTCACTCTCTTTCTTGTTGACCCGGCTCAGTCATTCTCCCTCCCTTTTCATATTTTCTCCCTTCTCTCTCTCCCTCTCTCCTTGTCTCTCTTTCAATGCATCATGTACAGTCAGAAACCCATGTCTTGCAGCTGATTGTGTGGCAGTTGGAGAGACAACGCCATATTTGGATGACAAAGTGCCTACGTGCTGTGGCTATGATGGCTGCTGTCACTATTTTCATTCTGATCCACCACACTCTTCCCCCTGCTAACTGTCAATCAACTGGTATCACCACCCTGTCACTCTTATACATGATCAGAGACCTACTTCCTGTGTCCAGGCAATATTAAGAAAGCTGCTGACAGCTGTCAGTTTCACTTCTCCTTTAGTTCACTGGTCTAATAGCATTGAGATTCAAGGCAAAACATGTAAAGGCCAAACTAAAGGAAGACATGAATGTAATATTAGTAACGTAGACAACATCCAGCTTCAAGCCTCGTCAATGTTTTTCCTCTTCAGCCTTCCTAGCTGGGTCTTGGAGAAGAGCATAGCTTTACCTCCAATTGGATGCTTTACACAAACAAATAATCCACTCCCTGGATTTAAATACTGATTGTCCTTTATCTTGTCTTCTTCGGTAATCTGTGTGTGTTAGGCTTGGCCTGGTCACACCACTCCCTCTCTATGTCTCCAGCTCTATTTCCTACCATCCAGCTCCTGCCTCTGATGACGTAAACATGGATGAAAGGCACTTTCTTTTAGCCGATTGAGAGTGGGGAAGTTCATATTGTTTGAGACGTAACCTTTTTTTTTTAAATTATGGCGTCAATTCATACTTTCTATGGGCTTGTTTATGTCAAGCATTGCTAACTGTATATGATATTAAGATATGGCTGCACATGGATGTAATGGCTTCCATTGATTGAGACCTAGTAAATACTCAGTGTCTGCTCACTTAAGTGTCCTCAGTGGAGGGTTCCCATGAAATAGACCAGCCCATGGTAGACATCCGCTCTTCAGTATGTCTCCCCTAACATTTAGCCTCAGGTTGAAACACACTTTACCAGAGCACAGACCAGGGATATTTTGCATACTCATTTGCAAGTCAAATTCAACTCTGTGCCCCATCTTCTGGCCTCTCTATCTACGTGTGTGTGTGTGTGTGTGTGTGTGTGTGTGTGTGTGTGTGTGTGTGTGTGTGTGTGTGTGTGTGAGCTTGAGTTTGGTGTGGTTAGGTTTGAGACTGTGTGCAGATGATTGTTTTCCTGCATTACATGTTCTTGGCTGGGTAGAACAGATTTAGAGGTTTTTTCTTTATTTCTGTTAATGTGTTGAGTCGGTTTCTGTTATCTGATTCCTCCATAAGCTCGCTGGCCAGCGGACATGGGCCTTTAGACTAAATAGTGCTGCACGATTGCTTTGTTGATTTCACCTTTTGTTTCATTATCTGATAGTTTTAACATAAAAAGTTAAATGTATTAGCCATTTTTATTTTCTGTGGATGCATCAAGTTCAAATGAGGGATAAAATAATTTGTCTTGATTTAGTTTAAGATTTTTGTTGAGCTGGAAGTGTTTAAACATTTTCAGATTTTAGCTTAACTTTGAGTGGACAGTTTAACATTGAAGTTAAAGAGAAACTTATAGTTTAGTACTTTGCAGGATTAGGATACCACGGTGCCTTAGGTCACAGGAGATGCAAATAAAGAGGGGGAGGCAACAGACAGAGAGAGAATCCCAGTCGAAGGTACCTGAGAAAGAAAAGGAGATAATAGAACCATCAAATACTGAATATATAATTACTATTGAGAAGTTACTATATTGTGTTGTTTTAAAACCCTGCATTTTGTTGTACTGAATGATAAAAAGCACACATTCACACGCCTGTATGTGAATGTTAAAAAGGGAAGTGCATCTCAGGTGCGTGTGTGGACCTAGTCCCCAAATATCCCCCTTTTTTACCCCCAGGCTACGGTCTGGGTCACGCCCCTCCTCTGCAGGACACATGTCCTGTTTGTTTAGGCCCGCCTATCCTGCTCCTATCTCTGCCATTGGCTACCTGTGGAGGATTTTGATTTGCTCTGTATCCTCACACCAGGATGCAGCCCTAACTGTTCCTCCTGAGCACAACGGACCCCGTTGCCTAGGTAATATAAATACTAATTTGCATGGCACCACAGATTTGTTTACCAACTGTACCAGACAGTGGACAGGCTGCCTGTTTCATTCCGCACCAAGACACTGATTTCTGTGACAACTCATCAACATAAACTCATACTGCTGTTGTGACCATGTCCATGTGTATGTGTGTTGTATTTCTTAACTTCAGTAAGTATTCTTCATCACCTGAAATATCTTTCTTGGTCATTCTTCTGTGTATGGTTGTGTGGTGGTTAAACTCAGGTTTAAATTAGTTTTTGAGGCATAGCGACCTGAAAACTCTTATAATGGGATAGAGCATACAGTGGGACTTGAATACATATTAGTAATACTTGGTCAGCTACTTCTATAGTATAAGACATATTTAACTAAGCAATGATCTGATTTGCCTGTAACAGCTTAAATGGCCTAACTGGATCTGCTGTTTGAGGAAGGTGGTGTCCTCATGAGAAGTGCAATGTGTTTGTCAAAGCAAACCCGTCAGAATGGATGGGTGTGGTACGGTATGGGTAGAGGGTGTTTGAGTACTCTATCCTCTGTCTGTCTGTTGTTATACAGTATATCCCAAATCACAACACAGAGGGAATACACTTCTTCGCACTTGAAGACCAACCGTGTGACTGACTAGAGATTCAAATGAATGTGCAGACCTTTGCTTATGGGTGTGAAGAACATGCATCATACATGAGGAAGGCCTACACAGTTTGTACATTAGTGACTGAGATTTTGGAAGAATTGGGGGGGGTTGATCAATAATGAGGAAAAACAAATTAATTTCCTCCCTCTCCTCTCTTTAGTGAGCATGGTGGCATGCATGGGAAGTCCATTACTTTGGCTGTGTGACATTTGAGAACCTGGTGGACTTGAGATTTGCATGTTGTTCCAGGTATAGATTTGAATGAAGCCTTACTCTATCTCTCACTGGTCATACTAGAGATTTCTGCCCCAGGCAACATGAGCTCAGCCTTGCAAAGGACTGCTACAGAGCCAGTTGGAAGACTGTCTACATGCAACCTGCCCTATGGCAAAACGGTTACACATAAAGACTAGGTTTACAGATGTAGGATCTTAATTTGATCCAGTTTGCTATACAGCAGGAAACTAATTCTGCAGCAATATGAAATGTGAATTAAACTGTCTATTATAATAAATGGCAATTTTTTTGTAGAGGCTGATGATACATTTTTCATTAGGGCAAATCAACTGACATACCGATAAGTGGAAATTACTTTTTTAAACCCTGAATACACTACAGGGTATAATTTCTTGCTATGCAGGGAAATTCTCAGCAACAAAAGAGTGATCAAATTAAGATCCTACATCTGTACCATGAGCCATCTCATCTTACTAAGCTAACACAATGTGTGTTTTTTTACCGTTTGCCAGTTTTTTCCTTCTTCAGAATGTTTGTCTATTTGTCACATGAGATTGAATGTATGATTGTTAACTCACGCTCCGCCCATATGTTTCTTTTCTCCACAGCTCACAATGATGACAAGGTTTATAATAACATCTCACAGTTTATTTGGAGAGCATTTGTTCATTCATACCATTGCTTCATTTTATTTGACATAAGATTAATATATAAATATGAATGGCACACATACTGTTTGTGAACATATAATGCTTTTTCTTAAATACATTCTGCAACAAAATCACGAGACCTATCTCTCTTCACAATTGATTTCAAAGGCCTCTGTGATAAGTCTACAACCTCATAATGCACCCAAAGGATGCATATCAGTTGAATTCCATTTTTATTCCAAAGGACTGTTCCTCTAGTCTGGCTGACACCAGCTTTCAAAGTCCTTTTCCTCATTGTGTAGTCACATGGGTCGTGTCAGTCAGGCTACTGTTTCTCCTTAAGTGATAGCAAATACTTAAGTACCTTAATAATTTGCATTGTCTTATTTCTACTGGTTAGCTGCCAGCTCTGATTTACTTAAAAATGCATTTTCACAAGAAGGATAATATTCAATACTATACAATTCTTGTGTCTGTAGGGGCCATTTTTGTATCATGATGCCCACCACGAAGGGACATCAAGTTTGGTCTTTCTTTTTCTTTCTTTGCTATATTGCTTTGCTAAGGGCATAAGGCACGTTTTGCTCCTCCTCTTCTTCATCCATTATTTTCAACCGCTTCACTTCAGGCCATGTTGGCTCTCATGGTGTCTGCGGAGGTCCACCTTGCGTTGGAAGCCCTTGGCACAGATCTCACAGCCGAAGGGCTTGAAGCCTGTGTGTTTACGACTGTGTGTGATGAGGTTAGAGCTCTGGCTGAACGCCTTGCCACACACCTGGCATTTGTGGGGCTTCTCACCTAAATAGTTACATACAAAAACATGTTTAAACTGTGGCATCAAATGAATCATAATCAAATATCACAGTTTCATTTTGTATTGATGCCCCTACATGTGAGCGATATTTTGCATTCCCCATCTAGTATTAAAACAGATCACATGTAACTTCATGAGGTACAGTATATAAACTCAGCAAAAAAATGTCCCTTTTTTTAGGACCCTTTCAAAGATAATTTGTAAAAATCCAAATAACTTCACAGATCTTCATTTTAAAGGGTTTAAACACTGTTTCCCATGTTTGTTCAATGAACCATAAACAATTAATGAATATGCACCTGTGGAACGGTCGTTAAGACACTAACAGCCTACAGACGGTATGCAGTTACGGTCACAGTTATGAAAACTTAGGACACTACTAAAAGAGGCCTTTCTACTGACTCTGAAAAACACCAAAAGAAAGATGCCCAGGGTTTCTGCTCATCTGCGTGAACGTGCCTTAGGCATGCTGCAAGGAGCCATGAGGACTGCAGATGTGGCCAGGGCAATAAATTGCCCGTACTGTGAGACGCCTACGACAGCGCTACAGGGAGACAGGACGGACAGCTGATTGTCCTCGCAGTGGCAGCAGACCACGTGTAACAACACATGCACGGGATCAGTACATCAGAACATCACACCTGTGGGACAGGTACAGGATGGCAACAACAACTGCCCGAGTTACACCAGGAACGCAAATCCCTCCATCAGTGCTCAGACTGTCCGCAATAGGCTGAGAGAGGCTGGACTGAGGGCTTGTAGGCCTGTTGTAAGGCAGGTCCTCACCAGACATCACCGGTAACAACGTCACCTATGGGCACAAACCTACTGTTGCTGGACCAGACAGGACTGGCAAAAAGTGCCCTTCACTGACGAGTCAGGGTTTTGTCTCACCAGGGGTGATGGTCGGATTCACATTTATCGTTGAAGGAATGAGCGTTACACCGATGCCTGTACTCTGGAGCGGGATCGATTTGGAGGTGGAGTGTCCGTCATGGTCAGGGGCGGTATGTCACAGGATCATCGGACTTAGCTTGTTGTCATTGCAGGCAATCTCAACCGTGTGCGTTGCAGGGAAGACATCCTCTTCCCTCATGTGTTACCCTTCTTGCAGGCTCATCTTGACATGACCCTCCAGCATGACAATACCACCAGCCATACTGCTCGTTCTGTGTGTGATTTCTTGCAAGGCAGGAATGTCAGTGTTCTGCCATGGCAAGCGAAGAGCCTGGATCTCAATCCCATTTAGCACGTCTGGGACCTGTTGGATCAGATGGTGAGGGCTAGGGCCATTCCCCCAGAAATGTCTGGGAACTTGCAGGTGCCTTGGTGGAAGAGTGGGTAAGGAGGAGGAATTGCACTGCAGTACTTAATGCAGCTGTTGGCCACACCAGATACTGACTGTTACTTTTGATTTTGACCCCCCCCCCTTTGTTCAGGGACACATTATTCAATTTCTGTTAGTCACATGTCTGTGGAACTTGTTCAGTTTATGTCTCAGTTGTTGAATCTTATGTTCATACAAATATTTACACATGTTAAGTTTGCTGAAAACAAACGCAGTTGACAGTGAGAGGACGTTTCTTTTTTTGCTGAGTGTTTGTGCTGTAGAGCTGAAGTCAGTATCAATGACTGGGAGGAAAGAATCGTGCCATTGTTCAGATTTGTCGAACATTCATTTGAGACATATTCTGCCTGCACAGAGTTCCTTTCACAGAGGCCTCTGCAAAGTAGGATAACCAGATATGCAAATCAGATGGACATTTGTTTAAGTTTCTTTTTTTGATTTATCAGTAGTTATTACTCTTGGAAACAATTCATGTTACAGCACCTAGAAAGCAGAGAACTATAGAGTGAGCCAATTGCTAAAGTTGTCTTTTATTTTTCTGAGAAATTACAATACACTCATAAGTAATTGGATCCCTAACTTTGGTGCTATGTGGATGCTCTTCTCTCCTCACCTGTGTGGATGTAGGTGTGTTTCTTCATGTCTGACTTCTGGTGGAATCTCTTTCCACAGTACTGACAGGGGTAGGGCCTGGTGTCTGAGTGGATGAGTAGATGGGTGGAGAGGGTGGAGGAGCGCTTGAATGTCTTTCCACACATCTTGCATTCAAAACTTCTTTCCTTTGTTTAAAGAAACAGGTACAGATGTAGGATCTTAATTTGAGCCAGTTTGTTACAGCAGGAAAATAATCCTGCAGCAACAGGAAATTATAATTATTATGTACATTTTTAATGTATATTTGTTGTAGGGGTTGATACATTTTCATTATTGCAAATCAAGTCTGACATTTTTAAGTGGAAATTACAGACTTTAGATACCTTTCTTTTTTAAACCCATTTTCCTCCCCAATGTCATGATATCCAATTGGCAGTTACAGTCTTGTCCCATCGCTGCAACTCCCATACGGACTCGGGAGAGGCGAAGGTCGAGAGCCATGCTTGCTTCAAAACATGACCCTGCCAAGCCGCACTGCTCGCTTAACCCGGAACCCAGCGGCACCCGTGTGTAGCAGGGAACACCGTACAATGGGCGACCGTGTTAGCGCTCATGCGCCCGGCCCGCCACAGGAGCCGCTAGAGCGCGATTGGACAAGGACATCCCAGCCGGCCAAACCCTCCCCTAACCCAGAAGATGCTGGGCTAATTGTGCGCCGCCTCATATGTCTCCCGGTCGCGGTCCGCTGCAACACAGCCTGCTGCAATACAGCCTTGGATCGAACCTTGGTCTGTAGTGACGCCTCAAGCACGGCGATGCAGTGCCTTAGACTGCTGCGCCACTCGGGAGGCTAGATGCCTTTTTAAACCTTGAATACACTACAGGTTTGCATTTCCTGCTGTGCAACAAGAGTGATTTTATCATCACATTTCAAATATTATAATTCTCATGAAAGTACCTTGGGCTACTTTTCCATGGAAGTACACAAAGAACTTAGGCAATTTGGGCACTGTGCCAGATTCCACATATCTGTTTGTCCGTCTTGTTTCCTTAACCATCTCCAACAGTGCATTGTGGTTACCTGTGAGTGGACATTCATGTGTTGCTCCAGACTGACGCCGTGGCCAAAGGTTTTCCTGCAGATGTTGCAGCCAAATGGTCTGGTCCCGCTGTGGGAGCGTCTGACATGAACCTCGAGACCATGAGGGGTTGAGAACACCTGCCGTGGCAGAGGAGGACAGGGGAGTTATCAAACTGCTAGTCACAATGTTGATGTCAATTTAAAGACTGATGAATTTAAAAGACTACATGTGATGTTTTGAATAGGGATATGTGACCACATACACAACTTTCCCTCTGGTGGCTTTGCGAAATCTCTGTATGCTGTGTGTTGTGGCAGTTTCATTTTGTATAGGCCCATTAGCTATTGTCAGTCTCACAGCGTAAAGAGAAAGCTGTGACTCCACTCCTGCATACGTACCTTGTCACAGGTGATGCAGTGATAAGTGTCAGAGGTGAGGGAGTAGTGTGTGCTGCAGTCTAGAGGTTGCTGTGGCTCAGGGCTGTGGCTGACTTGAGCCCCGTACAGGCTGCTGGTGTGCTGCAGGAGGTAGGGGGGGGGGGCCATCTGACGGAGGTCATAGGACGCAGGTAAAGAGTCCCAGGCATAGGAAGGTTTGTAGAAGGGAGGGAACTCTGCCATGTGAGCCTCTGAGGTTAAACGGAGTAAGATGATTGAGTCAATGAACACTTCCTCTGAAAAACCTTCTAAATAATATGTTGTCCCATTTAGGACCAATATGGTCCTACTCTTTTCTATTCTATTCCCAACCATTTTTTGGGGGGGATATCATGTCATCCCTTCACAACATCCCAGCCCAGTTGGAGGGTCTCCCACCTGATAAGTAGTATGGTCGTGGAGCAGGGGCAACCGGCTGTCCTGTTTGCTTAAGGTAAGAGGGGACTGGGCGTTCAGGCTCCTGCTCATGTTTGATATAAGAATAGGGGTCTGGTTCAGGAAGGGAGGGCTGACCCACTGACTGAGGCCTGACTGGAGACTCTGGACTCTGTGGTTCTGAAGAGATCACACCTGTCAAGTCACAATTGCAAATGGGATTAATTGAGTGTCAACATAAAGTCCAAATATTTTGTCTGTAAATAAGTACATACATGTACAGTGTAGATTGAAGGCTTAGAATCCTTCAGAATAATGTCTCTTTTGTATATCCCTGCCCTAACCACTTAATTTCAATAACTCCATGAATGCACTGACAAATCCAAGCATCAATAACAGTCCAAGCATATTGCTTATGAGATACTTTTTCTAGTCCACTAGCTGTTGCATCTGTCCTCAAATGTAATGAATTTTCTGTGATGTTTAACGTACCATTATAAAAGTCCCACTGTATGCTGCAATGCATCATTATGGATTCACTTTTTTCAAGTCAAATATTTATACATTATTATTTATTTTTAGCAATAGCTTTCATTTAATCAGATAATAAAAAAATACTAGTCTATGATGGTCAGGGGAGTGAAAAAATAACCAGGAAATCTAAACATGGCATTGTCACTGTGTCAATTGATTAATTATAAACTACAATTGATGAAATAACTGGCAAATCATTATACACGTTTCGTTATACAATTGTGAAAGTCTTGATGTGTTGCCATGATAATCTTGACATTCTTACTTGTAAATTCAGGTTCCCTCGGTTCGACTTCGTCTTCATGAGAGCGGTGCACATTGTAAGATGCGCACCTCTTGTTTTTCACCAAAAAGGATCGTGGCATGACAACGCTGTTGAAAAAAAATATTATGATATATGCTTATAGACAACTTAAAATGTTTTAGGCTAGGCCTAACATTTTATAATATACAGTTTATTAGTCTGTGAACTTTCAAGATTTTTAATTTGGCTGGTATAACATATTTGATGGAGCGTTTCTGAGCGAGGGAAACAAAAATGTAATTACCATAATTCTTAGACACATTGTGTCATATGTGTTAATTCAGTTAAGGTAGGTTGTTTAACTGTATGTTAACACTCATGTTTTAAATGTAAATATTTGAAACATAAAATAGCCAAATACTTTCACACTTGTCCAGTCATTAATTTCCATAATATGCTGTGAAGTCCAATGATCTATCAGTAGGTCTTTTTCAGTTTTCGTTTTAACTATGTATGTATCTTGAAATATAATGCTGTAAAATACAGAACTTAAAAAAGTTTCGTTCCAAAAGCATATGATAGGCTAATTACGTTTAAAGCATCACTGACTTGGATACGCTAATTGTAAAATGCATTAATTCCATTATAGCCTACATGAATCCATTTTCATTCTTCGAATTATCAATATTTCTAAGAATAGTCTACAGGGAATATTCGTTATAATATTATGCACCTGCTGTAGCCTACTTACCGTTTGTTTATAAGAAGTAGGGAGGATAGTGCTCTTATTAAATAGGCTAGGTTAATTATTTCCCCAGTCTTAAAACATCATCCAATCTGTCGAAGAATAAATATTTCCGAAAATCCTTTCGCAAAAGTCCGAATCCAAACCACTGTAAGACATCACACTTGCTGCTCTCTTCCTTTTGCTCCCCTCCCTGATTTTCAATCAGATAATGTTGTGCAGGAATCTGACTGTGGTTTCAACCAATGAGAGAGCCAACTCACAGGTGGAAATTTGCGTAGAAAAACATTGGGCCTGGACACAGTCCCTCGAACTGTTACAAACGATTAAGTTTCAAACAGTTCACAAATAAATTGAAATAATGTTAGAACATCATGTCTTCCTCATGATTGTATTTTGTTTGGCCACATATAGGGCTAATGGTTTTCAAATTGGAATGACATGTTTTAATTTGACCAATTAGTGACAGAATATTTTACAAACTTTAACATGGATTAGAGAAACAAAAATAAACAATCCAAATGTTTCACTCCTTAGCCTACAATTTGCAATATTTGATTTACAGGATTTACAGTAGTAGTTTCATTCTCACTGTTGTGTAAATGAAATTGCCAATACATCTTGGGTGGCTAAGATTTAAATAAGCAAAACTGGGCCCCAGCACCTCCATAGATACACACACCAAACCAGTCTCCTGCGATTATTCATGTTTACACAGTCTTGTTTGCACTGTACTGTATTTTGTGTATAGCTGTTCATCAGTTAGCCTACCGACATAGATTTGTTTCTATCCAAACTCTGTCATAACTTTTGTCAGTTGGTCTACTCTATCCAAACTGTCATAAAGAAGGCTATTTCTCTTGAGGGCAGGGATACTCTTAACGAAAATACTATTTTGAAAAATATATATAATACAATGAAGTATAGATATATAAATATATATAGTGTTACAATAACAATATGTATAAAGCAATTAACGTGACTTTTGTAAGCTACACTAATTATATCTTGCCAAGACAAGAATTCATTTTCAGTGCATGAACTCACGATGTCATGAAGTGCAGAGGCATACTTGCGACATCATGTGGCTGTTTTACGTCAATATATTATTCTCATACGGGCGTCTCGACTACTGTAGAGCAGGGGTATTCAACCTGGGGCCTGCGGAGATACTGCAAGGGGTCCCCTAAAATATTAATATTTTTTAAATATATTGTATAAAAGTAGAAAATATATTTTCAATGTTTTTCTGAATATCGCTAGCAACAACAGAATAAACACATTTTGAATTAGATACATGCTGTATAACATGAGAATATCTTCTCTCTAATGATGTCAGCTTTATTTCTCAACTCCTAATATTGAGCAAATTAAACTCATTGCAGCCAATTACACTCATTGGAGTATCTGCTTTCTTAACTTGGACATATATTTTTGCCAACACATGGCTAACCTTTGTTTAACCAGCTTAACAGCTGCTATTCGCAAAAATATGTTTGGAGTTACCTTTCTAGCTAATAGGATATGTTAGAGTTTATACTTCCTATTCCAATTATGTTGGGAGCAGGGGCGTAGCGCGAAATGTACAGTTGTATAGCTCATCTCATGCTATTTGTTACAGGGAACGCAACACCCTGCTACAACTCAACTCCCCACTCCCCATGGAGCGAAAGAGGTATGGGATTATAGGTGCGAGTAAGGATGACAAAAGGCAGAGGATTTACCGTTTATTCCTTCACACTGTAAATTTGGGGAAAATGGGCTGGATGGAACCCAAGCAAAGAAAGTAAATGTCAAAGCCCCCTCTCCTACCTTACCTGCCTACCCACTACTTACCTAACCTACCCTCTCCTACCTTACCTGCCTACCCACTACTTACCTAACTTTTAGCACCACCTGGTGCGCTAACCAAAATACAGGGGGTAGTCCGCCCAGGTCTTACCTAGTGTGCATAAACAGACTCAATACTACGGGTTATGTATGCCCGCAGGCTTCTTGCCCTTCCCCCCTGGGAACAAATGAAACGGAATAATACAATGTCAATAATCCCCCACAAAATGCATCCTATTGACACACAGGACATACTAATCAGCTCTATCTCAGCAACAACCAACATAGGACATACCAAATCCCCTCTCTATCTGAGAAACACCCACCACAGGATATAAGCCCCCAGCTCTATCTGCTCTCTCCTAACAAAGGAGCACTGGCTTTTCTAGCTTCTGAAGGAGTCTGTAATTACAGACAGCTGTATACTTTGACGAGAGGGCGGGGTCAGCTCCAATTAGCAATGGGGCCGACCAATCAGCTACTTGGGGGAATTTCAGGAAGCCATCCTGAAACACACACATACAAGCAAAACCACAACACAGAAACTGGGAACGTAACACGCCCACCGCAAAACATGCAAACATACAGTTTGCAATAACAAAACCTAACACATCCCCAGTTACTAAACCTGTGATAGAGCGTCGGCAACCACATTCGCTGAGCCCTTAACTTACTTTATCTGTACATTTGATCCTTGTACAATCAGAGCCCACCGCATAAGGCGGTGGTTCTGATTGTGCATTTGCTTAAAAAACACCAAAGGATTATGGTCTGTGAAGACCAGTATAGGCAAGGCACTGGAGCCCACATATACGTCAAATAACTGTAAGGCTAGCAATAAAGCCAGCGTCTCTTGTTCAATGGTGGAGTCCTTGACTGACACGAGTTGAACTTACAGGAGAAGAAACTGACGGGCCGATCCACTCCCTCTTCATCTTCCTGCAAGAGAACCGCACCCACCCCCACTATGCTAGCGTCTACCTCCAACTTAAAAGGTTTGTCAAAGTTGGGGGGGCAAGCACTGGGGCACTACAAAGTAGCGCTTTAGCGGACTCAAAAGCACAGTTACAGTCCTGGGACCACTTAAATGGTACCTTGGGACTAAGCAGAGACGTAAGGGGAACTACTACCATCAAGAAGTTCTTACGGAATGTACGATAGTAACCTACCGTCCCCAGGAATCTGTGCAACTGGCAGCGAGTCGTGGGAGCTGGAAAAGCAACAATTGCTTCCATTTGCCAGTTACTGGGTGCACTTGACCTCGTCCCACTTGTTTCCCTAAGTAAGTCACTGTAGCCTTCCCAAACTCACACTTGGCCACACTTTTCAAAGTGGCGAGATGATCAGACCAAGTAGACGAATGAATTATCACATCGTCAAGGTAAGTAGTACAATTTGGCACATTCAAGAACACAACGTTAACTCGGCCCTGAAAAGTAGGGACGTACCGCCCCTTTTAGGAACAAGAATACATGGTGAACTCCAGGAGCTGTTACTGGGTTTTGCCATGTAATTCTATAATAAATAAGCTACCTCACTTTTCATTACCTCCCTTTTCTTAGTGTTAACCCGCTACGGATGCTGGCGTATAGGAGCAGCGTTCCCACATCCACGTCATGTTCCAAGATGGCCTTGCAACTTGGAACGTCCTGAAACACATTGAGAACTATTTATCAATAGGATAAGATCATTAGTTTGATCGTTATCCAAATGATCCATTTGAGAGGTTAACTTTTTCAGCATCTCCGAATTACATAAGCGTTCACACTGCTGTAACGTATGGCGTAACTCCAACCTGTCCTACTTATCATCCTCCTCTAGGTCCCATCCAGGCTTCAGCACCACCGCAGCCACACTGGAGATGGCAGGCTGGGCCAGCTTACCTGAGCAGCTGTCTGGAGTATCACGCACAAATGCTATCAGCGTGTTAACATGACACACACGGAAAGATGATCGGGGGTCTTTATCACATAATTGGTGTCACCGAGTTTCTTTTCCACAAGATATGGCCCAGAAAAATGTGCCGACAGAGATGAGCCAGGGATTGGCAACAAAAGTAAAACTTGATCCCCTGGTGCAAAAGAACAGCCAACAGCCTTTTTGTCATAATGCAACTTCATACGTTTTTGAGACGAGGAGAGAGACTTTTGGGCTAACTCACATGCGTCATCTCTCCCGCATCTTACTGACATAATCCAACACATTTATAGGGGCGCTACTGGGTGTAGGAGAGAGGATATGCTCTTTCAAAGAGCCTTGTGTCCAAACACAAGGTCAGCAGGGCTGAATCCTAAGGACTCTTGTATAGTTTCCCTGAAAGCAAGTAGGACAAAAAAAAGTACAACAGAACTGATATTGCAGGCGAAATCCTGAGAAAAATCCAATCAGGAAGTGACTTATTTTGAAACCCCTGTCTTTCCATGCATCCCTATTGCCCATTGAAAGGGATATCAACCAGATTCCTTTTTCTGTGGCTTCCCTAAGGTGTCTTCAGCCTTTAGATGTAGTTTCAGGCCTGACCACAAGTGGTCAGTTGTTGGCTCTCAGTGTGATTTTTGCGCTAAACAGAGAGGTAGCCATTTTTCCTCCCGGTCCTAGTGAAAAGCCAACTGTCCCGGTTGATATATTATCAATAGATATTTGAAAAACACCTTGAGGATTGATTATAAAAAACGTTTCCCATGTTTCTGTCGATATTATGGATATAATTTGGAATTTTTGTCTGCCTTGTCGTGACTAAATGTTCCCCCCGTTTCATAGGCCCATTCCCCATCTCTGGACTTATTAGCCCCACTGCTGTTCGTCTTTTGTTACCCCCTACCCTCCGTATTCATCCTACTTTCTATGTGTCTAGGATTAAGCTTGTGTCTCACAGCCCTTTGTCTTCTGTTTCCAGGCCCACCCCTCCTCCCTGTGTCATCGATGGCCATCCGGCATACACGGTGAGATGCCTCCAGAGTGTTCGACCATGGGGCAGGGCTTTCCAGTTGGCTATCGAAACGTTGGTATTACATTTTTGCATCTGAGCTCCTAGAGTGTGCGGCTCTCTTTTATTTTCAAGTTTCTACTCCGCTAGCCAGCACCTCGACTTAATAGGTGTGCGTTTATTTTTCTTCTAGAGCAGGGCTTTTCAGTACCTGGTTGACTGGGAGGGTTATGGCCCGGAAGAGAGGTGCTGGGTCCCCGCTAGAGACATCCTGGACTCAGCCCTCATCACCGAATTCCACCGCCAGCACCCTGGTCAACCAGGTATGCGCCCAGGTAGAACGCCAGGCGTACCTGGGGGGGGGGTTGGTAATTTCACACCCTGATCTGTTTCAGCTGTCTTTGATTGTCTCCACCCCGCTCCAAGTGACGCCCATCTTCCACATTATGCCCTATGTATTTATGCCTGTGTTCTCTGTTTGTTGCCAGTTCATCTTGTTTGTCAAGTCAACCAGCGTTTTTGTGTCTCAGCTCCTGCTTTTCCCAGTCTTTCTTTTTCTCGCCCTTCTGGTTTTGACCCTTGCCTGTCCTGACTCTGAGCCTGAATGCCTGACAACTCTGCCTGCCCCTGAACCTGAGCCTGCCTGCGCTCCAGTACCGTTGCCCCATATCTGGTTTACTCACCCCTGTCTGCCTTGACCTGTCTATTGCCTCCTCCTGTTGGATTATTAAACCATTGTTAATTCGACATTGTCTGCATCTGGGTCTTACCTTCATACCTGATAGATTTGTGTGTATTGTTGTGAATGGTTAGATACTACTGCACTGTTGGAGCTAGGAACACAAGCATTTCGCTACACCTGCAATAACATCTGTTAAATATGTGTATGTGACCAATAACATTTTATTTGGATTTAATATAGATGTTACCATTTTAGTAATCAACTTTGCTAGCTAGTAAAAGTAACTTTTTGTTTTGTCTTTCTGATGGGTGGAGCGGAAAGCCAGTGACAGCACGGTGGTCTGCATCTGCCATTTTCCGGTGGTTAAGAGAAATGGCCTTGTACTTACCAGAAACAGTACAGTAGCTCATCCACCATGGCAGAAGAGGAAGATCCAGAACGTTGATTGGGAAACAAGAACAAACAATGAGGCATGAGGATTGGGTGTTGAGGGACCACTTGTCACATTGTCCAAGGT